>NC_088360.1:69620170-69667670 GCF_034508935.2 Berghia stephanieae | reverse complement strand
TCGTAGTATTAGTAGTAGTAGTAGTAGTAGTAATAATAGTCGTAGTAGTAGTAGTAGTAGTAGTAGTAGTAGTAGTAGTAGTAGTAGTAGTAGTAGTAGTAGTAATAATAATAATAATAATAGTAGTAGTAGTAGTAGTAGTAGTAGTAGTAGTAGTAGTAGTAGGAGTGTTGATGAAGCGGTTCTGTCTTATATTCATAATAAGACCTAAATTAGGTCTAGGGTTTAGACTCGGCGATTATGCACCTTGACATTTTTAGGAAGACAATTTATTACAAACATTATTCATCATGTCGGAAATGGAAAATAAATTCTGATATCCCCTTGTGTAAAGCAAATTTGTCTTTATCCTTAAAATACGCAGCTTGGTGGATGTGGTTATGTGTCAAATGGACACTTTTTTTTTTTAGTTGAGAGATTTTTAAAGCAACTATAATATTGTGTTTACTTTGGATAAACGCGTCAATGCGAGGGGAAAATACGGGATCAGTCAAAGAGCAGTTATCGGATCTTCAAGAAAATCGAAGTTAGTTATTGATGGGAGGAAGAGTAAACCGAGGTATCAGTTTTGTTTGTTTTCAAGGGATTTGAGGCGCTTGGGACACTTTTAAGTCATTTCAGCGTCAATAAAAAGGAGAAAGATGTTGTTTTTTTTGGGTTTGTTGTTGTTGTTGTTTTGTTTTTAATTGATTTACAATAAAATGACAAGGTGAGACGAGAGGAATGTGCCAAAAAGGGAACAGAGGAAGATTCCAAGAGCAAACTATCAATGTGCCTTGTTTGATTTCGCTTAAAAGTACCTTCCAGACACACGCACACGATCCCACTAAGAGGAATGCACTCAAATAAAAGTATGACAACCAAAACAACAACATATTACTATTCATAACATAGAGATGATTTACAAGGGAATATAATATCATCTCTCAAAACTAATACTATACATTTGACTGTTCCCCTCTCAGTCATGGACGAGGCCAGGGCCAGGACAAAACCAATTAATCCTATTTCACGGCAAAGACAGAAAACAACATGGAAAACAGATGTAGGGGGATAAGAAGACATAGCAAGTGACGCCCTGTCATCTAAAGAGAGGTCGAGACACCTGCATCCAGCGAGAGATAACAACATGACACTTTCCCTACTGAGCAGTATTTCAGAGCTTGGTCAACACGACCTCATTAGTGAGGTTGGCCTCTGAATGAAACAGGTTATGCTCTGGTGCATATAGTATATTATATTAGCTAATATTGCTCAGTTTTAACTGTCTCCCTAACAAGCAAAGCAGGGACTGCTTTGATCAGATACTGTGGTTAATAATAATTTTGAAGCTGAGAGGATGTCACTCCAATGGTTTAACAGTTGTGTATTATCTATTAAATTTTAATTGTAGTACCAATGTAACTATTGGCAAACTGGTGTTTTAATGACATGACCATTTGTGAATCTTGATTAAAAGTAAAAAAAAAAAAAAAAAAAAGAAGAAGAAGAAGCAGAAGAAGAAGCAGAAGAAGAAGAAGAAGAAGAAGAAGAAGAAGAAGAAGAAGAAGAAGAAGAAGAAGAAGAAGAAAAAGAAGAAGAAAAGGAATGAAATGACCACCCCCCCCCCCTCTCTAAAATAAATTTTAAAATCCCTCAAAAATAAATAAATAAATAAGAGTTTTACAAAAGAATAAACCCAAGACTGAATTTGAAGTTGTTTTTGTTTTGCAACTTAATGAATAGTATCCAACGATAGTGGAGGATATGTTGTCTCGCTGGTGATTTCTATGAAAATCGCCGACTAAATGTGACCCCAACAAGATGGTGCTACATGCAATACGAGCATAAGAACACACGCTTTTCTTCGGAGTAAGAATATTCATTTCAAAGAGAACGACAACTGGCCGCCTCAGTCACCCGACCTTAATCGAATGGATAACGCAATTTGGAATTCTTTGACCGAGAAGGTTTATAGTGGACAAAGATCCACGTTCACAGAAGAAACTTTGAGAGAAAGAATTATTTTATGCTAGGAGGAGAAAACCATTGAGGAAATTCAGAGGTGCATTTCAAGTTGAAAAAATAGGATACGTTACGTCATTAAAGAGGACGGCGATGCTATTGACCACTTTAAAGTGCTAACTTTGTAATCGTTGGACCAAAATAGGTATATATGAGTTTGCGACATAGATAGACGATTTCTTAGATGATGAGGAGAATTATGATGAAAATAATGTTCATGGTGACATAATGTTTGAAAAAATTGTGACAAAAGTTAATTAAGATCATCGTCATTTTACTCTCTGCAGTGTTGCATCATTTTTCTCTGATATTATATTTCTGAACACGGTTTTGAAAAATCAGTGTCTTATTTGTTTCTCAATTCATATTTGACTACGTTTAAGGATTCGCTTTATTTGTGTTTAGAATTTGCGCGTTTTTTTAATTTAATTTTTTTTTTAATGACCACCTGATATATTTGAATTCGATGTTCTACACTTTTAATCATCCCGACAGAATACCGTTTTGAGGCAGTGGGTCACAAATAGTGTCATCCAAATATCGATGGATTGTTGGCTTTCTGAATACACAAATCTTTCCACCATTTATTGCCAAAGATGTGCAAGGTTCTTTTTATGTTGACTCGATTTTGAAATATAAAAAAATGGACTCAGCACATCTATTGTGTCGTGCCTGTTAACGATTTTACAGAGTTGAATATTCTCTTAATGTTTCAGTTACTCTCCCAGAAGATACAATGAAATCAAAATCAATTTCACGCTGTATAAGATGCGTGTCATGTGTTCTTTTGTATGTACTCGAACTCTTAAAAACCGGAAACTGTCTGAAGTAAGATATGAAATTCGTATTTATGTTATTGAATGGGTCTACGTGTTGATAGTATTGGTTCTATGCTCTTCTTTATCAACTTGGTTAGAAAAAAAAATCCTTCTCTTACTCTTGGTGACCAGGCAGTCTCACCCCTGTGTATACAGTGGAAACTCAGTATAACAGTGAAGGTGGGACCATCCTAAAAGTCATGTAATAGCCAAATTTCAAAGGAAGCGATCCAAATGGCCATAAACACTATCATTTATGATTTGCAGTCTCTCTCTCTCTCTCTCTCTCTCTCTCTCTCTCTCTCTCTCTCACTACTATCAAACGGGCCGTTGTATGTGTGTTTTGTGCGACAGTTTGTCTGCAGCAAGGCCAATGTTATACTGAAAATGGTGTTGTATTACTATTGTACATACAATCACAAAGAGTATTCACGAAGCAGGTCTAGCCTTTTTCTCCGATGTGAGCTAATATATTGTATCTGGAGATATTAAGTGGGTTTCATCGCTCCTGTTTCTGCTATAGCCGGTAAATTTCACGACAGGCAAAGGGAGAAATAAAAAAAAAAAGCCGGACATGTTATACATGGCTTCCATCGTATTGAGATAAATCCAACGTGGGGCTTTGCTTGTTTTTAAGGGTTTACGGCGCTTGTTTTTTGTTTTGTTTTTAAGGGTTTTACGGCGCTTGCAACACATTTGGGTTATATCAGCGCCAGTAAAAAGGAAGAAAATGGGATAGTAAAAAGTTCTAGAATTACAATTAAAGCACCCAAGAAAAAGTAAGACAAAGGGAAACTGAGAACAAATAGGGATCAGATGTAGATTCCAAGAGCATACCACCAATGTACTTAGTTTGAAATCACCTACAAGTCTCATCCAGGCACAAGCACAAAATCCAACAAAGAGGAATACACTCAAATGCTTACATTATACATTCAAAATAAAAATAATAATACATAACAGAGAGATGATTTACAAGGAAAAAAAATTCATCTCCCAAAACAATAACTATGCATTTGACTGTTTCCCTCCCAGCTAGGACTCCGGCAAGAGCCAGGACAAAACCAAGTAATCCCATTCCAAGACAAAGACAGAAAGCATGTTGGAAAACAGATATAAGGGGATAGAAGACGCAGTATGTACCTCCCTGCCCGCTATGAGAGGTCAGGATCCCCACCCAGTTACGGCGCTTGCAATACAGTTGAGTCATATCTGCGCCAGTAAAAAGGAAGAAAATGGGATAGTCGAAAAATGCAAGACTTATAATTAAAAGCACACAAGTAAAAGTAAGACAAAGAGAAATGGTTCAATAGAGAACAGATGCAGGTTCCAAGGGCATACCATCAATGCACTTAGTTCGAGATCACGCCTAAATGTATCATCATGACACCAGCACATGCTCCCACTGAAAGGAACACACTCAAATGTTAACAGAATATATTCAAAACAGAAAACATAACTAACAAAACGGAGATATAATTTATAAGGAACATAAATCATCTCCCAAAACTAATAATAAACATTTGACTGTTTCACTATCAGCCAAGGACGACGACAAAACCAAGTAATCCCATTCTAAGACAAAGACAGAAAGCAACTTGGAAAACAGATATAGAGGGATAAAAGAGACAGAAAGTGATCTCCTGCCCACCACGGGAAGCCAAAGGACCCCATCTAGTGGGACTTATTATTTCAAAATCTAAGACATAATATTGAAAAGAAGTGAAAAAGCACCACTCAATAATATACAATGACAAAAATTCATCTCAAAGTTGGAGAAAAAGTAAAATATGCGGCTTATAGGAGAGAGTTCGATCTTTCAAATGGTAAAGCTATGGTATTTAAAGCTACAGTGCAATGTCAACGTTTGGGAAAATGTCAGACATCGAGCACTATGATCACTTAAATCAGGCTCCCGTTAATGGGGGTGAGTTGAGTATTTCGGGGTGATGGGTCATAGCTGTAGCATTTGTTACGGTGAATTAACTCTCTCCACTACAGGGAACCATTCAGCTAAGTGTGCCAGCGTTTGTGTTGATCTAACTTCTTGTGATCAATGGAGTCGTCGACGGAGCTTTGACAAAAAAAAAACAAAAAAAAACAAAAAAACATAACAAACAAACTTCATTTGATGTTTCGACTTAAATTTGTCAGGAGAGCCAAAAATGTACTAAAGAGAAACGCATAACAATCAAAGTCTCTTAAAAATATTTTATTAATATCTGCCACTTGAGGCGAAAATATGACAGAATCCCGGTATTATGTACAAATGAAATGTAAAATATTACACTCTCAAAACAGAAAACACAGAGAGAAACATTATATCTTGCAAGGTAAAAGTAATATCATAAATGTATTTGGATATCCTGGGCCAAACTGTCAGTAATGTCTTGTTTTGAAGGGATTTACCACAATTATCACATTTTAGGTAATTTCAGCGCCAGTAAAAAGGAAGGAAAAGTTAGATAACACAAGTATCCATAGAAAGAGAGGAAGAAAAAGGGGGCTAGTTCATATGGAGAAAACAAGTAGAGTGTCTTATTTATAAAGCCTCTTTTTGTTTTACGGCGCTTGCAACATATTTAGGTGATATCAGTGCCAGTAAAAAGAAGGAAAATGGGATGTTAAAAAAAATCTAGAATTACAATTAAAGCACCGAACAAAAAGAAAGACAAATAGGAAATGCCAGAAAACAGATATATGGGGAAAAGAGACGCTACAAGTGACCTCCTGCCCACCATGGGAGGTCAAAAGACCCCACCCAATTTATAAGCCTCATCTAGACACTAACATAGATTACCATCAAGAGGAGTAAGTTCAGCGTCCACATAATGCATATCAACAAGTAACCCAATCAACATTTTTTTTTTTTTGATTTTAGATTTAGAGATTTTACAGCGCTAGCAGCTAATGTAGGTCATTTCAAACAGAAAATTATAATAGTAAAAGTACATAATAATCAAAGCGATAACTTACAAGTAAAAAATATCATCTCTAATATAGTAAACATTTGACTGCTTCCCTCTCAGCTAAGGATCCACACCTGGATTAGTAAAAAAAAACACAAGCAATATTTCATATATTCTAAGTAATTATTTTGGTTTAAAGTTGTATTCTGGTGTGGTGATCATCCAAACTTTTTCAAAAGTGACCATGTGTTGCCCTCTAAATGATCAAGACTGTCGACGGCCATTATCCAGTATAAACATAGTAAGTCAGGTAGTTGAAAGCCTATAATTGACAATAAGAAGCATATGGACTGGGTCAAATAGGAAATAGAAGACTCCAGGAGCAATCCAATGATGTGCAAAATTTGACATTACTAAAAGTAAAGGATCCCGCTATGAAGGATACATTCAAATGCTACATAGTACAATAAACAATATTCATAACTAATAATTGTAATAGAACGTAGTAGAGCCTGAGAGAGGATTTACAAGGGAAAAAATAAAATCTCTCATAAAAGGTTCTATAAATCTGACTATCTCCCTCCCAGTTTTGTTTCACCCCAAAGTAAGTGAATTACATATGAAAAAGCACCCCAAAAAAAGTAAATTAGTAAAAGTAAATGGGTAAAATAAAGAGACTGTAATTACTAATACAACAACGGATATAAAATCATTACAAAAAATCTAAAATGTAATATCAATAACATTGTGATTTGGTACATGAGAGGGCAAATATGTAATGATGATACGATGAACTCGAACATGAAAATAACTCCCCGGGCCATTGGTTTGGATTTTACGGCAGTTGCGATACTTTTAGGTCCTATAATGTGAGTAAAAAGTTTTTAAAAAATTATAATGGCATAGTCAAACATTTTTAATTTCCAATTTAAAGCACCCCCAAAAAATTTAAGGAATATGGGACTGGTTCAAATTGGGAATAAAAGTAGATTCAAAGAGCAAACTTTCAAAGCACATAGTTTTAGATTACATACAAATCCCCTTCTGACAAAAGCACAGAATCCCACTAAAATGAATAAAGTCACATGTTTCCAAAATCATTTCCTAAACAAAAACTATTACAGGAAACAACAGAGAAATGATTCACCGGGGAAAAAGAATCAGCTCCCAAAACTAATAATACTAAACTGTAGCCTTCATAAACTAAAAGCCTGAAACTGACCAAAAAATTACGTCACATAAGAAGACGATGATCACGAAACAAAAGTAAAAAGTGAGTTGTTAGAAGTGCTGAAGGATATAAATTATTTCATTGGTTGAGCTATTGATTACAACTCTTAATTAACTTTTTCCTGTGATCTTCATGCCGTTATATGACACATTTTTTTGGTTAGTATCAGGCTTTGAGTTTATCAAGGCTACACCTAAACACACATACACTCCCACAACAAAAGAAGAAAAAAAAAGATATCCTAATATAAAACATGTGCTAAAGCTGTACAAAATTGTGACAAGCAATTCTCTTGAGACAAAATATTTATAATGAAAGTTTGATAATGTTATTTTCAAGACATATCCTCCATCTCACACATAAACACACACAAAGAAAACCGAGATCAAAATGATAAAAGACAAACAAAACAAAATATCACAGACGTCAAAAATTTCACAGAGTAATGTAAGACGTTTTGATTATGAATGTAGTGGATGCATCCCATTGTCAAAGAAATACATAACACAATCTCACAAAGGAAAATATGAAAATCAGTAATTTGGAATCAGTAATGTCATATCAACATATGGTCATGAGATGTTTATCAACCCTTGGCAACCACCACAACTTGTCAATTACACTGTTAATAATTGTATCTTTCTTTCTTTGTTTTTAAGGATTTTACTGCACTTGCAACACATTCAGGTAATTTAGTATTTAAAAATTCTAGATTTACAATTAAAAGCAAAATAGAAAAAGTAAGACAAAAGGGAATGTTCCAATAGGGAACATATGCAGATTCCAAGAGCATACTATCAGCGTACTTAACTTGAGATCACCCAAAATTCTCATAAAGACACAAGTACATGATTCCACTAAGAGGAATAAACTCAAATGCATACACTCACAGAAAATGAAACAGTACATAACAGTGAGTGATTTTTTACAATTGGTAACTTTAAATTAATCAGTTCTATTTACGACCTAAGAATGGTTTCCGAAAACTCTTATCTATTCAAATAATTTTCTCCTGTGGAAAACAGAAAGCCATTTTCAAAAGTGACAAGAGACACAAAACTAAATATAACTTTCTTTTCTTTTATTTTTTTGATTTTTAAAATGAATAAATATCTTAACATATATTCTAAAGAAGGTCAACTTTTTAAGTCAAATTGGATAAAAAGTTTTATGTTATCATCATCATCATTATTATTATTATTATTATTATTATTATTATTATTATTATTATTATTATTATCATTATTTTTATTATATGATTATTATGGTTATCATATATAATATCATAATTATCATAAATTTGAGTTCCACCATTAAGACGACGAATCAAAAAAGACATTGAAAACAAGTAGCTCTACAAAGGAGAAAAATTGATTAACAAGCTTTGGAAAACAATCTTTGAATAGTAGGCACTCGGGAGGCAAATAAAACTAGAAAACTAAATTCACCTCCTCGAAGTACCACCAAAACCTGAAGTCATTCTGGAACCTGAAGAACTGGAGGAGCTGCCCCTTGATGATGATGATGAAGAGGAAGAGAAACCCCAACTGGGTGAAGAATTGTGATGATGACGGTGGCCAGACCCCCATCCACCATGGTAGTTATTGTAGCCTCTATTCTGCCCTTGGCCGAACAAATATCCAAAAAGTCCTCCAGTCGCAGCACCTGTCCAAAAACCAGGACCACTTCCTTGCGAGGATGACTGTTGATTGCGGTCATAAGCTGGATTGCTGGTATAACCTGTACTGCTTTCATAAGAAGGAGGTGCACCTGTTGGAATTTTAAGATTTATAAATATATGAAATCATATTATATATATAGTGATAATATTTCAATAGCTAATACACTCCAAGTATGATTTCCACAAACAACGTTTTCTTGAACACACAGTTTCCTCGAATTCATTCAAACATCCCAAATTTTTGCCTTAACATTCTTTGTTATATGTCCATACCTTCCTCTAACTAATTTTTATCTCTAACACCTTTTTAAAAACTAATTTCACCCAACCAACATGAAAAAAAATAAAAAATTGACAATACTCTTTTTAATGCGCCTGGTGATTTCGACCAATGATGATTTAGTTTGACAGTGACAGCCATGTATTGTGTGTATCTCAGCAGCAAAATGACATTGTTGGTATGTTTTTACATCGCTGTTTTGAATACAGGCAGCTCTCTTATTATTCTTATCACTTCTTCATTAGTTCCAAATTCAATTCAAAGTGGTATGATTTGCTAATAGTTGACTATGACAATTGTAAATAAATATTGTGACACAGTAATGGTATTGCATCAAGGTAAAATATTGTGTTCATGGTGTATAATGTTTGAATGCATGAACTTGACGATTCTCTGGAAGAGTGATTAAACTTTGGCATATGTATGTGAAGCAACAAATACAAAAACATAAAATTCAAAATTCACTTTTGGAGAAGAAATCCCGGTAGAAACAAAAAGAAATGAAAATGCAAATCTTAATTGTTTAAGTGGAAAGTCAGACTCAATCCATCATCAGTATCATGGTTAAAATCAAAAGCTCAGACAGTAAATCAAACACTTACCTTGATAACCTGATGTATATTCAGGCTTAAATCCATATGAAGGAGGCTCTGGTGGAGCAGTTGGCGCTGTGTGTGTGGCTTGACGAGTGTCTTTGGCTAAACAGGTTGTGTAGATAAAATAGATGGCCAGAGCAATACCACCAAATACAATTAGGCCACCTAAACCACCCTCTGAATCACGACTGTAGAAATATGAAGTTAGGACGAATAATAAGTCATGTGAAAGACTACTGGCATTCACTGACATTTATTGAAATTTAAAGAACTAGCAAGTTAAATATGTGACAAATATAAATAAAGAACATCAATTCCTTATTAAGTCAACTGAATCGGAAAATAGATAAATGTTTCAGGAGTGATTTCAGCTCTCAAACTTTTAAAAATCACATCCTAAAGGAAGCTCAACATAGTACAATAGTCAAAGTCAATGTTATAACAATCCTAATATTCTGATTTTGATTATTGATCCATCTAATATAGTAAATACAAAACATATAATATGCAATTTAGATGACATGTGTCAGTAAATGCCAAAACTATAAAACCAAGTTTTTTAAAAAGTCATTAGACCAGATATAAAAGCTAAGGGAAGGGTTTCATAAATCAACTAGACACAATTGGAAAGTACATTCAAAACTTATTTCAACAAACTTCAGTGGCCTAGAGGAAAATTAGGCATAATTTGCATACACAGAGAGACAGTTGGGGGTTATTAATGGTTTTGAAAAAAAAGGGATTCACATGGAGGAACTACGAAGATGGCACAGAGCCGGATAGGATGGACAGGATTTGTTGATAGCTTATGCTACAGTCAGAGTGCTGGATAAAGTAAGTCTGCAAATAATCTTCAGAACATAAAGTCCATGAAGCCAGAATTGATCCCAGTTTATATAGTCGCAAATGCTTGCTATCCTTTAGATAGGGTGCTAGAATCTATAACAAAGTACGTATTGCAAGATCTAAACCAGCTACCCAAGGACTGCTGGGTGGACAGAGGGGTCAGATGTGAGATCTATGCCAGTTCTTACAGTGAAGAATCCTCTGCCATTTAATCTGCCCTAGTTTTACAAATTCAGTAACAATTTTAAAAAGAAAATTAATATGTAACTCATTTCTTTTGGCTATTTTTAGATGATGTGAGGAAAGAATGAAAACAGCAATCCCAAAAGTTAAATGTTTATCCTGCATTTTAAATGTTTACAGTTACAGTATTCAAATAGCACAGGGTTTTTTGGCTTTCTTTTTAAATTGAAAAAAGAATGCATTAGAATTGTGTCTATCTCCTTCGATAAAATACTAATTACGAGCTAGACATTTACATTGTAGTGAAAGTGAATTGAATCTCATTTTAATGCTTCACACACTGCATGTCAGAAAGCCTCAAAGTTTTATTGACTTACCTACTGCCATGGGTGTAACTGTAGCTGCCACCATTCCTTTCTCTTTCTTTTCTATAACCCTCCTCTGTATAATCTATTGTGTATTCAAGCTGAAAACAAAATAAATAAAAAATAAAAAATGATGCCTGCCAACTTAATTGAGCTTAAGAGATTGCCAAGAATTAAAAAGGGAACCTCTTTCTTATAAAATTTTTTTTTTTACGGGACTTCATTCTTCACCCATATGGCCGGAGATTCAATCTCAAACCGCTCTGTCTGTCTGTCTCTCTTTCTCTCTCTGTGTGCTTTATCTGGCACTAAATCCTAAATCATCGAAGCATCTTCTTCTTCTTCATTTCCCCAATACTGTTTTCATATATGAATGTCTAGTCGGTGAAGGAATACTGATGTCTTCGTTAGCAATTTAGTCTGCAGAGGTGTGGTACCGGATCAAAATCCTCTCTTGTTATTGCATACTTTGGGCAGGTCTGGAGTACATCGCGGGTGTCTTCTCCTTCACCATAATCACACATCCCTGATGTACCAGTTTTGAAAATCTTGTTCCAAAGTATCTTATTTCTGGGAAAACAAATCTGGTGATCAACCACCAGTAAGTCTGGTGATCAACCAACAGTAAGTATTATCCTGGGCCCATTCACTGACAACTGTCACAGCATTGTAACAACCTTTATAATGTCTCGTGTAGATTATTGCAACTCTCTTCTGTTAGGCAATAGCAGAGATAAGCTTTATCATTTGTATATACCTTCTAACTTAACTTGGCAATATCTCTGTTCAAACCTCTCTTTTCTGAGACTTATTTCTAAAATTTGTCCCCGACATGGATACATTTTGACCTTGTATTGCATGATTTAGGTCCATTAATGTTTTAGTAATTGTTTATTTTATTTTGAGATAACTTTCCTCACTTAATTGTAATGTATGTATGTATGTATGTATGTATGTATGTATGTATGTATGTATGTATGTATGTATGTATGTATGTATGTATGTATGTATGTATGTATGTATGTATGTATGTATGTATGTGTGTTAGGTGCACTTACGATGTGTTTGCACCTGTACTCTTTGTCTGTGACTTTCTTGATGTCATGTAAGCGTCTGTTGACAAATCTATGTTGTGTTACATACCTGCACTATGCACCAACAGCCTCAAATGTTAAACAAGAAATTAAACCATCATACTTTATCTTCCAACTTAATGACTGAGAGTAGGGTCGAAACCAGTTCATAGAAATAGAGAGCAATGAACCAAAAGCCAAACAAGCAAAAATCACAAGCTTCTTAACCCCTCATCCTATTGCATAATTCTTTTGCATATTGTGGCAGAAAAGAAAGGATGTTTACCCTTAGAAATAAAATTAAAAATAAAAAAGCTAAAAAATGAATTTTTAATAGACCCATGGCAGTTTCAAGCGTTAAACCTGGTGCATATTGATTGTATACATTTGGAAACTAGGAGCAAAAAGTTATTTTTTACTGTAATATGAGCATATTGAACACAGACAGCAAAAGAATCTGAAACCTCTTATAAGCACGATCCGACTAAACACACATTCTGCTTGATTCCATAGGACTGTGTTTATAAGTTTATAAATGGAGACCACAGTATTTCATTTTATTAAACCTTGCAAGAAAATATAGACTGGTTATATATGTCTCGATTCAGATCAACCAGAAAAAAAAAACAACACTCTATGATAGAATAGCATGCAGTTTAGAGGGTAGATAGCAAATGTGTCTATTTTCTTTCACTCTTCAGAAATTATATAATAACTCAGCTTCAAAGTAGTCCTGATGACTTTAAAGCAATAATACATTACATATTAGCACTATACGCAGATAAACATCTCAAAAAATGTCATGAACTCTGATCTTTCAAATAAATTCTCCACTCAGGCATCCACTTTGTCAATTAGATAAATGTTATTGTAATGTAACACCCCATTACATCTCACTACAACACACAAAAATACAAGAATTTTGAAAGAATAACTCTTACCCCACAAGAGCCTGCAAGGACAAATGGGTCGTTAGGGTAGTCATAGCCTTCACATGATACCTCTACATGTCCAAAGCGATAGGAGTTGTCCATGTCTGTTTTACATTCCCACTTTTGAGAACAAATATGAAATGTAAATTTAATTGCCATTCACATATAAATATATATTCCCACTATTTATTACAAATATGGAAGATAGTTTTTAAAATATTATTTAATATCAACAATATAAAAATGGAAGAAAAAAATATATTAATATTTAAAAAGTAGAAAAAAATGGGCTGTCAGAAACATTTTCATTAATTTTTGGTAGATCTTTGCTTAAAGAGAAAAACAATAGCATGGCAAATCTACAAGAGATAAGCTATGTAAGAGCAGCAAAGAAAAATGGGTAGATCTCTGACTATACCATAAATAAAAGAAACAATCATAATTTTAGCATTACCTGGATGTCATAACCATCAGAACCTTGATTGATACATTGCACAACCTTGGGTTGAAACCTGTGCTGAGCTGAACCACCGACACATTTCAGCTGATTGAGAAAAAAAAATGAAGAAAACAGTAATCATTAATCAATAAATAAAGACTGTAAAGCTTCAATTTATAAAATTAACATCTGTGATTCATTATACATAAATATAAATTTTTCAAATTGATCGCTGCAATTTTGACAAAAGTTGTTATATATATTTTTAAAACTTACCAAGCAAGGATAAAAAAATTTGATACTTCTTTTTCTAACAATAATTGCCTATTTGGACAATAAAGATTATTATTATTATTATTATTATTATTATTATTATTATTATTATTATGTTACCCTTCATATTGTCTTCATGTTTGAATGTCTAGTTGTTGAAGGAACACTGTTGTCTTCCTCAACTCTGCATCTTAAGTTCTGGTTTTGGACCTTATTCAGTTTTTCCATCTGAGAATTTGTACATTTACCCCAGGCTGCTATTTCACATTCTAGAGATGTGACGGACATACCCTTGATACATTCAGGATATTCATATTTAACCCTCATTCTGAACTGGCGAGTTTATTCAGATTTTCTAGTATTTTGGGCTTGTTTTCTAACATTCATTTATATGATAGTCCATGTAAGCCAAACATCAAAGTGTACCCCTAAACATTCAAGTAATCCGATTTCAAGAAAAAGACAGACAGCAAGTCGGAAAACAGATATAAGGGATAGAAGACACAGCATGACCTTCTGCCCACCATGGAATGTCAAAGACCCCACTCCGCCCATTTTGTTTGATAAACCAGCTGTTTGGACTATTTAGAGCCAAAGCCCCATTTTTGACAACGTTCCACTTTTTATATTCATTCTCACTCACACTTTTCCTTTTTGAGTATGGTAAATAAAATTCGCATTTGCTGTTTATGGATGATGAAGATGCAGATTGAAGCTTGAAGAAATAAATAACATTAAAATAGAAATAGAAGCGTCAATTTCATGAACAAATACAGATAATGTGGACGTTTTGGGTTTCCCCTTTATCAACAAAATAGGATGAATGAAAGACTAAAGACGATTGAGAGATGTGAGAATGTTGTTGTTAAGGTAAATAAACAAAGCAAAACAATATAACTCATCATTCACATTAACAACACCATCTCACATTCGTCTTTAGTATTTTATTTCATTGTGCTTTGTTGACAAGGGGGAAATTGACGCTTCTATTCAATTTCCTATTGTTATTTGTTGTTTATTTTTGCCTGACCAAGCTCAAAGCATTCTTGAAAAGTGATTAGTATCATGTCATCCCTACTTTACCCACTTGCACACATTATGTGTCTATGTCTATGTCTATAAGAGAGAAAGGGGAGAGGGAGGAAATATAAAATATTTCGAAATACATCTTTTTTCCTCCAATGTTTGTTTGGAAGACAGTCGCTGGGTTGAAAGCTGCAAATAACCCAGACAGGCATAAATGCCGAACCCGAAAACTGCATCAACATGCATCTACCATCAAATTCAATAAAATCTTGTTTTGCACTATCTGTCACCAGGTATATTAAATAATATGAATATAAATGCCAAAACAAACATTTACATGTAGATACTGGTGCTTAATACACAATATTTGATTCAAATTCAATATGGGAGAATAATGGGGTATAGATAAAGCCCATAAAAATGTTTTTAAAAACACAACACAAATTGTGTTTATAATGTAATATTGTATATGTAAGGAAAAGGATTAAATTTTGACTCACTTGAGGCACAGAAGACGATCTTCGAGCGTTTGTCATCTTTCCTTGATGAAGAGTTATTGCCTTAACATCGGACAACAATACTTTGTTTGAGTTGTAATTGTTGAAGGCAGCTGATAAAAAAAAAAAGAAAAAAGTCAAGATAAGGAGTTGATATATAAAGAAAAAATAACTCATTCCGTACAGGATAGAGGAAGGGATATATCTGTGTCTGAAGTTAAATTATCTCTTGGAGATTTTTTCTTCAGTCTACAGTCTACATACATTGATATATAATTAATATATAAATTGTGTGAAAGAAATAAAATGCGATCAGAGAAATCCAAATACATTCTGATGAGGCAAGGGCTGAATTAAAATTTAGGAAATCTTCTCAATTCTTAGTCAAAGTTAAAGGAATTAGAATTTATAAGTCTAACCCAAAGAAGTAAGCCAACTCACCTGCAGCAAAGGCAACTGTGCTCAACGAAAAGAATATTTTTAGGAACATCTTGGCGAATAACTTAGGACGATTCATTTGAGAAAAAATATATAAATGTTGAGGACTTCCGGAGAAGAGATAATTATTGCGTTATTCAGTTATACGAAATAAATTAGATAATGTCAATAATGAATGTGTTATAAAAATAAAACAAACTTGTTTACGGGGAGAAAGTGAACAATTACAAATACAAAGTCTTAGTCAAAGATCTAGACTTCGAGCTTCAGTCGGGAAGTCCACCAAATGAAATTTCAAGGCTAAAAATTAATAATTTTTCTGAAGAAAATAATGAATAAGATGGAACATAGGTAGCTTATACTTATATATCCCGGCGAGTCTGGTGAAATTTTTATTATAAGTTCTATTATTACTCAGCTTTATTATTACGTTGTCGCCAACGTCATCATTGGTTGTCGCCAGGGTATTGCCAGATGATCAGAGTTAGTCGTGTCCAATTTCGACTTCAAAAAAGTAAACAAATGGAACCTCACGTGACCAAACACTACACACATTTTGACCCCCTTAAATATCGTCGATTTTGGTAATTAAAAAGTCTCAAAGACAAGAAAAAACACTGTTAGTATATTTTAAAGAACCTAATAAAAATAAAAATAAATATTATAAATCTGATTCTACTTATGGCCAATTTTGCAATAGAAATGGCCATCTGGTAGCCCTGCTCAGAAATGACGGGCCAATCAAGTAAAACGACCAGTCAGCGGTGCCCATACAAAGTTGAACCTCGAAAATAATTACGGGAATAATTGTCGTCAATTGTAGAACATTACCATCCTCCTCCTCATGATATTGACATTATTATTATTATTATTATTATTATTATTATTATTATTATTATTATTATTATTATTATTATTATTATTATTATTATTATTATTATTATTATTATTATTATTATTATTATTATTATTATTATCATTATTATTATTATCATCATATATTATTATTATTATTATTATTATTATTATTATTATTATTATTATTATTATTATTATTATTATTATTATTATTATTATTATTATTATTATTATTATTGTTTTTGTTGTTTTGTTTTTTTTAATTTTGATGAAAATTAGGGTGTCACTTTTTTACGCAAACACGCCAAACCAATCTTTTAACCACATTCGCCAAATAGCGCCACCACGTATGGCAATCAAGATAAACATACGTATACGTTTGATTCTTGTTGTAAAATGTCCTGACTTCCTTTCTTATGCTCTGCCCATTGTGGCATTTTACTCTTTATAGTTTTAGGAAGGCAATTATTTCACTGTAACAAGTGAAACAATTGCCCGATGCGGAATGAACCTGAGAATATGGGAGATGGGCACCAGTGGGGATGAAAATGGGACTGTGGGTGTTAGATACAGTTGGGAGCGAACAAGAACTATGGGAATGATCAGAGGACTGGGACTGGGATTGAATCCAAGGAACAAATACCCAAGTTAACCCGAGACTACCTGGGGTGGACACAAGTCGGGAATGAGCCTGGGACTATGGGAGGTGGATACTGATGGAGACTAAACTGGGACTAGGCATGTAGACACAAGTAGGGAGTAAACCCAGGACTATGGGAGGCGGATGCCAGTGAGGAGTGAACCCGGGGCTATGAAAAGTGAACATCATTAGGGAGTGAACCCGGGTCTATGGAAGATGATCACCAATGGGGAGTTAACCAGTGAATATTAGAGGTAGACACGCCTGGGGAGTGAACCTGGGACGATGGGGTGGATAACAGAGGGACATGAACCTTCACTGGTGTCCACCCACACAGTTTTGGGTTCGCTCCCCACTGGTGTCGACTTCCCATAGACACTGTTTTCACTCCCAGGTGGTGTCTAGATCTCACGGTCCCGTGTTCACACCTCATAGCCCTAGGTTCACCCCTCACTAGTGTGCACATCCTATAAAAATAGTCCCGGGTTCACTCACCGCTGGTATCCATATTCCCTTTACTATGTTCACTCCCCTCTAATATTGGCCTCCCATTCTCCTGGGTATAGTCTCCATGGCTGACCATCTCAAATGCATCCTGGTTCAATCCACACTTACTTACATAATCATTTCGGGCCATTGCTTTTATTAAATTGACCATCTACGTCAGTATACCATAATGGCGGAGTATTTTCAAAAGGGACTCTGTAAAGGCTGTCAAAAGCTTTTTCGAAATCGACAAAAATTGGCGTTCCATTCAATGCGTTGGTCCAGGATTTATCTCAGGGTAAATAAGTGGTCACTACATGATTTCCCTTTTCTGAATCCGGCTTGCTCTTTTCTAAGAATGTTTTCAATGTGAGGTGGGATTCTTTTCGGAAGGATTCTATTAAAATTTTTGTTTGTAACGTACAGGTATGTGATTCCGCGCTAGTTAGCACAGTTTCCAAGGTCTCCTTTCTTGGCTATTTTATGAATAATGCCTTTCTGTCAATCCTCTGGTATTTCTTCCTTTTCCCATAAGTTGGTAAACAATTTCTGAGAATTTTGGACATTTCTTGGGGTTTGGTATAAGTATTTCCACACCGACACTGTCAATACATACAGCCCATGGTCCTGTGTTTACTCCCCAGTGATGTCCATCTTCAATAGTCCCAGGTTCAATCCACACTGACGCTCATAGGATCCCAGGGTCGATACGCATGGTCACTTTGATTTGTTGTAGTGAAATTGCAGGACAATTCTTTCACATGTTACAATGAAATAATTGTCTTCCTAAAACTATAAAGAGTTAAGGGATATTGGGCAGAGCATAAGAAAGCCAAGGCATTTTACAACAAGAAACAAACGCAAACGTATTTTTGTATAATACTATTGATTGCCATGAGTGGTTGTGCCATTTATTTGGCTAAGGCTATGTGGTTATGGAGCAACAAGATATGAAGTGAATAGAAAAGTGCCAGAAGACAATAGAGAATAAAAATTTTTCGCGGCGGTGGTGGGGTTTGAACCTGCGACCTTATTGGTACGACAACTCCGCCTGGCAGGTGAGAGCGTGGCTCTACCGTGTGAGCTATCCACGAACACTAAAAATATTCGTTTCAAACTCTCATTACTAGATCCCTCTCTCACCCACTTCTTGAGACCGCCGATTCGTTCGTACACCACCATCGCGAATAATTTTGACCAGCAGTTAAGCTTAATAGCCAATATTCTCAACACAAACATATAACATAGAAACGATTGAGACATTGAGTATGCTCCGGTGTATGGGGTGAATTTTTAATTCAGAAAAGTGAGTGGAGCAGGCACTTATGTTGGTAACAACAAGATATGAAGTGAATAGAAAAGTGCCAGAAGACAATAGAGAATAAAAATTTTTCGCGGCGGTGGTGGGGTTTGAACCTGCGACCTTATTGGTACGACAACTCCGCCTGGCAGGTGAGAGCGTGGCTCTACCGTGTGAGCTATCCACGAACACTAAAAATATTCGTTTCAAACTCAAAGTCATTACTAGATCCCTCTCTCACCCACTTCTTGAGACCGCCGATTCGTTCGTACACCACCATCGCGAATAATTTTGACCAGCAGTTAAGCTTAATAGCCAATATTCTCAACACAAACATATAACATAGAAACGATGGTTATGGAGCTCTTTTTTGATAAAAACATTACTGGGAAAAAACTGCTGTAAATCGATATGAATTATATCGATATTGCGTTACGATTTGACTTCTTCGACCTACTCATTTCAACAAGTAAAAGTCCTTCTAATGAATGTTTCATGATCCTCACAAAGTAAACGACTGAAATTGGCTCAAGATGCCGTACGATGTGGACATCTCAAAAGGACGTTATAACACTGATACAACAAGAGAGTTTTATCGGAAATACCGACCTGAATTTGAGGAACACACTATATTCTATCACTTTTTCCCATTCAAGGGTTCGGATTCTGATATAAATTTGAAAACCACAAGTGGACTTGTGTATGGATCTGTTGCAGGTTTGAGAACTTTTACTTTTTTTGTTTGCTTTCGATTGATTGGCAACGTATCTCTACTTTGGCATAGTAGGGAACTGGCCGGTCGGTGCTTTCACTTTCGCAAAAAAGTGGTCCCTGCCGAGTACAGATGTTTTGTTTTATGATGGCAACAGCAGCCACTTTTTTTGGTCAAAAAAACCCAACAAAATAACAAAAACAAAAAAACAAAACAAAACAAAAAAAAACAACAAAAAACAAAAAACAAACAAACAGACCTAAACTAAACAACAATGCAATAGCAACGAAAATTGGTTTTAAACTTGATGAATCTCAAAGAAAACGATGGGATATGAAATGTACATTATGGACCCATATAAATTATATTATAATGAATGCAGTTTCCCGGTCCCTTGAAGCCTTGAAGAAATGTCATAAGCTGAAAGCCATTTATTGGATTAAATAACAATTACATACATGTCAGTCAAGTGAAACTATCCAATTATAATGAAACGAATGATAAAAAAAACCCAAATAAAATATATCAATAAAATGTGAAACAAATTTTTATGAATTAAATTGAAAACGTGTTAAATTTGATGAGTCTCTAAGAAAATGATGAGATATGAAATGTACATTGCCATCACAATAGAAATGCATAATATTGCTATAAATTAGCATTTAGAGAGGTAAAGCATGGAATTTGAAATAAAAGCATTATATTTTTTTTTCTTTACATTGGAGTTGGATGATCCCATAATTCGGAAGATTCCAGGTGTCATACTTTTGGCACCTGTCGATCATAGTGAAAATATGGGATCAATTGTCCGCCTCTACCCCTTCCTGATATTATTATTATTATTATTATTATTATTATTATTATTATTATTATTATTATTATTATTATTATTATTTGACATAGCACCAGTATCCAAAAATAGTGCTCAGAAGTGCTTTACAATAGTTTTTTGGTATCACACCAAGTTCATTCATTCGACTACAAAATCACACACATATCTTGTTCGAATTTCACATAGAATCACGAAAAGCAGAATGAAAAGGATTGGTTTTTGAATGGTAAACTTTCATATTGTCGGGTTTTAGATGGTAAAGAATTCCATATGATTGGAGCTGAAAATGCAAAACCATTCTCAGTAAACTTTGTCTTGGGATGTTTTTCTCCACTAGTGCCACTAGTGAAGAACTGGCGGATCGCAGAGATCGAGTTGGTCTATATTCCCTCACAAGGCATTTAAAGTATTCAGGTGATGTATGGTGAAGGCAATTGTAAGCAAATCATTATTCTTTTCTCTATTGGAAGCCAATAATGTAGTGACTTCAGGACTGGACTGGCTTTCTCCTTGTGACTCTACGAGCAGCTTTGTTTAGCATAAACTGTAGTCTGTTCAGCGATGTTTTTGGTAGGCCGTACAGCAGAGAGTTATAATCCAAGCAGCTGGTAACAAGGGCATGAATGAGTGTTTTGCATGTTTCATCATCAATAAAATTTTGCATTCTGCATATCATTTGGAGAGTGCTATGAACCACCTGACAGCACTTTGTTATGTGTACGCGCATGTCTAGGTGAGTGTCAAAATAGAAACCAAGGTTTCGAACGACATTGGATTTTTAAATAGCACAGATTCGTTGAAGGACAGTTGGTCAATGAGTCTATATCCTTTCTTGTCTTTTTGAATACAATCAGCTCAGTTTTGTCCTCATTGAATTTAAGCTTGTTGTTTGTCATCCATGCTTTAATGTTATCTAAACATGCTGCGAGTCGTTTTTTTGTTTCTTCAATGTTTTTTAATGAAATGGGAGTGTATAACTGGGTATCATCGGCGTAGAGATGATGACTGAGTTAGAAGGTTGCAATGATGTTGTTTAAGGGCTTTGTGTGCACTGTGAAAATATAAGGGCAGAGCACTGAACCCTGTGGAATGCCAAATTGCAGCTTTGTTGGTGGTGAAAGGGAATCATTTATGAGAACGCACTGTGACCTGTCTCGTAGATAGCATGAAAACCATTCTAGAACTTTGTCTCCGGTTCCAAAGAGGCCTCTGCATTCAGTCATTCTGTTATTATTACAACCACTACTACCACAATACCATTATCATAATTACAATACCACACCACTACTGCATTATTGCTACCACATCCACCATCATTCTATCACCACCACAGCATCAACATCAATGGAAATTTACCACATCGTGATCACCACAACAACTATCTATCTCATCATCATTAATAAAAATACCACCTCATCGTTATCACATGTACCACCAAATTACCACAGAATTATCATTACTTCTACTACCACAATGTTATCATCATGCGCATTAGCACTACCATCGTAACACCACACTAATACTACTTGTACTGCCAGTACAGCCACAGAATCATTGACACTTGTACCAAAACATTTCATCATTGTTACCTTTACCATCATTACTAGCATTACAACCACGACAGCATTTTCATGCTCACTACATCATCATCACTGTACTACAGAAAGAGTGAAAATGGAAAGGCTTCGTATGGGAACAAAACAGACAATAGACGTTTCGGGTACAAACCCTTCGTCAGCACAACAATACACAAATAAACGTGGAAAACAAATAAAATATAATGAAAAATAACTTGTATCGTCTGTACTCAATGGTGGTTGCAGTATGAATGAAATGTTAGCGTGGCGTGGGTAGAGGATAGGGTGCCCCAGGGGGTGATCTAATTGATAAGCAAAGGTCAGCGTCAGGGAACCGAACTTTCCAGACTATAATGGAAGGTAAAAGACATATTGGTAGTAGTAGTAGTAGTAGTAGTAGTAGTAGTAGTAGTAGTAGTAGTAGTAGTAGTAGTAGTAGTAGTAGTAGCAGTAGTAGTAGTAGTAGTAGTAGTAGTAGTAGAACACTGTAGTGGAACAGTAGGGGGCGGTGGAGGGGGCGAGGTGAAAGAGTCACGGCGGAGGGGGGGGGGGGGGGGTGTTTGTTGGATGAGCGAAGGTCGAATCTTCGCGAAGGAACGATGCGATAGTAGAGTGGAATACACCGATAAATAGATAGATGGATAGACAGATAGATAGGTAGATAGACAGAAAGATAGGTAGATAGACAGAAAAGAGGGGAGAGAGAGAGAGAGAGAGAGAGAGAGAGAGAGAGAGAGAGAGAGAGAGAGAGAGAGAGAGAGAGAGACAGAGAGAAGAGAGAAAAAAAAAAAAAAAAAAAAAAGGGGGGGGGGGGGGGGGGGGGAGGGGGGTTGGTTTGAGGCGGACCGGTAGAGAGGGGGAGGTGAGTTTCCCTACGTCGACGGGCGGAAGTGTCCGAATGGCAAAAACTGAGCACACACACACGCACACACTGTACATCGCAGTGGTCTGGCAGATTGAAGTGTCTGGCCACTGCTGTGTCTGCACAGTTCGATATGTCACGCAAGTGCTGCACGAATCTGTCACCCAGCCTCTTTCCGGTCTCACCAACGTAAGCAATCCCACACAGGGAGCACGTAATCGCATAGACTAGATTACGGTCAGTGCAAGTAAACGGCCGCCTGATGTCCCAAATCTTGTCTGGAAAGCTGACTCTGTCATACTCCCACAGGTGCCCACAAGTCTTGCATCGGGGTCGCATACACGATCTGGCTTTAGGTCCATCCCTAGGTATGGGTTCCAGGCGGCTTCTGACAAGGAGATCCCTCAGGTTACGATCCCGTCGATATGCTACCAACGGGGTTCTGAAAAAACTCTGTGGGTGTCTTCGCCCGCCTGGAGGATCCCATAGTTCTGCAATAGGATTTTCCTCACTTGATCTGCATGGGGGTGATGCGTGAGGACTAAAATGGGACGCTGTGTCTCCTGCTTCCTGGCATTACGAGGCCTCATTGCTGCTTCTCTCGACACGAGGCTGGCTTTCCGGACAGCCTTAAGCAAAACCCTTCGGGATATTCCCGTGCCCTAAAAAAATCGAGCATGCGATCACGTTGAAGCGCAAATTCATCATCTTCCAGACAGAGTCTCCGCAAGCGGAGTATCTGACTGAATGGGATGGAGTCTTTGCACTTCACCGGATGGGATGACCGATAGAGCAGGTAGCTGTGACTGTCCGTTTCCTTGTAGTGTACAGTGGTCCGTACTCCCGTGCTGGTCAATACAGCCTTGATGTCCAAAAAGTTCACCTCAGAGGTTGAAATCTCATAAGTGTACTCTATGGACGGGTGGAAGGAGTCCATCGCTAGGATGAACCCTTTCAACTGGCTGTGGGTCAATGACGTAATGCCGAAACAGTCTTCAATGTACCTTTTGAACAGCTCGGGGGCAGGTCCGCTATACTGATGGAAGAAGGTTTCCTCAAGGTAGCCCATGAAGAGGTTAGCATATGAGGGACCCATCTTGGTGCCCATCGCAACACCTGAGATCTGATGGAAAAATACATCATTGAACTCAAAAGTGTTGAGTGTGAGCACAAGTTCGGTGAGCCTCACAATGCTGTTGCTGGAAATCCCTGGTAATGGATGACGGTCGACGAAATGCCTGATGGCACGCAGTCCGTCAGGATGCTGTATGGATGTGTACAGTGCCTTCACATCCATGGTGAAAATCAGCCGTGGACGTTCATCCTGGAATTGAATTTCGTCAATGACACCAAGAGCATGGTTAGTGTCCTAGATATACGATGGCAGGGTGGGAACTATACGTTGAAATACCGCATCAAGGAACTGCGATACCTTCTCAGTGGGGCACGAGATAGCCGACACAATCGGCCTTCCAGGTGGAGTGTCAGACAATTCCCGGATCTTGTGTATCTTAGGGAGCATGTAAAAACATGGATTACCTAGGTCGCTGGGGTCGTGTTTAAGGACCTCTGCCCTACTAGGTAATTCTCCCTGCGATACCAAAGACTGGATTGTCTGGTGGACTCTGGTGTTGTTAGCAAGTGTTGGGTCCGAAGTCACTTTCTCATAAAATATCTGGTCACTCAATTGCCTGTGGCCCTCAGCTCTATAGAGCTCAGCGTCCCAAACAACCACGGCCCCTACTTTATCAGCCGCTTTGATCACTATATCACGACGTGATCTAAGTGATCGTACGGCAGCCCATTCAAGACGGGTGAGGTTAGACCTCTTGATATGTGTGGGTCGTAGTGCCCCGATCTGTCTAAGACAAGTCTGGATAAACAGGTCGAGTGTAGGGGACTTGCCAGGACTAGGAGTCCAGTTTCTTTTACGTCGTGAGAAAGCGGCAAACGGATCCTCAGGGTCACGGTCATAGTCATGGTCACGTTCATCATCTTTGAAGTGATACTTCAAGCGTAAAATACGCATGAAGCGACGTACATCCGACTCAATGCGGGACTGGTCGGACGTTCTTCGCAGTGGGATGAACTTGAGACCTTTCCTTAAGACCGATTCCTCTGCACTGCTCAACTGGATGGTCGGGGGGACAGAAACCACCAGCCGGTGGTTGTTGTGGTTCCTACTGGGGGGGATAGCTCCAACATTATCCATCACGTGGGTGGGTTCGCTGGTGGGTGGGGTGAATTGATCGCTTCCAGACTGGTCCCCGGCTGTTGGAGGGACTCCCAAACCACCAATGGTGACAGGCTGGTTATGGGTGCCATTAAGAGCAGTGGGGCCAGAGGAAGGTTCAATGGGTGAATCCACCGATGGAGTGTTGCCGAATGAGAAGGGAGGTTATCGTCAAGATGTGTAATTCTGTTTGGAAAGAGAGCATCTAATTTACTGGTTTTGACATAATTTAAGCATGCATGGTAGTGTTGATTACATAAATGTATGAATAACCTAATGGCTTTGTAAAGCCTCTGGTAATGGCTCTGGAACCCATACCTAGGGATGGACCTAAAGCCAGATCGTGTATGCGACCCCGATGCAAGACTTGTGGGCACCTGTGGGAGTATGACAGAGTCAGCTTTCCAGACAAGATTTGGGACATCAGGCGGCCGTTTACTTGCACTGACCGTAATCTAGTCTATGCGATTACGTGCTCCCTGTGTGGGATTGCTTACGTTGGTGAGACCGGAAAGAGGCTGGGTGACAGATTCGTGCAGCACTTGCGTGACATATCGAACTGTGCAGACACAGCAGTGGCCAGACACTTCAATCTGCCAGACCACTGCGATGTACAGTGTGTGCGTGTGTGTGTGCTCAGTTTTTGCCATTCGGACACTTCCGCCCGTCGACGTAGGGAAACTCACCTGATCAAGTTGTTGGGAACGCTGACTCCACGCGGACTCAACACCAGGATTGACCACCACTAGATGTCAACGTCCCCCATATTCATCACCACTGCTGCTCTCACTTCTGCCACTACAGCTACTGCTGCTGCTACTACTACTACTTCTACTACTACTACTACTACTACTCTCTACTACTTCTACTACTACTACTACTACTACTACTACTACTACTACTACTACTACTACTACTACTACTGCTACTACTACTCTACTACTACTACTACTACTACTACTACTACTACTACTACTACTACACTACTACTACTACTACTACTACTACTACTACTACTACTACCACCACTACTACTACTACTACCACTACTACTACTGTTCATACTACTAAAAGTACAACTCTACCTACCTACCTACCTATCTATCTATCTATCTATCTATCTATCTATCTATCTATCTATCTATCTATCTATCTATCTATCTATCATATCTATCTATCTATCTATATCTAGCTAGCTAGCTAGCTACCTATCTATCTACTGATTATCCACCGATTCATAGTCATCTACCTTCCTAGCTATCTCTCATTGTGTCCAATCATCCACTTTTTTATCCATTTATATACATATAGACCCAGCTATCACTCGGCTGTTTACTCGCCCTCTCTCACCTCCCCTCCCCCTCTCTCTCTCTCTCTCTCTCTCTCTCTCTCTCTCTCTCTCTCTCTCTCTCTCTCTCTCTCTCCCTCTCCTTCTCTCTTTCTTTCTTTCTTTGTCCCCCCTCTCTCTCTCTCTTTCTCCCTCCCCCCCCCCCTCTCTCTCTAATTCCCCCTCTCTCCCGGTCCGCCCCAAACCCCCCCCCCTCCCACCCCCCCCCTTTTTTTTTTTTTTTTTTTTTCTCTCTCTGTCTCTCTCTCTCTCTCTCTCTCTCTCTCTCTCTCTCTCTCTCTCTCTCTCTCTCTCTCTCTCTCTCTCTCTCTCTCTCTCTCCCCCTCTTTTCTGTCTATCTACCTATCTTTCTGTCTATCTACCTATCTATCTGTCTATCCATCTATCTATTTATCGGTGTATTCCACTCTACTATCGCATCGTTCCTTCCGAAGATTCGACCTTCGCTCATCCAACAAAACCCCCCCCCCCCCCCCCCACCTCCGCCGTGACTCTTTCACCTCGCCCCCTCCACCGCCCCCTACTGTTCCACTACAGTGTTCTACTACTACTAACTACTACTACTACTACTACTACTACTACTACTACTACTACTACTACTACTACTACTACTACTTCTACTACTACTACTACTACTACCAATATGTCTTTTACCTTCCATTATAGTCTGGAAAGTTCTGTTCCCTGACGCTGACCTCTGCTTATCAATTAGATCACCCCCCTGGGGCACACTATCCTCTACCCACGCCACGCTAACATTTCATTCATACTGCAACCACCATTGAGTACAGACGACACAAGTTATTTTCCATTATATTTTATTTGTTTTCCACGTTTATTTGTGTATTGTTGTGCTGACGAAGGGTTTGTACCCGAAACGTCCATTGTCTGTTTTGTTCCCATACGAAGCCTTTCCATTTTCACTCTTTCGTTAGTATTTTACGATCACCGGCTTCAGGCAGCCCTTACCGTTTTCTACATCACTGTACTACTAATGCCACCTCTGCATTAACACTTCCACTACTAGCAAAACTTCATTATTACTACTTCCACATCCACAGCATCATCAGAGTGTTTGCCACCTCTACATCATCATAACTGCTACTGCTGCTACCACAGGACCATCAATAACATAATTACCTCAGATTATTAACTACGATAAATACAGCAATGTCATCACATCCAATACCACCACATCATCACTGCCACCAAACATCTCTTTTATAATCATTCATTACTATTACCACTACCGCCATTACATTTGCAAAATTATCACCACCACCATACATCTTAACTGTTATTAGTTTAATCACCACCACCACAATATCATTTCCTACACTTAATTAAACATCATCATTACCCCCACATATTATCTCATAATCATTACCCCCACATATTATCTCATAATCTCTGCAACCACAACAGCATCACTTCCACTACTACCATCAGTCATCACCAATACTTGCACCACAATAACATTATCATTATTTCTGCCACATCTGGCACCATTTAATTTAAAAGTTAGCTGTGGGTCGTGGCAACTAAAAAGACATCTATTTGCATGAATGACATTGAGAGACTGGACATTCATTAAGGATAATCTACATGATGGTAAACAATAAAGTTGAGATTTTTGAGTGTGAGGTTGGCTTTATTTGTGCTTGGTTTCTCTGGACACCCAGTATTCTTAGACTTTTGTGAAGTGCAGTTAGGCAAAGTTAGACAAAAATTCAAGTTGGCCTTGTTAACTGCATGTCTCTAAGGGCATTTCACTCTATTTTATTCTTGTAATCTCTCTTTTCATGTAATTTTTTTTCAGGTCTCCTCGCTTCCACTTATGCAAATGTTCGACATAATAATCAACTAAATGTGGTTGCCATAGCAGCAAAGTCCTACAAACATGGAACTCCTTGGGGTAAGAATTACTTCTCACAGAAAGGAGTGATAAACAAAAATTAATATAACAACTTCAAAAAAGAATAAAACATGGATTGTTTCAGGCTCAAAACCCTTCTTCAGCTAACAACAAAAAACGATGAAAACATAAATTACTTTAAAACCAGATTCACAGCAGAGCTATAGTTGGCATGTCCTTTCTGTAACTGTAATAAGATCTCGGAATGCCAAGAAAGAAAATGTTTTCAGGATAAGATAAAATTTAAGCATAGTTGTTTTCTAGAAACTGAAATCGGTTTGACAATATAAACCAAAAGCAATTTTCATTTGCTATCCCAAAAATTGGAAAGTTCTCTTTTTCACACTTTTGCTAAATGAAAAGAGTTACTTTGATTTTCTGTTTACACAATCAAAGATAATTAGGTCAAATTATAAGTTTTTATCTACAGATTCGGGTTTTTAAATCAAAGTGTTGGAGAAAAGAGAACAAATTTTGTATGGCACCAAAAATTGTGTCATTGTAGAATTTGCAGGTGTCACAACAATATTTGGACTTTTGACACCTGAAAATGAAACATCATACCTATTTTGAAGAAAAATCGGAAATTTATGGTTTGATGCAAAAAAAAAAAAAAAGTTACTCTGCTAAATCCCTAAAAAATTAAAAATAGTCATCACAGGAATAGATGTGCCTGATAATATATCCATATCAGCCCCTAATCTTTGTTTAAGAAAAATACGATTTTATCGATTTTACCACATGGCATGACTAGGTGCGTTGTTTTCATTCTTCAAGACAGCTCACTGGCAGAAAATTGCGTGAGAAGTTCATTGGAATGATAGAAAACGTGTAAAAAAGCGTAAGTGAAAATTTAAAACATCAATATTGGACAGAACTTTCGGAACACAGTATAGAAGACCATTACTATCAATGTTATCAATGTTATACCTCTACAACTTTCCAAGCTTTTATGCTCATGCCTGTGTGTGTGTATGGGTGTAGGTTTGCATGTGAGTAAGGGAGACTAATTATGGGTTTTCTAAACTGTTATAAAACATCATCTTTGATGCTTATATTTTAAAAAAATATCATTTCTCATTTTGTTGTTTATATATTATTATTTTATTAATTATGTATTTTTGACAATATATCTGTGTAGTGTATTTTTAATTTCAAACATTGTAAACCAAATGACAAATTGCCATTATTTTGGACAATAAAGATTATATTATTATTTTTGTTATTATTATTATTTTTATTATTATTATTTTTATTATTATTATTATTATTATTATTATTATTATTATTATTATTATTATGGAAGCAATATTTCGATAAGATGAAGTTAAGATTAATCCGATTACTGATAAGTGAAACCTAGATAAAAGCCAAAATAATTGGTGCCTCAGAAGATAAATAATTTCTTAGTAACGTACGTCACAAGGAATCCCTTAATTGGATCACCTCTGTGTCGTGGTGAGGGTACTTAAGTGCATACTGCAGGGGCAAGAAGTCTCCCAATCATTGTGGGATGAAGAGAAATGAAGTAAATTCTATTTTTAATTAGGTTTTTTATAAATTCGGGGTCTCATTAGCTCAGTTGTTAGAGCACTTGCTTCACATGCAAGAGAACGAGATTGATCCTGGGTTCAGTTGAGATTTTTTTCTGTCCCCCTGTCTACCCAGCAGTGAATGGGTAGCTAGGTCTGTTAGATGGTGGAAAGTATTTTGCGATAGACTAGTGTCCTATCCAAAGGGTAGCAAGCAATTGCTATTGTCTGTTTCACGCAAAAGAAACTGGGATAAACTCCGGCACTATGAGCCTTATGGCTCAAAAGGACTTTCTTTTTCTTTATAAATTTTATGGTAATGATGATGATGATGATAATGATATCTAACAATGTTAATAATCATTATGATTATGATGGTGATATGGTAATAATATTTGTTGCCTAAATTTGCACATTTTTTTTTTTCCAATTAATTTTTGTATTTGGATGCAAAAATTTTCAGTGGCATTCAAAGTTTTGGATTGAGATCCCTGGTCATTATAAAAGACAATTGTAGTAGCACTCATTTGTGATTAAAATCCCTTGTAATTTTCTTTCTGCTTCAATTGTGCATCATACCACACTTTTTAGAGTAAAGCCATTGTTTCTCTCATCCCATCCAGTATATTTGCCTAACAACCAGATTATGTAATTCAAGAAGCGATTTTTAAGCTAGTGATTATTCATTGTTATGTTTCTTAATTTATGTTATAACAATTTTATTGTTCTTTTTAGCTTAACTTATTTTAATAAAAATATAAACCACTTCTTTAACAGTCATTGCAGGAGCTTCATATGGCGTAACTTTGAGCCTCATCACTCAGCTGAGACAAAAGGAGAGCCCAATCAATCATATGATTGCAGGATATGCAGCTGGCACAATGTTTGGATCTTGGTGTAAGTGATATTTTAAAAAAAAATTGATATACTCACCTGGTGGTTACTCCAAACCCATTAATATTACCAACTTTAACTGGAAATCTCTCAAAGGAACACAATTTACAGTCGAGAACGGATATATTGACATCGTCAGACCACGGTAAAATGTTGATATAAGCGTGATGTCGATATATCAGTCATTCCAAAAAATGTGAGGGAAAGAATTGAGAAGAATGCCAGAAAATAACAAGGGAAGTCAATTTTGATGGTTTGGTGTACTTTAAAGGGCTGATTTTGAAATTTATGACGATTCACTTCATAATATGACTTTAATAGTCTAATATTTTGGTCCGTCTCTAAAGGTCAAGAATAATTTTATGGACCCTTTCCTTAGCACTAGCAAGGACCTCAAATAAAAAAGCCTGGGTGGGATTCCTGACCTCCCATGGTGGGCAGGGAGCTACTTACTGTGTCTTCTATCCCCCTATATCTGTTTTCCAACTTGCTTTCTGTCTTTGTCTTAGAATGAGATTACTTAGTTTTATCCTAGCCCTGCCTTGATACCCTGGCTGAGAGGGAACATTCAAATGTATAATTAGTTTTGGGAGATGATATTTTTTTCCTTGTATATCATATCTCTGTTATGCACTGTATTATGTTTTGTTTACATATTATTTATGATTTGTAAACATTTGAGTGTATTCCTCTTAGTGGGGAACTGTGCTTTTGTCTCTATGAGACTTTAAGGCGATCTCAAACTAAGTACTTTGATAGTGTGCTCTTGGAATCTACATCTGTTTCCAATTTCAACCAATTCCCCTTTGTCTTACCTTTTCTTGGGTGCTTTACATTTAATTCAAGAACTTATTACTATCCCATTTTCTTCCTTTCTACTGACACTGATATGACCTTAATGTGTTGTAAGTGCAGTAAAACCCTAAAAAACAACAAAACAAAACAAATAAGGAAGCGCCCTCATGAGGTTGCTGTTAAAAACAGTGGAGGGTCATGATAGCTGTTATAGTGGCATGGCCGGAAACTGGTCCCAATGGTGCACTATCCTCATCTGACTCCACATTTTAGAGTAATTGAGAAATTTTCAATTTTAAAAAAAATGTAATTTTTTGTTGTATTTTTATTTTACTTTTTTAATTTGGGGGGGGGGGGGGGGGGGGGGGGGAGTAAAGGTCTATCTCATTTTCGGACTCTCAGTCTTAGTTCCAGACCTGGATTGGCCGGGAAGCTTGCGAAGACAGATAGACGTCTTGCACGTAGTGGGTGATGTGGGGATCATGTCTCATTAGGCTATTTGTTGAAAGCCAAGAATATTGATATCAGGAATTCCCAATAGGGAATGAGATTAGCGGAAGAGTAGTGTCCCTTGATTGGAAGTCACGAGTGGAAAAGTTATTAGAGAGAGAACGTCATGTTGGTTGTGCGGCATGAGACACTTCACTGAAAGCGAGGACGAGAGAGACGCATGCGCAAAACCATTTTGATGTTCTCTCTGTAAGGTGACATCCAATCAAGGGACGCTACTCTTCCGCTCATCTCATTCCCTATACTGGTATCAGTACCGAGATATGATGGATGGCCCATGACCAGGCTTGACCGTTGATATCACGATTCTGATCAATCAAGATTCATAGGATGTTATTGGACAATAATCTTGGTTTTTCTTTGACTGTTATTTTAAATCACATCGGGATCTTTTTGCATTTTCATTGACTGTTGTGTTTTATTTCATTGCAGGATATCTTGACCTTTTAAATTAATTTTTAGTTTTTTAGACACATTATTACCGGTATTGATGGTTCGCATGTCAATATAACCGTCTTGCGGTAAAATTGTATTGTTGTCGATATAGGCGATCAATATTTACTAATGTTATATAGCGAAAATAAACAGGACTTTGATGTCATGTCGATATAAGCGTGATGTCAATATAACCATTGTCGATATATTCGCTTTGTCTGTACGTAATAAAAGTTAGGTCTGTAATGACCAATGGGTTCTATCGCCTAATGGTCAGTACTGATGATTTACCTTAGTGCTTGTTCATCAGTACTTATGAATATCCTCCTAATGCCTATTTGTCAATGCTATAGTATTCCATTTAGTTACTCTAATATTCTTTGCTGGTCATATTACTTCAAAATTTCTTGAATATCGATTAAAATTTTTTACAAGCCACCAATTGAAAATGTCTAGCAAAATCGATAAAAATTAGGCTGATAATATAATAGGCCAACAAATTTTTACTATTTCAGGGTATGCAAGATTGAAGGCTTTGTATGTGTGTGTGTATCTTGTTTTTTTTTTAAAAGGAAGTTTTCATCCTGCTCACTTAGAACCGCTCCTGTAATATTGGATATAGAGACAGTAGACCTTTATCATTTCGCAATGCATGGATTAGTATTAGGTTTATCGCCATATAAAAAACTATACACACATCTCTAAGTTTGAGTACCAAAAATTTTAACAATTAAAGGAGAAAAAAGTCACTGCCCTCACGCCAAACCATTCAAATTATTGATACTTACATACAGAATGTCCAGGGAAGTTGGAAAGTTGGAAATTTCATACTTGGTCGGAAATGATGGAATTAATGAGACTGAGGGTGGAATTTCCTTAAAAATGAGAAAAATGAGGAAATTTTTGCTTAAAATGCGATATTAAAAATGCAAGGAGGACGGCTGCTGTGTTCAAATTGATTATTATTGTACTACTTCTTCTACAACCGTCACCACATCATCATCCCTGCCACCACCACCATCATAATCCTTACCACCATTACTGCTACAAACACTACCTTATCATCTCTATCACTATCACCACATCATCATCCCAAACACCACCACCACTACAACCACCACCACATCATCATCCTTACCACCACTACAGCTACAAACACTATGGAGATAAAGATAAAGGGAGTAAATCTGACTCATGAATGAACAACACAAAACAAACGATGTTTCGGCCCTTGGCCTTTATCAAGTAAACACAATTGAAGAATACTAGACAGCAATAGTGTTATTAGTGGTCCCCTACCTCCGCTGTTAAGATATTGAAAAAAAATAATAAATAAAAAGAGAGAGAGAGAGAGAGTGATAGATAGAGAGAGAGTGAGAGAGATAAGAGTGATAGATAGAGAGAGAGAGACGGACACAAAGATAGAGAGAGAATGAAAGTGGGAGAACGGGAGTGGAAGGATGCGTTTCAAAGTTATATTTAAAATAGAGGAGAGTGATAAATTAAATTTTAAAAGTATATATATATATATATATATTATATATATATATATATATATATTATATATATATTTATATATATACAAAACTACCACATCATCATCCCTATCACCACCACTACTACTGCAACCCCCGCCACTTATCATCCCCTTCACCACTACTACCACACCCACATCCCTAATACCTTCACTATAACAACTACCACATCATCATCCCTACCACCACAACTACTAGAACCACTACCACATCATCATACCTACCATCACCATTGCTACAACTACGACTACATCATCACCTATACCACCACCACCACTCCTCAACCACCACCACATCATCACTCTCTATAACCACCACAACCACTACTACAACTATCACTTCCGTTATTGTTACAACCACCACTATTACTGCAACCACCACATCATCATACCTACGGTCACTGCCACATCATCATCCGTACCACCACCACTACTACAACAAGACCAGATCATTATCTCTATCACTTCTACAACAGCCACATCATCATCCCTATCATCACTACTACAACCACTACCACAGCATCCTACCTATTATGAGTACTACAACTACCACAACACCATCATCTCTATCACTAGCAGTATAACCATTACTACGCGATGCTTACCAACAAATCATATGAGTATTTTTAAAAGTGAAAATGGGGGTAGATTGTGGCTTTTGACATTGTATGATCACATGATAATATTCTCTAAGTAGATAAGAATTTATATGATGTTATTAGTCTTTAAACTTTTGAAATTCCTCTGAGTGGTGTCAAAAGTTGATGCGAGACACATTTTGCGTTGAATCTCACAAATTTATAGACTATAGTCACATGGATGGGTAGTGATCTATTATCTGAGTATGCTTCTTCTTTTTTGTGACCAGTCATTTTGACCTCTGCTTTTACTTTGTTTAGGTTAGACTTATTTTAAGTATGAATGTCTTTTTAAGTGTATAGAACACTGGGGATGGCAATAATTTATTGATAAAATGCCTGGTAGGAAATTTCACTTCTAGGTAGGAAGTTTTAAGACTGGATTTCCTTGGACATACTTACTGGTTATCATGGGTGATTGGATTAGGCTATGGGTTTCTACTGAATGAGGCAAATCAGTTGGGTTCAAACCCTGCCAGGATCGGGTTTTTGTCTTACACATTGTCACTGCTAATCCTTTACTACGGTACAGGACTACCTGCTCTATGACAAGTTTAAAAATTACCATTGTGACAATCTTTTTTCTCTTTTTTTTTTTGTTGTTGTTGCTTTCAATTTCATGCAGTGGACATTCAGCACCTTCAAAGATAAATTTCTGACGGATTGAGGATAATTTTGTTGCCATTTATTGATAAATGCACAAATTAATAGTCTTTTCAGAACCATTATGCCGATTGAGAGAAATTCAAATCAAAACAACATAGACCGTGTGAGCATGTGTGTTGATAACTTATGATACAGCTTGGATATAACGAATACAAAGTTGCCAGTCTAGCGCCCATTGGTAATTACTTTCCAATGGTCCCTTTGTGAAACTATTATCAAACCAAAGAATGATTTTTAGTTTTTATTTTGAATGTGATTTCATGTATGTATTTTGATTGATGAGACCTTGTGTGAAGAAAGGGGATTGGAAGTGAAAATGCGTGACGAAAATTTATTGACCTCGAGGGTTGTCGTCTTTAAAATCTGATAACTTGTCGATGACCGACTATAATGATCTTGCTTTAGCGACTCTTTCAAATGGTATCAGCCACTTCAACATATGACAATGAAAGCACCTAAAAAACGAATTTTTATCGAAATAATGGCTGAATTACACCTTGGAATAAAAAATCAGAGTGTACCATTAAAAAATTTGACCTTTCTTCCTTAAATAACAGCAAGATATTAAAAAAGTAGGAAACAATTGCTTCCAAGCTTTGTGCTTTCAAAAGAAACTGGGTTTTCTACGATTTCACTTTCTTATGTTTCCACTCAAGTCATTTTGTGAGCTGACGTGCCCAACTGTGGTCACAATCTCACAATTTTTAATGTTTTGCTCTCAGCTATCATTTTTGTTTTGATGTATTTTTATAATTTGTTATTTCAGAGGTCGTTAATTATTCTACAACTTTGTGCAGCTATCTACCAATTTTCACTTCTCTACCATTGAAAAAGAAAAAAAAATGAGTCCTTCAGAGTCATAAGGCTCATGGGGCCGGAGTTTATCCCGGTTTCTATAGCGTGAAACAGACAATAGCAATTGCTTGCTACCCTTTGGTTGGGATGCTAGTCTATTGCAAAATACTTTCTGCCAGATCTTACAGACCCAGCTACTTTAAACCGAAAGAAGCTAAACTGAAAAATACCTTAAACCGCTAAGAATTTAATAAATTGTACTAGTTTCTTCATTATCTTTGTACTAATTCTTACGATGAACCGAAATACTTCTAAGAAGGACTTTCTTTAAACCGAAACAACTTGAGAGCACCTTCCCTTTTTCTCTCTCTATTTTTCTTCAAAAATTCGGGAAGGTGGCCCCATATAATAATGCCCGGCGATATTAAAACAAAGAGCGTAAGTATAAGATGAGGGTGAGGGGTGGGGGGTAGACAAATACTTCAATCACTGCACTTGGGTTTGGCCAGCACCACGATCGCAGACTGGAAAAGGAAGACAATGGGTGACTGGCAGGCGAAAAATGAGGAAAAAGGGGGAGTTGGGGTGTAGAATCACGCAAGCGAGATGTTCTCGCTCATGTGTTGATGCTTTGGAACTGACTGGATTTTCAACCCGACACTAAGGGGGGAGGGGGGGGTGTGTAGACAACTTACCATTGACATGCCATTTCATTTCCACTTTGATTGAATGTGTGTGTGAGAGGGGGGGGGGGGGTTCTATATAATTAGGCCTTTGAACCTAATGGCTTTTCAAACAAAAGAGAGGTGTGTTGTAGACAGCTTAGCATTGACACTCCTTTTCATTTCCATTTCACTTCACCTCTGAGTAGCTGCGCATCATTCATTATCAATTATCGCACAAGAACTTTCGATCTTATTTTAGTTTTACATTTTACTAAAAGAAAGCACTGTGCTTACACGTTGGAGTTTAAAATCAAAATACTATGTGATGTCGATGAAAAAAAAGTTGATCAAGACGGAGATATGTAAAAAACACGGCATCCCGAACTCAACTCTTTCAACAATTTTGAATTGAAAACGAAAACCCCCAAAAATATTTTTAAAACACACCAAAAAAAATTTTAAAAATAATAAAATTAAAAAATATAATTTTTAAAATGGTTACGAAGACGGCATTTATTCAACAACTACTTTTAAAGGGAAACCCATGATACGATTAAATGAGCAAATTTCTTAAATAGTTACTACCCTTGAAAAACATCGCAAAACGGGAACTTGCTTTAAACCAAATGTCTTTAAACCGAAATGGTTTAGAAGGTCCCCAAAATTTCGGTTTAAAGTAATTCTACTGTATATCAATTTTCACTATTATTGCATAACCACATTTCAGCCCATTTTTCACCAATTTTGAGGAATCGTATCTATTTAATGTATTCTCCAATTTAGCTGATCTTTTTATCATTTTAATCATAACACAAAAATATATGCAGAGAGTGCTTGAAGATTGCTTTTTTTTTTTCTAAATTTGGGTTTGGAGTGCTAATGCTAACTATGTGTTATAATACTTCACAGGGATTCTTAAACAGTGGCAATATCAAAATGAGTAGAATTTCATACGAATTCCTAAAAATAAAAACAGCAACCCCCACCCCCCCCCCCCCCCCCCCCCCCAAAAAAAAAAAAAAAAAGAAAACAAAAAGACCCCAGATAAAATCCTATCGGACTGAAACATCATCAAATTGACTCCTAAAACATGTTAAATTTTACTTTTTAAATTTATTTTCTTTTTGTAGTTCTTGCAACATAGTTTTGGAGAAGGAATTTAAAAATAAATCACAACCACAAAGCCTTTGATCTAGAGTTTATCCCAGTTTGTCAGATCTAACAGACCCAGCTACTCAATCATTGTTGGGTAAGCTGAGAGGGGGGTTAGATAAAAATCCTAACTGCACCCCTGGTCCCTTTGCTTGTGTAGTGCTCTATCACTGAGCTATTAGTACCAAAGGATTTTTCAATTTTGTCTTAATTTTTGTTACTGTTTAGAAGGAAATTTTGTGCATGAGTCACTTGCTTTGCTATTTAAAAGCAAAGAGAGCTGTCACCCTTTCTAATGGGTTAAATATTTTTAGACCTATGCTAATTTGATGAACCTGTCCAGAAAGAAACCTGTTGTAAGGGCCTTTCTGTCATACCTAAAGTATTTGGTTTATTGTTCTTGTGAACCAGATATTGAAAATTTAATTAATAAGTCAAAATGGAACAGAATTACGATTTTTTTACAGTTATAATCTCAGTTAATAAACCACACCAACAACTAAATTTTCATGATTTAGACTTCAAATAATATTTTCAATGTTTGATTCACTCCATTCAATGACATGATCAGGTGATGACTCAGATATGCTTGAATGTATGGAATATTGTCCTTTTTAAACAGGTCTTTGATTACAAAATCCAGATTGGTCTCATAGCAGAATTAAATACACGTCGTTTGTTTTTGATGTTTTCTTGTGATTAGTATACACTTCATTTTTCCCTTTGATTTCAGATAAATCACCAATGATGGGAGTATGGGCTGGAACCATAACTGCAGCGATGGTTGGACTCCTCAAGTATTGGCATGATAGAGATATGCTAGAACTTAGGCCTCTTAGACGTCAGCGTCTGTTCAACAATTATCGTCGTGGCTGGTTTATTGAAAAGCCTGATGCTGAAGGAAAGGATGACGCTGAAATTGATGTGTCGTTTAGATTTTACAAGCCTTAGTTTCATTTAGATTATATGATTTTGATTAACTGCACTTTTGATTGTATGACAAATTTAGTTTTAACGCCTTGCGCATACCAAATGTACATCCACATGCTTAATAGTTGTTTTTTAGGTTGATAATTTATATAAAAAATGTCTAAAAACTGATTATTACAAAGTCTACGAGGGAGTATATATTCACCAATAAATAACTTTACCCCACAAAGGGATCTCGATGGATTTTTGGTCCAATCATCAACATCGAATGTGTAATCAAATATTAGCTCGCTACCAATTTCTTTCCAGCTACCATATTTTTTCAGCTTCAATCTACTTGGCTGAGAATAGGTTTGAAGGAAAATGCATGTAGTCATTTGAGGGATGACTGTTTTCAGGGTTTTGGCTATCTTTATGGAATTTCAAAATAGTTGAGAAAAGGCTGACAATAGCTTTTTTTTTTTTAAATGAGAGGCTGAAAAAGTGTGATCTTAGTTACATGATTAATGTTTATGATGAGTGAAGCCATTGATGTGTTTTAGTTTTTGTGAAAATGTGCAAATGCTTGTTTTTATAAGCATTTGAGTTGTGATTTTTATGTTTTGGTATCTGGAAAATGAATAAACCATGTTTTTATCTTGTGCTCTTTTTCCTGAAATCCATTCTTTTTGTGTTATATAGATGAAGGATCAAATTTAAAATTATTCCACTTCAAATTATGAAGGAAAATCGACTCGGGGTGGGGGAACTTCTTCATCCTTAATCCTTGGTTCTTTTCTATGCCATTATATCAGTTGTCTCTTCAACTTCAATCCTTGATTTGGAATGTCTTGCTCAGGTCCTGCCTGGGGTCTTTGCTGATAAAGTTTTTTTAGCCTAAGTTCCTGCCAATGGGGAAGCAAAAACAAAAACAGCATTTAGTTAACATGGGCACTTAACAAATTGCCTCATGGTAGGGACATCAAAAACTTAAGAATTTAGTAAATGGCGCATTTTCTAATTTGAAAAGTATGGGTGATGTATCACCTATGAATGGCTTGGATGTATCACCTATGAATGGCTTGGTTGTGAAAATTAGAAGGCTGAAAAAAGGAAATAAACTGTCAAAATTAGGTAATGACATCTCAATATATTCTGCGTGGTTGAGGCATTTCTTCTATAATTGTACACAGAGATGATACAATAATAGAAGTCGGAGAATTTACATACCTTGGCAGAAAAATGAGTCAGGTGGAACGATGAAGACATCATTGCTAGAATAAAAAAGCGCGCCAGGCCTTTGCAATATTGAGACACGTATGGAAAGCTTCCTGCATATCCACAAACACCAAGCTTAAAATTTTTAACACTAATTTTAATCTTAAAGCAGTCCTGCTCTATGGGTCAGAGACTTGGCGAACAACCTTGACCTCAAGTTGAAATGGCTTGACAAAATGCCAAACGCTGACTTTTGACAAGAACAAACCAAGATCAAATGGATATCCAGGTCATGTGCAGAAAGGGCGATGGATTGACCATACCCTGCAGGAGTTCTGTAACATAACCAAGCAGACTCTCGGATGGAACCCGCAAAGCAAGAGGAAACAGGGTCATCCGAAACAGACTTGGATAAGAAGCCTTCATCAAGATTTGTGCGTCTCCAATCTTTCCTGGGGTGAGGCAAAGGTCTGTGCCAAGGACAGAAGTAGAGTGCTGTTGAGGCACTATGCTTCGCTAAGAGTCTAGTGCTGTTGAGGCCCTATGCTTCGCTAAGAGTCTAGTGCTGTTGAGGCCCTATGCTTCGCCAAGAGTCTACTAAGTAAGTTAGTAAATCAAGTTGAGGCATTTCTAGAAGGGCAAAGAATTCAGATTGATAACAATTCATGAAGAGCTTTACAGTGTAATCAATGTGTGACTAGTCACCCAGGAATGGGTGTGGGGTTAAGGGCCTGAAACAGAAGTTGCAGGCACTGAACAATCTATCTGAATACAATTTTCTATGTTACCCTATTTTCCTTTCCTCAATTCCCTTATTCCTTATGTTACCTTTTGGATCTGTGGGTTTTATATCGGCCTACAACTTTGCCATTTTACTATATGTAGGCAGTGGTTGAATGCCACTGATAGTCTTCTATCTCAAGCCTATTGTCCCTTTCTCTTTATCTTGGACTAAAGTAACTTGACTTTGCTTATACCTTGGCTTGGGCCTTTCTGCGAGGGTAATATAAAAAAAAAACAACAAAGCAAAAAGCTCTTATTTATATAGAGCAATTTCCACTAAATGTGCTTTAATATGCTTTACAATGGATCTCAAGATACACTCGACCTTTTGGACAAGACATGGCGCTTATAAGATTGAAGGTGATCTAATTTGTATTTTGACAGAATGGCCTCGTACCCATTTCTCACCCCAGGATGGTAAGAGATAAACGGGTCAGAAGCCAAGTGCCATACTACCAGATCACAACGCGTACGGTACACAATAACTTGGATGCGAGTCGATGTGTTTTTGAGACCCTCATTTCTCCTTGTGAAAGACTATTTGGAACTGTACCCGAGTGTTTCCCTTTTGGTGAGGACTGGATGGCCTCGGGATTTTAGAAGGGAGATATGTATTTCCCTCTGTCTCCCTTTTTCTCAGGCCTCTTGTCATCCAAGAGTGGTGCAAGCACTGACCTCCATTTGTCTTTTTGTCTTTTCATTTTAAAAATTATATTTTTGGGGGGAGTTGAGTCCAATTTTGCCTGCGGAAATTACCTAATATACTGAGTGTCAATATAATCTGGTCAGAGCTTAACGCCTATAGCATCATTAATGTTATGTAATTGTAGTATGATGGTTTCATACTTCTTGTATTTTTTTAAATAGCACTTTCTGTTATGGTCTCCTTCTATTCGTCTTGCGGTATGCTGCGCGCCGTCGCACTTAAGTGGGGAGAAAGGATAAAACCAGTGGCGCACCTCACGTCGGGGGCAATCCTAATTGAAATAAAACTTTTGATAGGGAGGATATATGGAGTTGTTCTGAGAGGTTTGGTGGCGAGATATTTCTTGATAACGAGGTGCAGTTTTTGTTGTTGAGAATGAGATGTAGTTGCCAGCGCCGCTATTTTGGCAGGCAGCGTGGCAGGCTTCTTGAGGCTTGGGATGAATGAAGAGGGAGTGATAGAACAAAACAAGATCTTATTTTGCGCAAGAGATATGCTGAGTTTTTTTCTCTCGCGCAATGCTCAGGGTCGTGATTGGTTCTAAGGAAGGGGCGACACTGTCAAATAAAGAAACAGAAATAACACACTATTAAATCTTACTATCTAATAGTTTTATTTCAATTAGGATTGCCCCCGACGTGAGTCGGGAGGCGAATGACCAATGCGAGGTGCGCCACTGGTTTTATCCTTTCTCCCCACTTAAGTGCGACGGCGCGCAGCATACCGCAAGACGAATAGAAGGAGACCATAACAGAAAGTGCTATTTAAAAAAATACAAGAAGTATGAAACCATCATACTACATAATGAAATGTAATGGGAAATTTATATAGCGCTATTATCCATTTACAATGCTCGATTGCGCTTCACAATAGCAAGAATAAATTAAATACTACGTAAACAAATTAATAAATAAACACATGCACATATATACTCACACACAAACAAATCCACTACCTCCCCCCCCCCTACACACAGACAAACATATGGGGTGTAAATATATTATAATATAATATACACGCACACATTTACATAGACATACATACATATTATACACAAACGACCTGTTGAGACTCCAGAATGCCAACACTCAGGCAGACATCGGCATCCTCGACTTTTCCAAAGCATTTGATACTGTGCCCCACCAAAAACTCCTGCAGAAACTAGAAAATTACGGAATTCGTGGCTCTTTACACACATGGCTTTGTAATTTCCTCACAAAACGTACCATGAAAGTAGTCCTAGACGGCACGTCATCGGATGAATGTCCAGTCATATCAGGAGTACCACAGGGAACGGTGCTAGGACCCATACTATTTCTCTGTTTCATCAATGACCTACCTCTACAAGTAAAATCTCAGATTAGGTTGTTCGCCGATGACTGTCTAATATACCGACCAATAAAATCTGCAAATGATCAAAAATTGCTACAAGAGGACTTGAATAGCCTCGAACAGTGGGCTAATGATTGGGGAATGAAATTTAACGCAAACAAATGCTACATCCTCAGCACAGTTAAAAAGTACAATGAGACTTACAAGTTAAACAACACCGTCCTGAAACAAGTCGACGATAACCCATACCTTGGCATCACCTTCTCAAAGGACTTGAAATGGGGGAAACGCATTAACAAAATAACCCAAAAGGCAAGCTGCACCCTCGCGTTTCTCCGCCGAAATCTTAGCCACGCCCCAACGTCATGCAAACAAAACGCATACATCGCACTTGTGAGTTCACAATTGGAATACGGAGCAGTTGCCTGGGACCCCTACCTGAAAGAGGATATTAAAAAACTTGAGAGAGTCCAGAGACAAGGCGCCCGGTTCATAACTGGGAACTATAAGAGCAGAACCCCAGGATGCATGACAAAAATGTTAGAAGAAAGAAATCTCATCAGCCTCCAACAAAGAAGAAAAGAAACCCGTCTATCATTCATGTTCAAGATAATAACAGATCAAATTATACCATCAATAAAGGCAGACTCCTTTTTCACGCCACGACCAAACAAAAGAAAGATCCGAGCACTCACTTTCGCCAACCACATAACCGAAAACCCCATTGACAGATACGCCACAAACAATTCGAACTGCTTCAAAATCCCACAGACAAGAACACAAAACTACAGAAATTCTTTCTTCATTAGAACTATCTCGGAGTGGAATGGGCTGGATGAACTGGTCATCATGGCACCACAGCTGAACGATTTCAAGGCCCGACTGACATGGGCCCGTGCCAAATGAGGACGCCGCTGAAATACAACCAGACCATTGGTTTCTTCAGCGCCAACCATACAGATACAGATACAGATATATACGCACGAATCTTTTCCTTTTAATTAAAGTTTTTTTGTCTTTTTTTTTTTACGCGACCGGTGATTTCGGACACTGTGATAATGACAGTTAAGAACGTGTGTATCTGCACGTGTGTATATAATATGATACACTCGTAGACACAACAACTCACAGACTTTATCGCTGCTTCGCATAACCGACACATCTCTGCGTATTCTTATCACTCCGCTTCGTTCTAATTTCAAAGCCACGGGCCATGATTTTGATAATGGTTGGCTAATGGCTACGACGGTAAATGAATGCTGTGATACAGCACAGTCCCCAACACACACACACACACACACACACACACACACACACACACCGACCCCTTGTAACATGTCATACTATGTAATTATCTACCTCAACATTAACAATAAAGTAAATAAATAATGACGTTCCCTTGATTCATCCTCAAGCGGAGATTTGTCTTAGGGTCTATTTCAAGGAAAGACTGGAATAACCCAAGTGTCAGCCGCAGCTCATCACCCAACTGAGCAAGGGAAAGGTGGCTTGCTTTGGGCCACATAACTCGGTAAATGGTTGAACTAGGTATCTTTCGGGTACGAAGCAAATACTACCACCGAGTTACAGAGCCCCTCCTCTCCCTCCATCGAGTCGTTTTTGCAAGGCATGGTTTCCTCAAACCTTTTTACATGTACCGAGGAGTTCGAGGAAACCGTGCTGGAGTGTAGGTATGTGTATACGGATCTAAATAACTCGGATTTAAGGGATAAAAAAAAAATACGTATCAAAGGTCTAACAGTTTCTTGTATAAGTAGTTCCACACACCTGGAGCAGAAAAGGCAAAAGACCGTTCAGAGAATGTTTTCTTTCAAATGATACTGAGAAGACCTGAGTGAGCGACTTGGAATGTGGACAGTAAGGAGTGATTTTAAATAATGTGGATCAGTGTTGTGAAGACATTTAAAGGCAAGGCATGCTAGTTTATTATCAACTCTCCTCTTCATAGGCAGCCAATGAAGCTATTCCAAAACGGGAGTTATATGCTCATTCTTTTTTTTTTGTCTGGGTGACAATTCGTGCTGTCCTGTTTTGTAACAACTGCAGTCTAATGATCACGTTCTTTGGGAAGCCCATAGAGAAGAGAGTTGCAATAGCCTGCTAGCAAAAAGTGAATTAATGAGCATCTTAGAAATTTCTTCATCTAAAAGATTGCGGATATTACTGATAGACCTTAACATAAATTATAGATTTTAACAGATTATTGCTATATAATATTGCAGATTAACAGACCTGCCTAGTACAAAGAGAATTTCGTAGTAATACGAATTTTTGGCTCCAGCTACAGAACTGCATTCGCCTCATTGACTCAATAAATCTAGTTGAGAAGGAAAGTTTAATTCCTCAGGACCTGTATTCAGGACAACCGTTTTTGGATAATGCTGTGAGCAAATTGTTTATATGTAAAGTTAATTTTTCTATTTCCCCCCTGGAAACTACGAATTTTTGAAATTTTAATTAGGCAGCTCTGATATTAATTACGTGTCACACTTAAAAATACCGACTATAGTGTGAAAACCAATGAAATTTTACATAAATTTCAGCAAGATTAACAAACCTACATTTTTATACCTGTATCAAAGTTATAAAAGAGAGCAAAAATAATCGATAGCTCAAAATAAGTGAAAACTTAAAATTGCTTGGTTCGTCAAGGCGCCAAATGCTACGTGCATTTCATTGCGCACTGTACACATCTATATTGGGGTAAAACATGACGTAATGTGGAAAACCATTTTGGCAGCGGTGATGACGTTACATCCCTTGTTGTCGTATCTGCACTCTCTTTGATCTGTGACTGAACCCGAACGTGACCTGAAACACCTGCCTCTTGTCCTCACCTTTTGCTTTCTTGGCTGTGACGGAAATGACACACTGGCGTTGCTATTTTTAGAACAAGAAGTTTACAAACTTCGCTTGAAGCAGAGAACTCAACTGCTGTACCTACCTGTGTTAGTTTTGTTTCTAATTTTCGATGTCTTGGATTATCAAATTTGAAGGTATTGGTAAACTCAATTAAAATGTTTATTTAACAATTCATGCTTTGTATCTATCACACAAAAACAAGGACACGTTCTCATGTAGATTGAGACAGAGACATTCATTCTTTCATTCATTTAAGTTTGTTTAATTTACAGTCAGTCAGCAAACCGGCACTTTTGTCATTCTTGGCAGGTGTTTTTCAAAATTTGTTTTGTTTGGAGGTTTTCCCATCTCAGATTCTCTCTCTCTCTCTCTCTCTCTCTCTCTCTCTCTCTCTCTCTCTCTCTCTCTCTCTTGGTTAAGAATACCGGTCTCAATTTTCATATCTTGGGTCATCAGCGATGTGAACTTATTTGCAGGTCTGATAACTGAATTCCTTTTTGGTGCTCATTGTGATATTGTAATGGAAAGCTCAAAAAATGACACAAAATATTGTCCATTACAACAATGTTAAACTAGGCCCATAATTGCTTTCGGATGTCATATCTGCACATATGTATACCAGTCGGTCATCAGGGTCCCCACAAGCTCGGGAAATAGGGAAAAGTCGGGATTTGATTATTTTCTTCCCGGGTCGGGAAAAGGGTCAGGAAGACACTCATTTGGGCTTGGATTTCGGTATATGGGTCTGGAAATGGTCGGGGATTTGTTAGGTCAACTTCACTATTACCACTATCGCATCGTCATCATCATTTGCAGCCACCACCACCATTCATCATCATCATCATCATCATCATCATCATCATCATCATCATCATCATCATCATCATCATCATCATACGTTCCACCAATATCACATCATCATCACTACCGCCACCATTATAACAACAACCACCACCACCACATACCACCACCACTTCAACCATTACCACATTGTCAGCATCACTACTACTACCACAACCACTACAACCACCAAGAAAAGATTATCACCACCAACACCATAATCACAACCCCCTCAACCACATCATCATCATCATCATCATCATCATCACCATCACTACCACCACTACTACAACCATTACCACCACATCATAAACTTTACCACCACTTATTTTTATTACAACCTCCTCAACTACAACCTCATCACCACCACTACAACTACAACAACATCCTCCTGCACATCATCATCATCATTGCCACCACAACTACAACATCCTCAACCACATCATTATCATCTCTACTACCACTAAATACAACAACCCCCACCACCACAACTACCAGCTCCTCAAGCGTATAATCGTCACATGCCATTTATGGATCTGTAAAAAGCTAGATGTTTCAAACTCAAATTAAAGTTTTTGATAAATACATAACGAAGTGCTTATTCGTACTGCGATTATTATCTCTCCCAGCCAGGTGGCGGGTGTCGTGTCAATTGGACCCTGAGTTTGCACTGACCTTGTGACTTTTTATTCTCTGTTTTTATCTGGCACTTCTTCATACCCTATTTTTCCCATCATTATACAAGTAATAGTAATTCAAAATCTGTATGGTTTAAAAATAGTAAGGTGTTTTTAGGAAGGGATGTGCGGTGAGGATGTTAGTAATGGTCAACTCTTCTTTAGAGTCCACGAAGAGTTAG
>NC_088360.1:69595170-69615170 GCF_034508935.2 Berghia stephanieae | reverse complement strand
TTTTGATTACGTTTGGAATAATTAAAATCTACTGGTATTGTCATTTCATAGTGAATGTGATTATTTGTGGTTGAAATATTTTATTTTTTCAAAAGTTGAAATATATATATATATATATATATATATATATATATATATATATATATATATATATATATATATATATATATATAATATATGACCGAATCATCTTTGCCCCACCACTATGAATAGGCTAGAACCGCCACTGCTACTACTACTACTACTACTACTACTACTACTACTAGTGCCGCGCTGAAGATCGGTCTGGACCGCGGTCCGACGGTCTTTTAGCTGTGAACCGAAGACCGGTCCCAGAGGGGAAGACCGGCGGCGGTCCTCACTTCTTATCACCTTTCAACTAGTGCGGGGCGGTCCTTGCAAGGACCACGGTCCTACGGTCTCGCGCCATAGCCTACTACTTCCCCAGCGATTCGTTGCTTCGGTTGCCTATCTTCCACCAATCACCACCCATCCCACTTAATTAATCGCACCCACCCCCCTTTGCCATACACTAAACGACACAGACGACCATACAGGCAGACGACCACCAACCTCCACTCCGCAAACCGCCCTTTCGTGTGTGAGATGGGGGGAACAGGAGGCGCACGCCTTGGACGATTCCATTATACGGGGTAAATTTCAAAATTTACTACACCATAATGATCGCAATGACAATGATCTATGGTGAAGGCATGACCCCTCTTCTCTAATGGGTTATTGTTTGAAATGTATGTGACTACAAAAGATGTGTGTGTTTGTGTGTGTGTGTGTGTGTGTGTGTGTGTGTGTGTGTCGAACCTAGCAAGTAGCAAATCCGATTTTTTGTTTTCTTTTGTCCATCTCTTGTCACCACTCCTTTCTATCGCAGTGTTGCAAGGCCCTCTATATAGTGGGCCTTGAGTGTTGTCATTTAAAATAATACAATAATATTAAAATTTCGTTTGGTGTTTTTACTAATCAAATAATATGAGTTTCATTAGTTTCTTCCTTCCAAAAAACCCAGTTATAACGTCTGAATTTTAAAAAAGTCCAATAGAATATTTGGGGACCCCGATAGCTCAGTTGATAGAGCACTCTCTTTATACGCAAAGGGCCAGAGATCGATCCCGGGTGCAGTCGATTTTTTTCTGAATCCCTGTCTACTCAGCAATGAATGGGTAGCTGAGTTTGTTAGATCTGGCGAAAAGTCACCATCGACCCCTCTTATCACCTCATCCACCCCCTCTTATTATAACTTCACGTCTCTCTCTTACTCTTCAATGCTCGCTGCCCTCTAATGTGTGTGTGTGTGTGGGGGGGGGGGGGGGGGTAGGAATTGCGTGTGTGTATCAACGCCACGAACAACTCGATCAACGCCTTGGGCGATGCCATTATCTCCGTTAATGGGGATAAATTTCAAATTTTATTAAATTATCGAAGTAACAATGAAGTACGGTGAGCAAATAAAGAAGGCATCACCCCTCTTCTCTAATTAGGTTACAATTTGAAATGAGTGTGACTACTCCGTGTGTTTTACTCCTGTAGGCCACGGTTTTCATCGTGTAGCGGTCTTTAACGGTTCAAGAATGAACGATCCCACGCTCTCAAAGGTCAAACCGGTTCGAATTTCCAACAGTCTCTCAGGAATGTTCAATGTCGAAAAGGACCGGTCCTACTAGGACCGGTCCTTGCGGTCTTCATTTCCCAAGGACCGTAGGACCGTGGTCCTTAAGCTTGCCAAGGACCGCCCCGCAACTATACTACTTACTACTTACTACATACTAACTACTACTACTACTAACTACTACTAACTGCTACTACTACTACACTACACTACTAACTACTACTACTACTACTACTACTACTACTACTACTACTACATACTACTACTACTACTACTACTACTACTACTACTATACTACTAACTACTACTACTACAACAACTACTACTACTACTACTACTACTACTACTACTACTACTACTACTACTACTACTACATACTACTACTTACTACTATACTATACTACAACTACTACACAACTACTACTACTACTACTACTACTACTACTACTACTACTACTACTACTACTACTACTACTACTATGACTACTGGCAGTTGGGTGGTCTTGTGGTATGGCACTCGCATGTAATTAATACAAATGCAGGCAATGATGCAAATGAGTGTGTAAACTATGATGGAATTAGTTTTAATGGGCTTTTATATACATACATAGGATGTCGAATGGTAATCGCTGTCATGACAAGATCCATATAAATATGTGGCCATGAGATGGTCAGTTATTCTAACAGTGCTGGTGGGTGGGGTCTTTAACCTCCCATGGTGGGCCGAGAGGTCAATTGCTGTGTTTTCTATCCCCCATATGTTTTTACCCTTTCCACGTTGCTCTTTGTTATGAATTGAGTTTGCTCGTTTATTCCTTGTCATAGCACGGATCCTTAGCTGGGAGGAGACGTTCACACCCCCACACCTCCCCCCCTACACACATATTATATATATAATGTAATATATATATATGCATATATATATATATATATATATATATATATATATATATATATATATATATATATATATATATATATAAATATATTGTAATATTTACCACGATGTTGGACTCAGTCTACATCGATGTTTCTGACCTTTCAGTCATCGTCAGGACTGTGTGTTACATGAGTTTGGTTTGTTGTGTGTTGTTGCTTGTTGAAACCAAACTCATGTAACACACAGTCCTGACGATGACTGAAAGGCCAGAAACATCGATGTAGACTGACTCCAACATCGTGGTAAATATTACAATAATAATAATTCGCTCCATTGTTACATGTCGAGCACTAATATATATATATATATATATATATATATAAATAATATATATATATATATATATATATATATATATATATAATATATGATATATATATAAAAAGACCATCGGTCATATATATATATATATATATATATATATATATATATATATATATATATATATATATATATATATATATATAAAGACCATCGGTCAAGATTTTCCTCATTTTTCACTTATAGTCACCATCAGCACTGCTAAATATTGACTTGTTTCAAATTTCTGGGTATGAATTCAATTTTTACCATTTAAACTGTCACAACAAAATACTGTTTTGAGTTTGAGGCGACGAGTAACCTTTTTTTGTGGCCTTCGTGAATGGATTTAATTCCTACCTATTTTCTTTAGAAAAGAATACAACAAAACGAAAACAAACCAAAACCACCCCTCAAAACCAAAACTAGCCTTTGCCCTAATCAGCTTACTCTCTTACCGATATCAATATCCTTTTGCTCTATGTATTTATTTGCTTAAAAACAAACAACTTTTTGTTTCAAGCTTTATCTGTGCAAATAATGTGACTGATTTATCTCTGTCTGTCTGTTAAAACACATATAGATACAACTATACTTTTATTTTACTTCTCTTGGTGCTTGATCAGCATATAAGGCTGACACGGTGGAACGCGAGCTTTCTCAGTTGGCGACCATTTTTGTCAAGACCATCCCCTCGCTTTCATTTCTCTTTCGATGCTCCTCGTCCAGGTCTCCAGTGGGCGGTCCCTTCTTCTCGTTCCCTGGGGCCCACCTTGGGCTTTCCTGGGAATGACACTTGAATCCATTCTGAGGACATGTCCAGTCCATTTCCACCTTCTCTTTACAGCTTCATATACTGGTTCAATTTGTGTGTATTTAGCCAGTTCTTTATTTGACATTACTTTTGGCCAAAATATCCTCAGTATCCTTATTAGGCATTTGTTTTGGAATGCATTTAGTTTGTTGGAGATGGTGTCTGTCAGTTTCCATGATTCAGACCCATAGAGGAGAACAGATAGAACATTTGTTTTGAAGTGACGAAGCTTTGTTTTGTTGGTGAATTTCCTCGATTTCCATATTTCTGAGCATTCCAAAGGCTCTTCTTGCTTTGTTTACTCTGTCTTTGATTTCATCTTCGGAATTCCCATTTTGACTAATCCTGCTGCCTGTCACATAGATAGGGGTCGATACAATATATTACAAACAAAACTTTGGTTTTATCTCCAATAGTTTTATTAAAAAAAGTAACTTGGATATACAATATTAAAGAAATAAAAAGATAAAGATTGAATGCAAGTTTCAGATAAAGATAATATATAGTTTTTAATGAAATATTTCCGATAGCATAGCTTCGATCCTACTGTTTTTTTTTCTTTTTTTGTTTGTTTGTAGATTTGCTTTTTTTTTTTTGTCTTTCTTTGATGTAACAGAAAAAAACACAAAATATTTTATTGGTTTTGGGGTGGGGAGGAATCGAAAAGAGATTCACCGTGCATTTTTTCCTCAATTTTTTTTTAAATGCATATAATAAATTAGGTCACCTTAGTCTTTTATATATTCAATGCATACACCCTATGACTTCGTAAAAAAAAAAAAAAAAGTAAAGAAAATAATAGAGCATTAATTAATAACACCGAGTCATTCTTCCTCAGCCCTCCACCCAACCGTAAACCTCTTATCGTTTGAAGTGTTGTTTCACCGTCGAGTCTTATGTTAGGCAGGGCTTCATTTGCTAGACACCGTGCGTGATGAGCAAGGTGTCATTTCAGGTTGTCCTATACACGAATAAGTAATATTATCATAACTAGACTGCTTCCCTCCCCCCCCCCCCCACACACACACAAACCCCACAAAAACATTGACATAACACTAATGCAAACTCTTTTATTATTGTTATCAATGCGATCAGGGTGGGAGGCGCTTGCACAGGCCAAACTGTTTTGTACCCTTTGGCAAGCTAAAGTTGTTGTCCTCAACTCGACCAGTCAGTGACCATAAACCAAACCTGCCTACCTGAAAATTTTAGCATTTGTAGTTATCATAGGGAAAATAGTACCTACTAGTCACTAATCTGCCTTTGTCAGTGACCAGATTACCCTCGGTCGGCAAGGTTTGATAACGTTTCTCAGTCCTTATATTATGTGATTTAAGTGCCATAATTTCATCCCCGCCTTCCGCCCCAAGGTTTATTTTTACCTTATATTGCTCTGCAGGTTGGCCTAAAATTCGTAGAAGTAGGCAGGCCTGCCATAGACGCTTGAGGTATTGATGGAAGTTATTGAAGTACATATGTATGTTATGCAAGCATAACCAAAGTAGAACTGACAAGTCAAAACTGAACATAAAATGTTTCTTTATTCATCTCTTGTGGAAATTTACCATTAAGGTTATATTTTGGAAACTAGAAAATCTAGAGATAATGCTTCCGCCCTAATGCAGTAAATGGAAGTAAATGCCCCCCCCCCCATGTCCATAAAAAGATAACAAAAACAACAACAAAAACAACCCCAATTATTATTGTTATTATTATATTATTATTATTATTATTATTATTATTATTATTATTATTATTATTATTATTATTATTATTATTATTATTATTATTATTATTATTATTATTATTATTATTATTATATTATTATTATTATTATTATTATTATTATTCATTATCATTATTATTATTATTATTATTATTATTATTATTATTATTATTATTATTATTATTATTATTATTATTATTATTATTATTATTATTATTACAGCAGCCACTATAGCAAAGATTGTAGCAATACTAACATCATAAAATATGTTTTTGCTTTTCTTCTTCTTCTTCTTCTTCTTCTTCTTCTTCTTCTTCTTCTTCTTCTTCTTCTTCTTCTTCTTCTTCTTCTTCTTCTTCTTCTCTTCTTCTTCTTCTTCTTCTTCTTCTTCTTCTTATTCTTCTTCTTCTTATTCTTCTTCTTTCTTACTTTATTTACTTACCTCATCCACCGTTCTCAGTTGTAGACTCGTTTTGAAATAAAAAATTAGATAGAATAACAACAAAATGGCTTCTTAATAAAGTCTTAGACAATCAATGACAACTGTTTGTCGGCGGCTGTCAGAGAGGAATAACATAAGCCACATCTGTTTCCCATCTCACTTTGTTTTCACTTTTAACTCAGCATCTTTCTCAAGACAATATCTCCCCTCTCTCACCCTACCATCAATCTCATCCCCGCCACTTACAGCCAGAAGCACAGCAAACTTTTCGTACACTGAAACAACTTGTCGTTTAACTATCTAACCTGCTTATTATTATTATTTTTTTTCGGTCTCGGTTGTTGTGGTAGGTGGCTACTTAAGGTGAGATAAACTCGACTCTGATGGTCTGTGCCCATTTGGCCGAAGGTAAAGCTTTTAACCTGTTTAAAATGTTTAAGCTGTGCTTCTTCTTTAGTATGTGAATTCTACTGTTTGCTTAAAGTGTATTATATTGTACATTGCTTAAAAAAAAATTATGTTTTTTTCTTCGATTCATGACTGTGGATGATGGATATCACTCGCTAGAAGGTATCCCACCCCATTTTTAAATGATTTATATTCATTTTATGTATATGTATATATATACATATATAAACCAGGGTACCTATTAAATCTGTACAGTAGCTGAAAATAATTAGTAATTTCTAAACTCTCTGGAATTATCACAACCTCCATTTCATCTCATTTACATTCCGACTAGAATAGTTAATATTAATCGTATTTAGTGAACATGTTAAATAAATACATAAATCATATCGCATGGCTATCGGGAATTAGTTAATAATGTAGACAGTAACAGGTTCTTGCTACCCCCGACTCTATCCCCTTGTTTGTAAGTGGAAACCTCTATTGATCTATCAGGACACCAATCTTAAGTAAGGTAATTTAAAAACACTTGAATTCATAAGGGAGTTTTACTCGCCATTTATCATCATAATCATCGTTTTTATGGCAGTATCTTATACTACTGACAGTAATATATCTTATAATTCATGTTTCTTTTTCCCCAACCTTTACAAAAACTCTTCAATGGCTTTCGACCTTTTCGTACTCTGGAATTTAAAACAATTTACCTTATTTTGGCCGGGATAATTTTATTTCAAATACCAATCGATTCAATCAAATGACCCTTAACTTGCCAAAATTCTTAAACCCGAAACTTGAAAGGATTCCCAGGTTTGAGTTTGAGATTAAATAATTTTTTTTTGACAAATTAAAAAGTTTATTTCAATTGGTCGATATTTGAAGTTAAACTTTTCTGGCTAAAATGAATAATTTTTTTTTCGTCAGAGTATGTCGGTTGCCTCGTTTATGTGTTCATAGCCATCAAATTTAAGTGGCTGTGTGAAAAATAAGTAATGACTTGCTTTGAGAGAAAACCAAACGTAGTCCTATTGGCCTACTTTGGTTCCTATAATAAGAAGTTCGTTATTAATTTTATTTTTATTTTTTTTTCTATTATAGACCCTATAATATCCGTCACTAGCTGTATTTAATCGGTAATATGCGTAAAAAGGCCAGTTATGAAATCGTTGTCATTTATTAGCCAGTCACTAGCCAAACATCGCTTGCCTTTGTTTCAAGAAAATAGCCGGTGTTGCCCGACCAACTATTTTCCATTATGTAGGTACTTATTACACAAAGATCTGTATGCAATCAAAACCCTTTATACACCCATTTCTAAACAATGTAATATACCATAATTTCGTGTAGTACGACATCTTCAAAATTATTTTTATAGGAGTTGTCCATCTTTGTTAGTGATTAAAAACATAAGGCCCAGAGGATCACTCAAATAAGGTTGGAATTGTAGTAAATAAAATAGATATTAACATTCAGATACAGCATTTTAAGGGATTTACCATTCTCGATGCGTTCCATAACAATATATCATTTACAGTTGACGTCGCTCAGCTCTTTATTGTTGCATATTTAGATCGCTATTACCTTGTTCAATTCTCGCTATCAGATTATATTTTGAACTAGCATTCTGAAAATAAAGGTCACTGTTAACAGGCAGTACTCATTTACATCTAAGTATGGTGGTCATGCATAAAATATATCCGGCATACGTCGGAATTCCGGCATTTTGAGATTTAGAATTCACCTCTTTCCCATACATTGGACTCCAATCATTCCTACCAGCTCTATTACTACAAGCACCGCCACTGAATCATCCATTCCAACATTACTACTACAACTACTACCACAGCATCATTTCTACCACTACTACTGCTATAAATACTACTACAGCATCTTTCCACCATCACTATCACGAGCACTAGTACTGCAACCGCCATTGCAACATCATCCCTAACATCACTACTTCTGCAACAACAACCACATCATAATCTTTAACGCCACCATTACTATTACTAAAAAAACCCACCACAGCATCAGTCCTACAACAACCACAATTATCATCATCATCCTACCACTACCGCTTTAGCAATCACCACATCACCTCGACCATCATATACCATATCCACCCCATAATCATATCTACCACCACTATTACTAGAATACCACCAGAGCATGAGCCCTACCTGTACTACTTCAACAGTCCCCACAATATCACCCCACCACTACTACTACAATCACCACCACGGTATCAACCTTATCACCACCACTACTACAACAACTACCTTAATATTATCTATACCACCAATGCTACTACTACAAACACCACAACAGCATCAACCCTGCAATTTCTACTACAAGAACTTCACCATCGTTGTTTCTGCATCTGTCACTACAATTACTACTACTATTATTACTACTATCACAACTACTACTATTATCACTCCTACTACTATCACTTCTTACTACCTACTACTACTACTACTACTACATACTACTACTACTACCATACTACTATGCCTATACTACTACTACTTACTACTCTACTACTACTTACTACTATACTACTATCTACTACTACTACTACTACTACTACTACTACTACTACTACTACTATACTACTACTACTACTACTACTACTACTAACTACACTACTACTACTACTAATACTACTACTACTACTACTACTACTACTACTACTACTACTACTAACTACTACTACTACTACTACTACTACTACTACTACTACTACTACTACTATACTACTACTTCTACTACTACTACTACTACTACTACTACTACTACTACTACTACTACTACTACTACTACTACTACTACGACTGCTGCTGCTACTACTACTACTACTACTACTACTACTACTACTACTACTACTACTACGACTACGATTACTAATATGAAAAGACTACGACTACTACTACTACTACTACTACTACTACTACTACTACTACTACTACTACTACTACTAACTACTACTACTACTACTACTAAGACTACGACTACACTACTACTACTACTACTACTACTACTACTACTACACTACTACTACTACTACTACGACTACGATTACGATTACTAATATGAAAAACTACTACTACTACTACTACTACTACTACTACTACTACTACTACTAAACTACTAACTACTACTACTACTACTACTACTACTACTACTACTACTACTACTACACTACCATTACGATTACTAATATGAAAAGACTACTACTACTACTACTACTACTACTACTACTACTACTACTACTACTACTACTACTACTACTACTACCTCTACTACTACTACTACTACTACTACTACTACTACTACTACTACTACTACTACTACTACTACTACTACTACGACTACGATTACGATTACTAATATGAAAAGACTACTACTACTACTACTACTACTACTACTACTACTACTACTACTACTACTACTACTACTACTACTACTACTACTACTACTACTACTACTACTACTACTACTACTACTACTACTACTACTACTACTACTACTACTACTACTACTACAACCATAACCACCATTAGCCCGACCACCACCATTACTACAACAATAACCACATTTTGATCTCTACCACCACTATTACTATTACTACAACGACCACCACAACATTAACTCTAGCACAGCTTCTACAACCAGAACCGCATCGTCATCGTAATCCCTAACACCATCAGTACTGTGACCGCCATCTCTAAAACCACTTTTACTACAAATACCACCACATGATCAGCCTTGCCTTTAATACTGCTCACATCATCTCTACCACCACTATTATTACAACCCCCGCCACAGTATCAGCCCTACCACCGCTTCTATAATAACAACAACATCATTACCTCATTATCATCTCTAACACCATTACTACAACCACGGTGTACAGAGTTGTTGTTCTTTTATTTTTAATAGTAAAATATCGTGTTATTTCACTTATTTAAAAAACAAAAACAAACTATTTTATTACTCCACAATTACGTACAACAATCTTCAGGTAGGTAACAATGAGATAACGTTTGTTATGAAATTGGCATTAGCATTTTTTAAATATGCTGCAATGCAATTTGCAGTCGACAGTTAAAGCTTCCTGCAAACTGATGTTGGTCAACCTCCATTGCATGCATGATGATGTGTAAAACCCCGCACTCAAAGACACAACGTTGGGACATTTTTTTGCGGTCCTTATCCACCCAGCCTTTGACTACGGTCCAAGTCGCTTAATATATCTTCAATTCTGACTTATAAAAGTTGAATAAAAATTTAAAGCAAAATTTATAAACAACTAAATGTACTTGGAATGCGGTGATGACGAGACATTTAAAAGTCCGGAGCATACCTGCCTACTTTTACGGGTCGTCCGTAATTGTTACGGAAATTAGGTAACAATTTCGGACATACGGAAATGGAAGAAATATTACGGATTTTTATTTCACAGGAATTTGGTCTTAGTTGTAGAGAAAAAAAAACAAACAATTGTTTTTTTATTTTAAGTTCCCGCAGTTATCCAAGAAAGGAAAAAAAAAGTTCCCTTAAAGTAATAAAGTCTACTGCTCAGTTCTCGCCCATGATAGCTTCGTCGATTGCCAACTCGTCATGGTGGGGTCAGCAACATTTATTTTACGTATTAGGATGTTGTACGCAGTATATTTTAAAAACTTCCTCCCCCCCCCTATTTTCCTTCTCTTTTCCCCTTTTTTTTTCTCTTTTGTTGTTGTTGTTGTTCTTAATTGGTGGAGTATTACTAAATTGTACCATTTAGTACTGATGAATTTCGTGTTGGCTACTGATTTTGAAATGTTCAAGTAGACAGGTATGCCGGAGCCTCGAGAAATAAAAATCCCAGATAACCCTCCTTCATATCGATCGATTAAATCAATATTTGGAGGACGAGTTTTCTGGCCAATTGTTTTTAATGTGCTTTTTTTTTTTCAAAGCGTGACAGGTTTATGCTTTCTTACAAGAATAAAGAAAAAATGTCAGCGCAAAGCAGCAGGTCCATAAGACCACCTTCAAAGTTGCCTTAGACGATTCCTGGAGTCAAGTGGACAGATGAAGAGATACTGCATCGCTTCTTATCTACTGGTATAAATTTTATTTAATGGTTACGACCTCTTACTGACTAGTCAGATTCAACAGAATCGGCCACAGTGATTGTTGCTGACCAGGGTATTATCGCCGAGTACCATATTCATGACAGACAGCTATATTGATAGCTTACCGCTGTTTGAGTTTGTAGTAACTGATCTCCGCATGCCTCAACAACCCATTACTTCCAACAGCGCAACCCAGTATAGATAATCTTATTAAACAATCGACAGTCCTTTGTAGGTTATTGTGGGGATGCATTTGCGACTTATACTATCAGGCCTTTGATTTATTACGTATTACGAGGGTGAGTCAAAAAGTAATGGGACAAATCTCCTACTGAGTTCATTTTTTTAATGTGACGTCATATTTGGCTCAATTGAACTTATACATGTACTCTTTAAACCAAAGTTTAAAAATTTTAATTTTGTCAAATTTTGACAAAGTTATGACAGTTCAGCGACAGAAAGCTGTCATTGAATTTCTTGTTTTCGAAGAAAAAACCTCGAGTAACATTTTTAAACGCATTGGTTAAGTCTATAAAACAGGCATTTTGTAGAGGCAGTCTTTTAGGTGGGTTGAACCTGAGTCGAAGCGACAATCATCGGAATGGCGACACTCCTCTTCCCACCGGAAACCCCAAAAACTCCAAAGCTTAGAAATCAGCTGTGAAAATTATGCCAACAGTGTTTTGAGACATTAGAAGTGTAATCCTCGTTGATTTCCTACCACAGTCAACTCTGAACACCATCTTCATTAATTATTGGTTGCTTTCATATCTGTCTACCAACAATTTCTGTCTTTACTGACTTTACTGTCTTTTTCTCTCTTCCTATTTTTCCATCTATATCATTCCACCCCCTTTCATATTTGCAAACTGAAAGATGTGGCTACTTTCATCTGGCTGATATCCTGACCAAACTCTCTGTATTCAATATTGTATTACGCAAGAACTTTTCTCCAACCACCCGGTCCATCCATTAGGGTATGGTCGCCGGGTCCAAAGTAGGCGTTCCTGGAAGTATTTATCGTGAAAGTAACCAGCCAACGATGCTGTCCTGCATCGTGCCATAGAAACCAGGTATAAATCCTGGCTGTATAAGCCTTATTGTTCCAAGTGATTGTTTATTTAAAAATAAACAAATTAATACTGAGTACACGTACTCGCCATGCCCACTGCATTGGCTTCCTCATCCGAACCAACTTTAATCTAATGTCAAGGCCAATTGAGATCTATTGAAAGGTGAGGCCGTACCCAAGCTGCGATACAATTGAGTACTTATTTCCCCTGTCATTACTCACGCATCCGCTCACATTGTCGTTTATTGATTTTCCTGTCAGGATATCATCTCAACGTTCGTGAGTAGACACGAGAGGCGTGTCAGGCCGAAGGAAAGCTGTGGGGATTCCCCGTCACGCACGCGACAAGTGTCGTGTCTAAACGTCTAAAGTTTTCATTTTGGCTGAAAAATTTATCTCGTATAGAGGGAATGGAATTGGTGTCACTCTGCTCTCTGTTATTGTTTTTTGCCAGCCATTTTTTATGAGTAGTTCTCACTAAATTGTATGAATTAGACTTGAAACGTTAAAGGTTTCACATTAGTTTTGTGTGCTGGTACGTTATACCCGACTGGCGGATGTTTTGAGTATTTTAACTAAACACAAAGCATCAGTTAATAAATATGTCATCAGGCAGATTTAAATGACCCACAAATTGTCAGAAGCTCTTAAGGAATTTTAAGATTTAAGACTTTTTGAACAACTATTGGGATTCATTTTAGTCATCATCATCATCATCATTGCCTTTTTCACCCTGGTCAGGGTATAGGCCACAGACAAACAGTTTCCATCCTTCTCTATCCTGAGCCAACTTTTTTATCTCATTCCAGGTCTTACCACTTCTCTGTATATCAGCTTCTTTAATTCTCAGAAACTCTTCGGTCGCCCAAGCTAAAAAAAGGATTTAGTTTGTCTGTCTGTGTTTCTGTAACGGTTTGAGTTTAACGGAAAGGGGTGTTAACCCTTTGCCAACCCCCAACCTGGAGGACCAGGTGACTCAAAGATGGGGGAATCACACACCATTAGTCGCCTTTTACGACACGCTGGCTTGGCGTTGGGCTATTCTTGACCCTCTCAGTTGAGGGACCCCGGACATTTATGAAATACACCCTTTTTTAAAAGCCAAAAATGAAAACACGTTTTATCTGTATTCGATTATACTTTTAATTTAAATCAAATTAAAATGTGAAGAAAATCTTTCTTTGTTTTAATAATTGATGAGTTTTTACGTTGTCCTATTTAAGATCCGGCTCCACTTCATGAACTGTATTTCAATCTAAATGATTGGATTTCGTGTTAAAAATATTATGGTTATATGTTTGTGTCATCGGTTGGCTTGCTGATTTAAGTATTAATGTTTAACTGCTCCTGTTAAGTAAGTTTTATGCGGAAAATATTAGAAACATGTGGTGTGGTGGAATATAATAATTATAATAATAACAATTATTGTGCCACGTACAGCACTTCATTGTGCTTTAAGGGGTTCAGTGAAGAATCGATCTTTGATTTCGGCGGAATATAAAAGACGTTTCTGGCATTGTTTGATCGTACCAATTCGTTTATCTTTGTATGTTTGAGTGTCCGTGTGTTGTGTGCGTTTACGTGTTTGTGTTCTGGGTTCAAATTTAAACACAAAATTCAGGAATATTGATTTGTTTGGAAAGTAAATTTGGATTCATTGGCGTCTTTTTATTAACTTTCCTTGTGTGTGTGTGTATGTGTGTGTGTGTGTGTGTGTGTGTATGTGTGTGTGTGTGTGTGCGTGCCAAATTACAACGGACAGGCACTGTGTCCACTGCGTGACATTCTCAACCTGTTATTTATATATTTCCTTGTCTGTTAAATATTAACGAAAATTTTAGGTCATAGAACATGGCGACACATCTTTGCAAGAAGCCCCCGTCGTTAACCCATATATCATATCATGTTTTTTCTCATATTATGAAATATTGAACACCAATTTACTCATTCCCAAGGTGAATTTTTTCTTTATATTATTTATAAATAAGTATAAATCAGATATACTAGGCGTCAGTCGCAATGCACCACCACACGTGAGTTACGGTGAGGTGATTTACTCAAAGCAACACCGCGGCGGAAGGCCGTTGTGCCGCGTGTCCCTCTTATATGATAATGCATTGGTAAATGTAAGTGGTGGGGAGATGTCGACTATTTCCCCTCGACTTGCTCATTTAGGAGACATGTTTAATCCCTATTGGTTTCTTTCGTTTTTTCAAAGGATTTTCTTTATTATTTTAATCTTGTATTGCGTGGAAAACGGCATTTTATAACGTTATTTACAATTGTTGAATTAAAGTACATTATGATAGTTACCTTAATTAGGGTTTGCTTTTAGACTTTGTATACGCTTGAAATGGATGCACATCCCAAGATATCACCAAAGATAATACGGATTTATCATGTCTTGTTTCCTAATACTGTAAAATTGCTCCTGTTGAGTCTTAATGCCCTTGGAGACGGAGTATATCTCGGTGTCTTTGGCGCTAAACAGACAATAACAGATACTCGCTATCCGTTGAGTATGACGCCAGTACGCCCTAAAGTACTTTCAGTCACATCTAAATGACCCAACTATCAAGTCACTGTTGGGTGGAACTAGCTCTGAAATTATGTACAAAATGTCTTTCTTAATGCGGTACCCAATTTCCGACGTGAATACGCGAATCTAATTTATGTCGCACTACGAGTCCAAGATCGTTCTGCTGCTTTCTAACTGATTCAAATTCAAATAAACATGATGGGTGTTTCAATCTCATTTCTTTTTCAATCACACAGATCAACTCATCTTTCAAGGAAGTGGAAGTGACTGACCAAGTTATGACGGATTCGTCACTGTGTGTCGTCAATGTGACGTCATACAGCTATGTCAAGTGGTTCTTAACAAGCCCTCATGATTTACGAACTGGACTTGTAACATTATAAGCCAAATCTACACCATCTAGATTGATGACTTGATGTGTTAAATGGGAATAATTTAAAGTGCAAACGCAGTTATGTTGATCATTATTTTCTTGTCAATGAATTTATGACAAGTGTGACCATTCATTCTGACGGCAGCTATTTCATTTCCTCATGTATGTAGTACCCTAAGAAATATTCTATATAATTTTGAATATTTATTGTTATCATCAGTGCATTTTTCTCACCAATGTTTATACAAAAGAACCACCAACTCAGGGACGCATTTTCTACATAATACGTATTTTTATACATGTTTTGATATCTTAAATATCGGGAATCAGCACAACTGAGACATTCCAGAGAGTATGCAATTTTAGTTTGATAGTTGTTTTTTATTCTGTTTTAATTTTGTTGCATAAATATAGAGGACCACCCGTGTCCCAATTTTTAAGGAGCTCTTTCATAGTATATTTATATATATTGTTACGCAACTTACTACAATTTTGTACAATAGGGATTCCGTTTTAGGACCGACTGTGTACATGTTACTTAATTTATTATAGGACTCTTGTTATTTCGGAAACGCATCGTGTATTCCTCAATTCATCCCTATTTATTGGAACTTGACCAAAGCATTGCACAACTGGATTATCTATATAATTTTTATACCCCGATTTTGTTTGTGGTGAAGCTACTGATTTTGAGATAACGCCCTGACCTTCTGTTGTTGTGAAGACACGTGTAAGTGATTGATCACTGCCTCTACTTAATTCTTTGAATATTCTGGTTGATCGATATCAGTGTCATCACTGCCAGCGCCATGTCTCTATTGGTCACATCCATCACGATGGGCCAGCAGCCCGATCGCCTCCTGGACAAAGGACCACAGTATTTAAGGACACGAACCAACAGAGGACTCTTTGGTAAGATTATGGATCATTTTTATCTTACATGTTTCATACAATGCGAGATTCCTTCCTTCCTGGGTCCACCTTTAATACCTCTTCTATCAGCAAAGACCTGCTGCCATTATTTTTGGCTTTGGGTCCTTGGTTTTCCTGGTTTTAACAAAAGAGTATCTAGTTTTGTTCAAATTATCCGACCCAGTTAAGCAGGAATATACGTTTGCCAATTTCTGAACGTGTGCCAATGCAAAATGGTTGGACGAAAATAGTTTTTACTCATTGACACCAGGTCCATGAGAGAATCCACAGAGATGTGTTTCAGTTTCTCACATAAATATACATATTGATATTTTTTAATTTAACACATCTGTGACATTGCCCATCAGATAAATTTACTTCATATAATTACAAAATAAGATTTTAAAGAATACATTTAATCCACGATCGTTTATTGATTTGAATATTAAAATGTTTTTGTATTGTTATTACATTGTTATTACCAATGCCAAATGACCATGCCAATCAGCTGTCTTAGATTATTCATTCACTTTGTAGTTTCACAATCATGTTAAGATGCTGTCATATTAACCAGTTAATTGCCTCACCCTGTACAGACACTATTTAATTTAAAGATTTGGCCATAAAACCCGTCCTTCAAATATCGATCGATTAAAATGACCCGCATCTTGGCAAAACACTCTCAAATTCGGGACATGATTCTAATATATTTACAAAATATGTTTATTGCATCACTAGACATTTATGGGAACCTTATTTGTTTGTCAGCACTTGAGTCTGATGGGTTTAAATATGTACAAGGAATCAGATTCGTTCTTGTTTAACCAATTGGCCTGTCTGAGGAGTGTATTTTTCTACGTTCCGATAGACGCTTATCCAACCCCCGTCACTTGATATTGATGTCATTTGGCATCCAAAGGTTTATTTTCAAATAAGGTTAAAGTAGGCTACGCCTTGGTTGAACATTTGATCTCGCCGTCGTTTGACGCTTCTATCTACTTTTCGACCGTCTTTATAGAATATGAGTCTGTTCCCACATATCCACTTGCTTCAATTACTTATCAAGAATAAGCATTGCCACACTCAAATTACATTTCCTTCTTGCAATCTCTCTATAAAAACAATGGATTTATAGTCTCTCATCGACCCTGGATGTGACATATCAGCGCAATGATTAGTCGATATTGACAAGGAAATGGAAGTCGAAACCGACATGACCGACGAACAAATCATCGACAGTGTGGGATATACATCACACGCAAATGAGGATACTGACAAAAATGACAGCAAGGAAGAACCGCCTATCATCACCAACAGAGAAGAGACAGAGAGGGTTATGACCTCGTGAAAATGACTCGATAATCAATTTCCGTGGAAAACTTTCATGTAATGAAAAAACAGCAATCCAAACGAGCAACACCTCTTGTTTGAAAAACAAAACAACAATAAGCACTTGTGAAAAAAAAATCAAATAATAAATACAAACAAATCTAATAAACCAAACATTGGCCAATGATGAAAGCGATATAGTCATATCCTTGTTTGCTCCAATTATAGGCTTAGAATATCATGGTCAAAATTACCTATGCCATCTTAAGGTACCGATTCCACTATCCACATATCTTTGTAGTCCTGACAAACTGATAGGAGCAGAGGTGTTCAGATTATGGAGACGTGACTGTAAATTATACTAGTGATTTTATCTTTGGTATACACTTGTGTCATGTTGAATGAAATGATAGCCGAGAGGTATGAAAGAGGATGCTTTCTACTGACCATCTCTTTCGATTTACATTACATGGGGTCTTGATTGATGAGTGATGTGAGAGCGGTGACGTCTGAATCCGAGGCCAAACCACGGGCGGGGCGAAAGCGAAGCGAGGACATCAAATAATATAGAGATAAAGAGGTGATTGGCAATGTTATCATCCGCGAGGTTAAGAGAAGCAAAGAGGAGCGGAGCTCGTATCGCTTGACGTATTTCCAATTTTTAGAATGAATTCTTACGAATACCACACGCCCCTACTCCTTACGACTGCGTTCTTCGTTAAATTATGTTATCACTGTCTGTGACAGACAAAATGAAATGAACGACCACAGTGACAAAACGCCGTACCGAACCATGATAGAGCAAATCAAAAGTAATCGACAAAAACAGCAGCAACAACAACAAAACCTACAACAACACCTCCACCACCACCACCAACAACAAACTGCACTTAGTGATCACATTAAAATTGGATTACTGAATGTTAGATCGTGCCGTAATAAAAATCAAGATATACAGGATTCAGGATATAAATGACTATTTTCGTTTGGTTTAACCATTCATATGATAATCCAATATTAAATAGAACCGCACCCGAAGGCATTCGGGTTAAATCATTTCTACGTATTTGGAGGAAATGTGGTGGAATTGCGATCTCTGCCATTTCGTGAAGCGTTTTCCAACTTGCACCTCGACCTCTCGTCATTATGTAATAATATATCATTCCACCATGAGGACTTTAGCAGCTTTGCTTGAGTATGTTGGACTCGCTAATTATCAAAATATTTAAAGAAGTCTTTTCATTTCATGTATTTGCCGTCCACCACCAAGCCATTAAAACGAGATCTAACGATTGATTAAAAAAATATATCAGATTTTCGTGAGTAAATTTCTGTCCAAGCTATTGACAACAATCATACTATTTTTATGGGGATTTTAACATTAATTATTTTTGGACTAAAAATGAGCCTAACGTTTTTCCGGAGCCCATTGAAAGTAAAAACCTTATCAAACACGTAAGTGGTCATACAAATAGCTATGGCCACACAATAGACCATTTACTTATGTTCCACCGAAGCACAATGTAATGAAACTTATAAAACACTCATAATATACATTATTTAGATATATAATATACATTTTTAAACAGGATCTTTTCCATAATATAAATAATAAAAATTATGCAAATTATAGTCTCCAAATGTCATTTGTTGAAACGGTGGACAATAATTAGGCTCCCTTGAAAACCAAAGTACTGAAGTTGAGATGTCAAACACCCTGATGTGATTCAGTGATAAAAATTACCGGATTAGCCAGAAGGCGAGGTGAGAGAAAATGGCTTAAGTCCGAACTAGACACTACATCGCTGGCAGAAATCACACAAAGCCGTCTGTTTCAGGGCTTTGCCTTCACCAAGGAACTGCTGGGACAACAAACACAAACATCTCTACCATCGTTAATTGATCAGATTTACTAACTCGCTTTGGTCAATATTTTAAAGAAAAAGTGACACAATCATACTAATCCATCCACACAACATTTTACAGATTTTATTGTGATCCACTTACAACTTTTTCAAAGATCACAGAGGGTAACTTTCGAGACTGCATCGTGTCGTTATCAACAAGAGATTGTGGTATGGACCCCATAAATATGTCATGCTAAAATGCATTGATGTAATTTTAACAATAATATTGTAAACAATTCGTGCAATCAGGTGCTAAGCCATACATTTACAAAGTTGCTCGTTTAAAACCCCCTTATTTAAAAAGAAAAAACAACAAACAGCTGATCTGGATGAAGAAAACTTAAAAATATATCGCTCTTTCTCCAATCAATCTTCATTTTCTCTCTAAAATATTGGAAAAGCTTGTTTTGAAACATTTACTTTGTCATCTTCAGTATAATCTTTGAAGAAAAAAATCAATCGGCTTAAATGCAACATCATTCGACGGAAAC
>NC_088360.1:69567670-69580170 GCF_034508935.2 Berghia stephanieae | reverse complement strand
AAGCATTCACAGACAACCCCAAAAAAAACAAACAAACAAATAAATAAACATCAAAAAACAAAACAAAAATAATATTCAAACAACAAAAAACAAACAAACAAATAAACAAAACAACCCCCAATAAAAATGAATACGAAACAAAACAAGAAACTCGCACAAAGAACCAACCCCCCCCCCCCCCAAATACAAAAAAAAAAAACAACAAAAAAAAAAAACAAAAAACAAAACAAAACAAAACATCCCAACCCCCCCCCCCCCCCCCCCCCCCAACAAAACAAGCTATTATATGCGTCCATTAAAAAGCATAACACGATGGACCTGACTGAGACAGTTCGTCAATGATAGCTTTCCAAAGCAATCGGAATCGATCCTGGATTCGGTGAGATGCTTTTTCTGACCACCTTCCGCCCCCACCCCGTACCTGGTCCTGATGGTTGGGTGGCTTGGTCTGTTAGATCTTTTTGGATGTGCATTGTGATAGATAGAATAGCGTCCTATTTAAGGGGTTCCAAGCAATTGCTACTGTCCGTTAAATGCTACAGAAGGCAGGATCTACTCCGATACCATGGGCCGAATTATTATCAGGGCATACTAGTAGTTTTTGCGAATGTGGTACATGCATATCATGGTAATTGTTTACAATATTCTTTTTGTTTATTATTTATTAGGGGGATTTCTTTTTTTTTTTTTTAAACATATAGAAAGAATGTGGAATATAATGGAATTCAACACTATGTATTATGGAAGACCTGTCAGCGTGTAAGATCACAATCAGAGTCTCTTTTCGTTTATGTGCGCCAGAACACCACAGAATGTCCTTCATCTGTCTTATTCATAATCGTGTCTTTGCAAATGTATAAGTACTGTCTGTCGTTTTGAGCATTATTTCTTTGAACATTTTATACGGCAATTTTTTCTCTATAGGGCATATTATTATATAAATTTAGCTCATGTTTGAAGCGCTTCACACTAATAGATTACATATTTGACATTATTGATGGCACAATGCCTGTCCCTCCCTTCCTCTAACCATATATATTGATTGAGTACATGTCTTAAAGCAGTTTGAATGTTAGTAGAAAGTCAGATCACTTATGATGTATGAAATATAGAATTGGTTCCTTATGGCATCCTTGGGGAATAAATGAAGCATTGTGAAACACAATGAGAAGGGTGATTCCGTAGAAATGCTCTATTCTAATGTTCGAATTAATTAATTTGAAATATCAAGTTCAAGTTAAAATTTTGCCAAAGGCTATTTATCAAGAAAATCATGAATTAAGTCAGATTTTCTAATTTGCAAACGAAAGCAAAGTAAAATCAGTAACATAGTGTAGATAAACATCATAGATAATATTAATCACACCAAAAGTAAAAAGATAGTTACCAAACAATTAAAAAAGAATTACCCATACATGTGGTGAAATATACGGTAAAACCTTTAGGGTAAATTCGGTCATTGGTGCCTACCGTAAGGTCTGGAAACCACCGAAGACGTAACAGCCGGTTGTTGGGTGACTCATTTCTCATAATGGTGTCCCCTCAGTGTATTCTGTCAAGGTTGATATCAGTAATCAGATCAAGGACCTCTGACTCATCATGTGGGTCAATGCAGTACAGGAAGTAAAAAACAAGACATTTAACACACACACACACACATACACACGCACTCTCTCTCATTTAACACACACACACACACACACGTTCAGAGAGAGAGAGAGAGAGAGAGAGAGAGAGAGAGAGAGAGAGAGAGAGAGAGAGAGAGAGAGAGAGAGAGAGAGAGAGAATAACATTCAATGAAACGCATCCGGTCTCATCAGAATTTCTGATGTATAAGATCGAATGATCGCATGTTTCTATCTAGAGCGGATTCGAATAATAGCCGATAGAATGGTTGACACTGCAAAATGCTGTTGACTTTAACATACTTAAGTTTGCATGAATCGTTACAGAGTATGGAGTTTTGTACGGGCTTTAAAATACTCTTATTGGAAATCAGGAGATTGAGAAATTTGTATTTTCTCCTCATTCATTCTCATTCTCCTTAACCATTTTCCTCCTCGCCTTCTCTCTCTCCCCCCCCCCCCAACTCCATTCCTCCTTTTAATCCTCTCCCTTTCCTTGTCCCTGGATCCCTCATTCGTTGTTGTTTTTCTTCCTCGATCTCCTTTTCTCCTCATCTCCATTTCATTCGCTTTCTCTGCCTTTTCCTCCGCATTCTCTTCCTCTAACTTCTACTGACTTTTTCTTCACTCTATCAATACATAAATTCCCATCTCCCAGCCACCAACATCACTCACTACCACCATTATTATTATTGTTACCATTCATCAGATTCTTATTCTATCATTTTTCACATAGAGGGATTATTGATGCTATGTGCTCAGTTTAAAAACATATAACATTTTCCAGTCGGATATAACTTACCAACACACAAAACAATGTGTAACCTGATATTATTTTATATTATACGTTTATAGTCTGATTAATACAATTAAGTGAGAATTACTCATAAAATGGCTGACTAAAACATTAATATAAAGAGCTCAGTGACGTCAGTTCGTTCTATCTATAAACACAATCACCACTGCCAAACTTCCTTTTAACGATAAACGTTACACTCTACTATGGTGTGTATTAGATGATCATTGAATTCACTTCCTTGTTCTCGTATTCAGGCAAAGCATAATGCAAATTATATTCCACCAGTCTGCAACTGCAGTAAAACCCTGATATAACGTTATATTGATTCGGTTTTAAGGATAAGTGGGCTATCCACTTCATAAAAAGGTTTTCTAAACTTTACTCGGACGTCATTTTACTACATTAGACCTCATTTATTTAAAGACCATTCTTTTTTTCTTCTTTTTCTTAATTCAAAAGGATAAACATGAAACATTGACATTGTATTATGATTGAAGTTTGGCCTGGCCAATAAAAAGAAATATAGAAAGAGAACAAATGAGTGGAAAACTTATAGGGCTTGTCCCTAACCAGCTAACTGCCGTCCTCTGGAAAAAAAACTCGTATTTAATCATTTGTCCATAAAACTCGTCCTTCAAATATCGATGACCCTCATTTTGACAAAAACTCTCAAACCTGGTTACTTCGCGAAGTGGCCCATCTCTTCAAATGAAATGAAAATTGAGTTTGAAATCAACATGATCAGAATCTGGGAAATTTAAGATTTTTGAAGTTTAAGAAACAAAATACATTCTCCTCAAGGAATACTTTATTTTGTCTGGAATTTGATGTCAAGCTTAAAAATCGATTTTAAGCATCAGAACACCCGGGCATGGTAACGATTGATCACAATAAATATCGGTCGATTGAAATGATCATGAATTAGTCAAACAATCTGAAGCCTGAGACTTCCGTCACAGTTTTAAGACTTTTTGACAAATTGAGAGTCATTTTAATATTTAACGTAAAGAGTTTTGTATCCAAAATGAGATAATATACAAAGTGCATTGTCGGTGCAGCAGGGTTTTGGTTTCTATGAGTTTGACTGTAAAATACACCGGGGCTCGTCGATGATTGTTTATTGAATCTGAGATAATATCTGATAAGCACATTAACATTCCGGTTCCCTATCACTGGGTTTGATGTTTACAAACGTGACGACTATTTATTTATTGGGATCGAGTCGCCCCATCTTTTATCACAGGTTCTGGCAGGGCGTTAAGTTAGCTTGACACGCGATTCAGTCCGACAGCCTATTGTTTACAATTGAGCATAATGCATTAACCGATGTGGTTGGCCGCCTATATCTGCTTACAAGCAATTAAACAAATGACAATAAAAGTGGTAATAATTTATTGTTTTTATGATAATGATAATAATACGGCTATAATAATAATGATAATAGGATGATCATTATGGCCATGATCATGAAAATGATTATGATGACGATGATGATGATGATGATAATAATGATAATAATAATAATAATAATAATAATAATAATAATAATAATAATAATAATAATAATAATAATAATAATAATAATAATAATAATAATAATAATAATAATAATAATAATAAGAGAGGATGGAGAGGAATGTGTGTGAATGTGTGCCTGTGTGTATGTGGGTAAATGAAATCTTTTTGTTATTGCTTTGCTATCAAAATTATAGTCAGATTTTTAATAAGTGGCGCGTCTTTTTCTTCTTTTTCTAAGCTGTTCCTCAATGCACAGCTGCAAAAAATTGTATGAACCTCTGAATCAATTTGTCTTAATTTAAAAAAATATGTTTTCATGCATTTTAAAACACTAGGAAAATATGTACACATGTTCAACAACAACAACAACAACAACAACAACAACAACAACAACAACAACAACAACAATAACAAACAACATTCATTGTTTATTTGAAAACTTTGAGTATATAATCACTATTTCAAATGATTTTAGGCTAAAGATTTCATACCAGTCTTAGGTAATTGCGACATGATGTTGATAATGCATTAAATCATAAATTCAAAATTGGATGCAATCTACATAAGTTGTAACGTGAAAACATTTTAAGCGCTTTGCTTTTATTTGACGTGAACTCAAAATCACTAGCCGGAACTAGATCTGCCGTGTCAGCATGAGGTTTTTTGGAAAAGCAATGAATTCATCTCAGACTTTGTGGTGCGTAACTTGTTTACATATTTAACAGCGTAAGATCTCTAATTTTAAAGCAGTTTTTTCATAGTTTGTACAGAAGAAAACTTTTTGATATGGCATCAATAAGATCCAAAGTCTTTATTCAGTAAAGACAAATTGGTTCGGAGGTTGACACAAATTTTTACAACCTTTGAAAGAGGGACAGCTGAGAAAAACTAGAAAAACACGTGCCATAAATAAAAAAATCTGACTACAGTGACTTTACAGAAAACTACCAAGCGTGCACACTTACACCTACAAGTAACTCTCTACTATTGGTGCTACGCGTTTAGGTAAAATACTCATAATATCTCAGCCGGATGAAACGTACAAACACACCAAACTATGTGTAACCTTGAGCGTTTATTGATGCTATGCGTTTAGCAAAAATGCTTATAACATCCGTCCGCCGGATATAATGTACCAATACACACAACTATGTGTAACCTTGAACATTAATAGTCTTGATTGATAGAATTTATTGAGAGCTACTCTTAAAATTGGCTGGCTAAAAACAATAACAAAGAGCACAGTGACGTCAACTTCCTTCCATCTATAGTATGATGGATATAAGTAAATTAGAAGTCTTCACCGAGATAGCTCTAAAAAAACAATAACAAACAACTGATTGACGTCAAAACCCTTCCTTCTATTCCTTCGTCATAACCACATGAACAGAAATGTGTCTTAGCTATCAGGTCCTTCTGTTTTTTATCATGTTATCATTCCGCCTCCTAATGATATTTATTTTCTCCATTTTTGCTTTTAAAACAAGCTTTCTACACATGGGTGTAATCATAACAGCCAATTTTAGCATCTTGTCCCGGTACTATATCTGCCTTCTCTATCCCAGTTTTTTTTTCTTCTTTATGATGCTTGATTTGATTCACCAGTTGTCTGAACGATATGGCCGGCAATGATGTAAACCTAACAGATGAGTACGTCCCTCAAGTATGGTATTTGTTTGTTTCGTTTAAGAGAGTCATTAGGATTATCCGACATAGGGTAAAGAAGAACCTGTTTTTGTAATGTTGCCAGTAGGTAAAGCTAGGGAGAAAAGTTATTGTCGTTAGCAATGCTATTGTAATTTGTTAATGCTAATGATAATGAGGTTGATGCCGAAGAGGAGGTGGAAGTCGAGGAGTAGAAGCTGGAAGGAGAAGAAGAGGAAGAAGAGGAGGAGGAGGATTGGCGGAGGAGAGAGGAGGTGGTGGAGGAGGAAAAACATTTGACAACGAAAAATATGATGATGATGGGGAGGAGAATGACGGGGGCGATGATGATAGTGTTAAAATTTATGATAAAGCCGACTTTGACAATTTTTAAATTGTAAAAAGAAAAAAAAAAGAAAAAAAATGGAAAACGTGCAGTCTGTGTTATGAAGGGTTATGCGAGTTACAATATGTAACCCTTTGCAACCAATTACTGTAAATGTTTTCACTTAGCCAATCATCTCACCTGGAGTCAGATTAGACATTCACTCCCCGAAACTAGAAAGACTGTTTCCCTCGAAGAAAAATCTAGGCGAATGAAAACATCGAATCCTTACTGATAACAGTTATAGTTTCTTCTTTTTCTGACATTAACTCTTATTTTATAAAAAGTAACAACAAAAACGATGTGTAAAGTATTAAGGCTTTTAGATATTAGAATTATTTCATGGTTTTTGATTTTATGATTTTTTTTGTGTGCTTATTTTTTCGCGCGCGCAATGTTTAAATTTGTTTGTCAAATTGTTGCAAGGTCATAGACGTCTTATTGCATTAGAGTGTTGAAAGACAATTTATGCTTTTTTCATCACATTTCATGTTATGAACAAGGCGATAATCCGTTCTTAATTCCGTATAGACCCTCTCTACTGTCTATTATATAACAGAATTGGGCCTTTTTAAATCGAAGATCTTAAGACACATCGGGCCATAAGGAGCTTTCATGGTTCTCTGTCATGCACGGGATCAAGTTTCACTTCATGGTCGTCTTTCCACCTTTTATTTCGTTGGACAGTTCTGTAATTTTGGGCTCCCAAATTTCGTTTATTTTTCTTCTGATGCTTCCAGTGTGATATTCACTTTGTTGTAATCTATTCGTCGTTTCGACGACAAGAATGTAAAAAATATGAAAATGTCAACATAAATCACACAATCTATCTGGTTGATTTACTTTCGAGGTGATTTATTATCTCCTGATGGAGCCCCATGCTTTTACAAAATAATCTATTCTTCCGCTTTGGTCAGAGAAAGTACAACTCATAATGTTATCGAAAGATTCAGATAGCCCTCGACGCGTCAAGAAGTCTTTATCCCAAGACCATATTTTTTTTTCAGGTTTGGTTATTTTTGATACTTCGAGGGTCATTTAGACTTGGTATATTTAATTATAATAAGTACTAGTTCACTGATCGAAATTTAAAAAAAAAGTGATTTGTCAGTGTACGGTAAAAATATGGTTTGGCTGAAAATATACTGCAACGCACAGAAATGGTAATTCCAAAGCTCAGCGCTGAGCAGGCGTGAGACACCTTTTGTGTAGTGGTTGTGGAGAAGACAGAGAATACAGCGTTGTCGAAGATTTGGAGTGCACCCTATATACAGATCAAAAAGGCAACATGGAGCATACTATCACTTGAAACCTGACTTGTTCAAACACAAAGTGACATTCGTGGATTATTTGCGAATGACACCTGAGAAGTACAAAGGTTTTTTAGATTTGTGTGCTACAGATCTGGAGAAATACACGCATTTCAAACAAACAATTTGGACATAAATAGACCGAGTGCTGTTTGGGTCATCATGACTCCTCACGTCTAGTCGTGTCAATGAAATCACCGATAGGAAATAAAGAGGGCACAACTTTTTTCGCAGCGCACTTCCGTTGTACTTGGTAGTATATTTTCAGCCTAAGGGTGGAGGAGAGCGTTTTCAATGCGAAAACACCAGCGGCTAGATGTGGTCCATCTGTTAATCACGATTTTTTTCTTTCCATTTTTGTTGTTGTATTTTAGATGGGATAAAGGGGCAGATAAGTATTTTACCCAAAAACTGAAGAAAACTAGTGGCAGGGCTATGATTTTTAACTTTTTACAACTTAGAAACAATCAAGGGCGAAGAGCATAGAATTAAACGAATGAGAATACGTACGAAGCCTAAAAAGTGTCCACCAATGAAAGCATTCAGCGCCATTTTGTTGTTGGCTGAGAATGTAGTAATAACCATTCATTCGGTATCTATGTCAACATAACGACACAAGAAAAACAACAAACAATATCAAAATCCACAATAAAATGTTTCAGAACTGTTGCGTATATTTATGGCACAACGAAGCTGTCAAAAAATGAAGTTAGAGAATGTGTGTAATCATGTATTATAATAACCTGTAATGTGTTTTCCAACCACCACATCATCTACTACTACAACCACCACCACAATATCATCACTAACACTACTACTACAACCACCAGCCCCACATCATTATCACTACCACTACTACTACACCACCACCAGCACATCATCATCACTACCACTACTACAATCACCACAACCACATCGTCATCACTACCACTATTACTGCAACCACCACCACCATATCATCATCATTACCACTACTACCACAACCACCACCACCACTACTACTACAACCACCACCACATCACTACCTCAACTACTACAACCACAACCACAATAGCATCACTACCACTACTACTACAACCACCACAACCACATCGTCATCACGACCACTACTACTACAACCACCACCATATCATTACCATTACCACTACTACTACAACCACCACTACCACCATATCATTACCATTACCACTACTACTGCAACCACCACTACCAACATATCATCACCATTACAACTACTACTACAACCACCACCACCACATCATCATCACTACCACTACTACTACAACCACCACCACATCATCATCACTATCACTACTACTACAACTACAACAACCACCACATTATCATCACTACCACTACTACTACTGCAACCACCACCACCATATCATCATCATTGAAATATTTTTGTTTTAAATTGAGCTTTATATAGTGCAATATCTACTAAATGTGCTCAAAGCACTTTACAAGGGGTCCCTGGTCAACATTTAACATGCAGGACGGGGCATGACGCCTGTTAGGCGATATTACAATTTTTCGGACAAAGACAACTCTGTTAACGGCCAGGTACTCATTTTACACCTGAGTACGGTGAGAGAATGTGAGTAAAGAGCCTTTTCCAAGGACTCAACTATGCGCCGAGCGCGAGGCTCGAACCCAGGACCTTCCGATCCGGAAGCGAGTGTCATACTACTAGACCACATAGCCGCATCATTACCACTACTACTACAAACACCACCACCACATCATCATCACGACCACTACTACTACAACCACCACCACCACCATATCATTACCATTACCACTACTACTACAACCACCACCACATCATCATCACTACCACTACTACTACAACTACAATCATCACCACCACCACATCATCATCACTATTACTACTACAACTACAACCACCACCAACACCACATCACCTCACTAACACTCAGTACTACAATCACTACCATTAGGTTTTGGAGCTTTACTTCATTTGAAATAAGGAAACTTCGGAATTGTATTTGGCATTGTGTTTATATATCATAATATAATTCTAATCAGTTATCTATTTAGAACTAGATACTATACAATATGTATGCCAAATACCACCCCAATTCCCCTTTCTTGTGTGCGGGAATTCCTCTTTCGGCATTGAAATTGAGTGTGAGAGAGTCATCACTGCACACATAAACAACAGAAACAATTTAAAAACAAGACTATGACACGCAACCACTCACACACGAGGCTATACTATTTATCCTTTTCTCTATATAGAATAGGACAAGACAAACAATAGCTTGACTCTCGCTACACTTCGCATTGATGTTTGTCGTCTCACGAGTTCAACTCTCGGTCGACCTGTCAATATTCCTTTTTGCCTCGGACGTAATCATTAATAGAATGTTGTGTGGTTTTGACCGTGAAGAAAACCTTAAGAAGTCACATTTATATCATTTTAGAGAGATCGTTTTGAATAATTTTGAGTTAAACGAGCGAGCAGCAACTTGTTTTCATGAACGGCCGATCAGCGCTTGTTTACTATAGTAACGCGATTCCCAGCCAACATCAAAATGGCGGATATTTTTCTCATCGAGGCCGCTGGTTGGTTAACCAATAAGAGCACCGTACGGTTTCCATTGGGTAAATTCCTTGGCGAAGAGTCAATTAAGAATGTATTGTTCCAGAAATGATGTATTGCTTTTTGAGGTATAGTTTCTTCCCAACAACCATTTTAAAATCCATACATGTAGTCTACCATATTAGCTTGAGCGGCACTCAGGAATAAAATGAGTACCTCGCGAGGTCTTTGGTTTGATCGTTTTTGCCAAGATGAGGGTAATTTAAATCGATCGATATTTGAAGGAGGAATTTTTTAAATACGAGTTTTTCCATCCAGAGTACGCCAGTTGACTGGTTAATCGGCATGTTGGAAGCCAATGAGTATTTGTGTCGCTGTATTTTTTCAAAGCTCTCCATCTACGTGCACATTGTATTCATGATGTAGGTCACTGTGCACTTGTCGTAAATATCAAATTACGGTGGCTTTTCAAAGGCCTTGGGATCAGGGAAGACGAGGGATAATTAGATGACCGTGAGGTCATTTGGGAAAGACATCATAGGGATCCACCGAATTGGGTCAGCTCGTTGAAATTTTCCAGGCTTGGACCATTCCTATTTAATGTAGGACTAAGACGTAGGGCTTTGGCTATTGGTAGAGATGGGGAATATGGGGTAGTGGATGCCAAGAATTACACGGAGAATTGCTGATCCGTCATCATTACTGCCTTCGCCCATGTCGTTATTGAATTCAAAGAAGTCTTAGGTGTGACACTCTTTGGCAATTTTTGAGTCATATTAAACCATCGATATGTGAAGAAAAAGCATGTTGTTCATTTTTTAAAAAGGTTTCATAAAGTGAACGGCATTATTGCAAAAATAAACTTAGAACAAAATTCTTCTCGAACCAAACTGTCATAGAGCGGCTTCTAGGCAAGCATTTTTTGTATGGTCCAAGGCAATGTTTGAACTTAGGCAATAGATAGTATGCGCTTGGCTAAGAAGCTCACAAAATTGCCACCCGGAAATATAACGGACCAACACACAAAACTATGTGTAACCTTGAACTTTTATAGTCTGGTTCATACAGTCTAGTGAGCATTACTCATAAACGTGGATGTCAAAAAAATAATAATAATAATAAAAAAAAACAATAACAAAGACCTGAGTGATGTCTATTTATAGAAAGGGTTCAGCTTTGACACCACCCGACTCGGCTCCAACTAAAATTTCATTTTGCGAAATTTTAAAGAGTAGGCACAGGTAGATATAACAGTAAAATAGGAAAAGATGTCTCAGAAACAGTGCCAGACAAAGTAGGAAAAAATCATCCCAAAAAATCAGCCCAAAAAATCAGCCTGCCTGGTCTGGGGATCGAACCTCCTGATATTCGATCCAACGTGCTGTTATTTGACCACAGAGGTTTCCCTCATCAAAGAAGTTTCAGGTTTGAGACTTTTGACGACCGTGAGTTTTATCGATCAACACTAAAAGTAACAGTTTTCTGCGTTTTGACAGAGCAATGCTGATGATGAGAGAAAGTTGAAGGCATGGTATGAATACCACCATAAGGTCACCATTCAATTGGTGCTCTAAGTCTATATTATTATTTTGCATTCAAAAGCACCCGGAAGAATGACTGATTGGACTATCCACCTGTCAGGCAAGGCCATTTTCCCATCAATAATTTGCGGTAATAACGGATGCTGCGGCTGTATTTATTACGCCTTGCTGCCCACTGGCACTGGCAATTCACGCACATTACGATTCCAAGTCTTGGCTCATGCTAGATATAAGAATAATGGAGGACCTTGGCTGTAAAGTTATGCAACTGTCTTAAGCATTTCAGTATGTGTATTATCATGGTTTTTGACATTATGGCCCTCATTCCCTTTCAATGCAAAATTTGCAGTGACCTTGGTTTCTGTAAATTATGATGATTATGAATGGATCAATACAGTAAATTCCCCAGGTAGCGACAACCCATCATTTCATCCACATGATGTCACTCACTCACTCCCACCCCCCTCTTAATCTCTCTCATTCTCTCTCACTCACTCTGGATGCATTAAATGTTTTTAAAAATGAAAATAACTCTAAGTAGCCAAAATTATGCATTTTTTAAAGGTTAAGAATAAAATATTCAAATTATTGAAAGAGGTCCATCCAAAATAGTCCAAGATCGTGATATACAATAATAATGAACTCTCCATCGGTATAGCTATATCGTTTTAAAAGAGAAGTTATATTTTTAAAGATATATTTGCCCTTGCATGATTTGCGTAATATAGATAGATAGTCATAAATTATAAATATTAGATGTAAAATGCCCCCGTGGTTACCCCCGAAGGATTATGACAGTAACTATATCATTTATATTAGAAGACGGTGCATGATGCATATTTCATCACTTGACGCTTTCTTGGTGTTCAGTCTAACCCGTTCGACATGCTTTTTAGAAAGTAGACACAGTTAATAGAAAATGAATGAACATTTTTGCTATATACCCGTATATGAAACAATGAAAAGAATAAAACAATATCAGATCTGAATCAATAAATAAATGACCTGACCTGGTTTTCCTTGACAGTTGAAAGATCAAAGGTTCGAAGTTGTACAAATAATAATGCATACGGATATCTCTAAAACATTGTTCATCGTGTTTTTTATTGTTT
>NC_088360.1:69535170-69557670 GCF_034508935.2 Berghia stephanieae | reverse complement strand
AAAACGTATTATTATGATGGAATACTTGATACTGTTCACGTCTGCTCCAGATTTTCATTTGACCTCAGGATTAAAGTGGTCAAAACACCCATTTTCTTTCATGTAAGTATAGATCAGTGTATATTACTTAGTTATGAATTATGGGCAAACTCTCAACTGGTAAACTGTTAGGTAAGTTCTCGATCCCAGGATCGGGGAGACATTCCGAAAGCTCCTACATCCCCAGTATTCTTTCAATTTGTATTTTCACCGTTGATCTTTTGTCAGGCGTTATTTATTCAATTTGTCATCATATAGAAGCATTTAAAAAACGTAGAACAAACCTTGATAGATCTGTGAAAGTTTAAAATGTCCTAAATTGACTATTGTTTTGATTCTCGGCCGCCATTTTTATTTGTGAAGTATTGAAAAGTAGTGCAAAGCACTCCGAGGTTTTTTTTCTATTAGGGTTAGCTCGAGATCAGAGGATTTTTTTTCTTTTCGGGTTAGCCATAAGTCTTAGCAAAGGTGCTAGGGTTAGTTAAAGGTACTAGGTTTTATTTTTTCTTGGGGTTAGTTGAGGGAATATTATTTGAGATGTTTCCCTTTGTAGGAGCTTTCAGAAAGCCTCCCCAGGGTCGTCTTTCAACTCTGCTCACGTCTGCTACTTCAGGTTTATTTTCGCAGTTCATTTTCTTACCACAATCTGTTTTCACACACGGACAACTGTATGTTGCTCTGTCACGGGTCAGAAGCTATAGTGGCTTACACTTCATGTTGGGCCACACAGAAAAATAAACAGAGGATGTACCAAGTTACACAGACAACGTTGTTTACCAATCTGCCCTCATTAAATGATGGTGGGTACAATATCGAATGAAAATAGTTCTTTCCCCTCGAAATTGCGGGCTTTTTACTAGTCGTTTTAAAAATAAAATAATGATTTCAGCTGGTGTTTCATGGAATGAGAAGACCCAAATACACTTATTTGACACGGCAAATAATACTGATAATTACATAAAACTATTGGAAGAAAATCTTTTGTGAACACCTTTATCCGGGAAGGAATTTCATTTTTCAAAAAGATGGTGCTACATCCCAGAGTAAGAATATTCATTTTATAGACAAAGACATTTTAGTATATTAGATAATGTAGCTACGCGATAATTGTTGCACAAGTTAATGAAATTGAAAGTAAAATCTAGACAACCTGATACTGCGACATTGCTTTTCTTAAGATGTACGATTTACGTCATTTTATTTTTTTTGCCCTCGGTCGAAGATGATTCAAGAGAGAGCGTAATTGATTCTCTCCTCCATCAATCTTGGAAGTAGCTTAAATTGAGTGGTTCAATAATAAAAGTATCTTTAGTGAACGTTTCATTTCTACCTTAACAAACGCAGATTTGTTGGTATTTCTGTAGCTAGTTTTACATTACTTCAAGATCAATCCCCTCATGACGATTCCTCGTAACATTCCTGACTATTCAATCACACCTTTTATTGATCTATTTTCCCCTGACAGATGACCTAGTCAGACGGGCGCTTACAAACCACTGTACATGGTTGAATCTACATATTAATCTTTGTTTACTCTGAATTACATCAATATGTTCCTCTATCATCTGGGAAATCGGTTTGTTTTATTTTTTATTTACTTTTATTATTTTTTTTTCTGTTTATGAATATTCTGATTGTATGGCGTGTAAATCGCCAGATCTTGTAAGTAATCTATACTGCGTCAATGTGAAAACGTTATGAAAACTATATTTCACGCAACGGTGATTCTGCCATTTATTGGCACCAATGCCGCGATGCTTGTGTTATGTTTGATTCCTATCCATACACGCATTAAGGACAAACAAACCTGTGACGGGATCGTTACTTAATTGAAACAATTGCAATGGCCTCTCCCAAAGGGTATTGATACTGCAGTCGGCCCATTTGTGGATCAGTGACGCCAACATATATGCTCACCATCTTCCTCCCCCCCCCCCCTCCCGCCACACACACACACACACACACACACACACATGCGCGCACACAAACACACACACACCCACAACAGCAACAACAACAACCACCCTCCTTCCTCTCATTTCCTCATACGTACACATCTCTGCACTGCCAACAATTGCATCTCTAAATATACATACCCGCACATACATGCCATTAGACAAAATCCCCCATAAGGCGACGTCAACCGTAGTGTTTAATTTTTAGATTTGTATATTACAACATTTAATCAGATTAATTAAATCAGAACCTCCAGACTTTTTGGCAGTTGGATATGCCGCAAATTGGACCCCTCTATCCCCCCTCCCTCCCCACCCCCCAGACCGCTGTTTGAATGTTTAGAGCAGAATTTAATTGAAAAAAGACCCAAAAATCAAACCAAAGGAAGCAAATATTTCAATTTCAGTTAAGGTGCACATTAAAAAAAAGTATCTATGTGATAAGGCCAGGATTTGTATCTTAGTTTTAATCATAGTATTTATTTTTTGATTTATTTATTTATTTTTTGGTGTTTGGAAAAACATACTTTGTGTCGTGTCTCAGGCCTGTGATATTTAGCAGAGATTATTAGACATGTGAAGTGTCTTGTCATCCATTATTATTATTATTATTATTATTATTATTATTATTATTATTATTATTATTATTATTATTAATCATCATCATCATCATCATCATCATCATTATCATCATCATCAGATGTATGGTTCCCAGACTCACGCACTACAGTGGTATTTTAGAAAAAAAGATTATACCTTTTTTTGTCAGACTTGGGGTGCTTCTTTCATAAACCCAAGCACGAGATTGAATGGTCCAGGATATAATATTATTTAAAAGTGCCACAAGCGCCGCTAACGAAAGCAACAGTAATAGAAATAATTATTACTTAATATGACCAATAAAAGATTATATAATGATAATATAGTAATTTATAAACGGAACTATTTAGGGATGGACTCCATTGGATTTGAATTAATTTAAATGAAAAGAGTTTCTTTCTTATATTTCAAAAATCAATTATCACCTATTCTATTCATATTTAGTTAACCGCCATTTCCACCATCTCGTTCATTTCGACTTAATAATGGATAGGGCCACACATTTCAAACTGTCAGCCGGCACCTTATACAAGTCAACACATGTTTATTATTATTTTTAAAATGCTAATAAAAGGTTCCTGTATTAAGTTGTTTAAACTACCTCTCGTTCAGGAGAGTTCACCTTTTGCCACGACAAAATGAATAAAGTAAGACTGATTGCCCAAGTAACACGTCATGTTTCTCTGTTTTCATCCTTTTTTCTTTTTTCTTTCAGTTTGACGGGTGACGTCTTTGTGGAGAAAAAACCGTCGAGATCAAAGTCTGAGTTTGACATTACCAAGCTCCAATCTCTCATTTCCTTCGCAACGAAAGATGACATCAATGATGACAACGAGACAAGGGACAACACATTTACCGAAAAGGCGAAGGTTCGAGGCTTAACCTTGACGGAACAACTACCAAAGAAATCAAATAATGTTACTTTAGATTGTCAGTCTTTTGCCAAAGACAACGTTTTACATTCTCATCAAAAGCAAATTGCATCAAACGCCAAAGACAAAGTCCAGTCAGACTTGCCAACTGAACATTCAGTGTCAAGAAAGCCTGTCCCTATTCCGAGAAAGCTCAGAGACAGACCTATTCCCCCTCCTAGAAAACCCTCATTGCCTCAGACAAACAGTACAACTAAAGAACCTAGACTTGACAAATCACGGAAGCATTCGTGGGATTCCAATCAAAATTATACAGAATTTAATAGCGAGAACGCTCCTGATACCAAAGGAAAGGGTTCTTTTGTTGCAAATCTAAGAAGACGTTTCAATTCATGTGGTGCGACTGTTCCACTTTTAAACAGAACAATCGATTTGGGCACCAGTAATGGTGATGATGACTTTTCCAAGGATAATTTCAAGAACAGTGGGGAAGATATTACATACCAAGCTACACGAATTTTCATTCCCAATCCAAAATCTTTTGACGACCGGGTCAATAGTGACAAGGCAGAATTGAATCTTACAGTGACGTCCAATAATGACACCAATCGTCAACCACCATCTCCTGTAAATAGCAATACTAAAGGTAGGAAGAGATTTCCTGAAGTTTCAATGTCGAATAAAGGCCATAGCAAACGTGAAAGGAAAGGTTCAAAGACTGATTCAAATACTGCATCAAACAGTTCAATAGCTTTACATAATAATAATAATAATAATAATAATAATAATAATAATAATAATAATAATAATAATAATAATAATAATAATAATAATAATAAAACAGAGGTTTCTTCCCTTGCCATGTCTTCCGCTTTGAGCACTCCAGGCGTGATCGTGGAGATGTCCATAGAGAGTGTGGACCAAGTTGTATGCTGTGATTCCGAGGTGAACGCCATTCCAGCCGCCGTTACAACTAGCGCGGATTCTTTAACGGGCGGAAATAGTAATAACAGTAAGAAGGAAGTAGTTCGACAAAAGCAGAGTGTAAGTGGGAAAATGGACGTCTCGTTACACGAGAGTTCATTGCGCCCATCATATTCCCCTTCTCACTTCAACCCTTCATTGCCCCGGTCCCATTCAGACATTGGTTGCAGACTAGAAGTGGAAAGCCAACATTCTAGAGATAGTTCACTCGTCTCCAACCACAGCCGTTTATCGAGAGCCAGTGCCGGCGCTGACTTGGAACAGTTCTTCAACCAAATGGGTCTTGAAAAAGGCGTACTGGAGCCTCTGAACAGGTTGAGAGAACTTCAAAATAGTGATGTATTAGCCAGTGTCAGCTCTTTGGATTCACACGACGCAGCCAGCATTTGCAGTAGTTTTTCTGGCGACATTGACAACAGCGAATCCCAAACTTTAGAAAATTCCCAGCATCCGACGTCGGTTGTTGAACGGAATGCCAGGATTATCAAATGGTTGTGTAATGTTCGCAAAGCCAAAACCCATCCACAGTCAATTAAAAGTGTCGCAATTGTGTCTGACTCTCATAAAGCCGCTACAGGTGTTGGTGACAATGGTTAATAAAAACTTTGTTTTGAAAATTATGAAGTTATAGCTACCAATTATGAACATTAAAAATTGAATGTATTCTTACTGTAAAGATTCCATAATGATTCAATGAATTCGACACACGTAAATCCTTTTTGTCATGTCGATTTTTTGTTAAATTTTTTTGAGAAGTTATCTTAATAATCTTAATAACGGATAAAGGAAATAAGTTCGAAATCTATCTACGTCAATTCTTTGAGAATTTTTTTTCAAGTCGTCCTCATTCCTTTAGTTAAATGTTGAGGATTATTCAAGGAAAATTGCACTTGTAGATTTCATAATATCACTCTTATTACCCGTCGATTAATCTGAAATACCAGCCAGAGTGACTCAATAAATTCCTCAAAATATATTCCTTGCCTTCCAACTATTATCAACAATGATCTACTAATTTATTGCCATAGATGACCAAAAAGGCGCGATTTGTAACCACTTATTTTTTAAATAGAAAAACAACTATTAATGCGCTGAAAATATAATCGTAGTAAGGGTTAAAATCATTACATAAGCATGTATGCCGCCATGTCTTTCTATATTTAAAAAGAAAAATAAGGTTTCAACCACAAATGTGTTTTCTCATTGTTTAAAAAAGTTTTTGTGTGCTTTCTTATTTTTAGAGATCCTTGTTGTTTCTTTTATATTATGTCTCATTCTTGTAGATTTCTGTCTTTTCACCGAATAATGTTTTTTTTTTCCAAAGGTCCTGACCGGGCTCTCTTATTGAAAGTGATATAGTCAAAATATTTATTTGTAGAAGGTGGTTCTTGTTTCTTGTAAAGTAAATATCTCATGTTGTATCAATTGGATTGTTACGAGTATATTATAGTGAGTCGTTCTCTTAGCGGGGATCTTGTGCCACTGTGCGTATAGGGCATTAAAAAAAGACAGACTAGATCCATGAATTGATGTGCCTGCTATTGCAATCACTTCTTTTGTCCTTATTTTTACTTCGGTCATAAAATCGGCACTAAACTATCGGTCTATTAATTTTCCATTATCCTATCATCATACTCTCTTTTTCTGGATTTGAAATGGCCTAATGGTATTAAAAGCGTCATTTTATCTCCTGAATTTAAAAAACAAAAAAGCAAAAACAAAAACCAAAACCAAAAACAAAACAAAACAACAAATTTGTTTCCAAGATGAATCAAAAGAGAAGAGAATTATGAAATTAAAGGCAGCCGAATCTAAAACTTAACGTAGGTTTCAATATTTAATAAAGTTCCATTCATTTTAGAATGCATACATACAACATTTTACTTGGTATTCTAATAGTGAACTATATAATAAATTCATTACATCCACATCTATATGTTATGGATATGATTAAATTTGTTAAAATGTTGATAAATCACGTAATCATATACTACTACTAGTGTTCAATATCTTTTTACAAATCTATTTCTGATGTAATCTTACGTGTTCTTTCACTACTTTAATGTATTGTTCTTACTATAATTTATAGACAGGGGTGAAGAATTAATTTTGTTTGATTGTATTGTGTTATAGGTATACCGATCCAGTTTTCAAGAAACTTACCCAATGCCTTATCATTACAGTCGATCTAAAGTTTTGAAGAATTATGACATGCAGCCGTGTTTTTGTGTAAACAAAAAATACAAATGTTTCGAAAGCTCTTTTTAAACACTTGAAACTGACATGTTGAATCTAATTGTATAAACGAAGCGGCAATTGTTTATAAGATATTAACATTATTTGCCGTTCATAAAGCAATTTAATACGTCCCACCCTTCCCTCTCTTATGGGTTGTTGTCAATAAATTTAATCAAATATTTTTTTGTGTCCAGGAGTTAATATTTTTAGACAAAAATGATGTATGTTACAATTTCACTCGTAAGAGACTATTTCTCGATAAATTTCTCACTTAAGATTAGACTTCAAGTAAATTTAGACAATCCAAACCTCTTAGAAATTTGATATAGATTTTAAAGACTTTATATTTAAAAAGAGCCAGCTTATTTGGGTCTTTTATGTAGGGTGCTAAGCTTATTTGGGACTTTTATGTAGGGTGTCTTTTATTTTGACTGAAATTACACATGTTTAGTTGGTTAAGAGTGAAATAAGTATTTTTTAAATTCTAGGCGTGCTATTTATCTTTCTATTTTTGCCTTCGCCTTCGTACATTTAGTCAAATTTGATTTATACTTCAATTTGTTCTCAAGCAATCACAACATCGTGCAGCTTCTTTTGGAGATGAAACAACACCTTTTTATACTTGGGTCAATGCTTACCAATTTATGCAATTATTTTGAAATTTGCCTTAAGCCCCAGCCTATTACTTGTCTTGATTTAGCAGTCCACACATTGCAAGCTGAAGACTTACTAGGTAGTTATAAAATTAGAAAAATGAATATTCTATTTGTGTGTGTGTGTGTGTGTGTGTGTGTGTGTTTATGTGTGCGCGCCTGTATTATTATTGTGATATATTTGCATTAAGCTATCTTCTTGATTGTTTTCTTACCGAAGTTGTATTTCTCTATCTTTGTATCTGCTTATGAAAGGAATCATATCGTATATAAAAAAAGTTCATGTCCAAACTTTTTGTCTGTTACCGATAGATGTAACGACCTTCCATATTTTTTATATTTTATATTTTCTCATGAAACTTAAAAATCCGCATCTGGGTGGGGTTCCTGACCACCCATAGTGGACAACGAGGTATTTATTATGTCTTCTATCCCCCTATATCTGTTTTCCAACTTGCTTTCTGTCTTTCTCCTGGAATGAGATACTTGGTTTTGTCCTGGCCCTGGTCGGAATCCCTGGCTTTGAGGGAAGCAGTCAAATGTATAGTTAGTTTTGGAAGATGATATTTTTTTTCTTGTAAATCATCTCTCTGTTATGTACTATATTATCTTTTCTTTTAGTGGGCTCTTGGAAACTATATTATGTTCTCAATTCGAACCATTCCCCTTTGTCTTACTTTTTCTCGTGTGCTTTCAATTGTAAATCTATAATTTTTTGACTATCCTATTTTCTTCCCGTTAACTGGCGCTGAAATGACCTGAATGTGTCGCAAGCGCCGTAAAATCCTTAAAAACAAACACAAAACAAAACAAAAATCCGCATAATGAGAGCTTTCGATTAATTCTGGATTGATACCATTTAATTTGGTTTCGTCAGGTCCCTGCCCGGTTTTGTTTTTGTTTTTTTTTCGGTGAAAAGGAAAGGACTAAAACGTGTAATACGCGCCGCAAAGCCCCTTATCCTTTAATACAATATTTTGTAGACATTTGAATGTTTCTCTCTTGGTTGTAATCCTGTAACTAAGTCTGAAGGACAGAATGCTCATGGATCATTGCATGTTCTCTTCTTACACTTTCACCCTTTCTGTTGTCTTGATGTTTGTGCGCTTATAAGGGTAGACTTACACAACGTATTTAACTTTGCCATCTTTCTCCATTGTCATGAATTGTCGCCAATGCCGTAAAGCTAATAAACAATAAAAACAAACCACAAAGAAAACGTTTTCAGTTGAAAATATTTTATTCGAATAATAACAAGATATTCTTTTCCACAATTCAAGTTACCACAAATTGTAAGTTTTTACTCATTCATTTGACTTTCTAATAACAGAATTTTGTGAATCTCGTTTTTTGTGTGTCTTATCCAATCGCAAAATGTAAAAAATGTCAGCATATAAATATTTCTTTTGATTTTGTTTTTCACATGTGAAACACAGATATTTATTCTACACCCTTTTTTTCTATTTGTCCCACGTAGTTCTATGGGATAATATACCATTTTTGAACTTGTATTGGTTTTCAGCATCGAGTTCTTGACCATAGCACGATATGACCTAAATGTGTTGCAAGCGCCGTAAAATCCTTAAAAACAAATAAAACAATTGGTTATTTTTGTATATTATCTTCCACTTATGTGATATTATAATTGGTATTTATTTATGTATAGCAATAATTTCATTTTGTCCCTCTTTGAATCAAGGAGTCCCGTTCTTGTGTCCAAATAAAACTTTCGTACGATCAGCTGTTCTCATTTTGTGTAGCAATTGTCGTTAAACCTCTAAAAACAACAAAGTTGTGTCGAAATAAAAAAAAAAGAATGGTGGTCCCAAAAGTACCAACATCGAGTCCATCTACTCTGATGGTTTCCTGTCTTCAAGTCCATTCATATTGACAAGGGAGGCTGTCGGCTCTTCTTCGGAAAGTTCATATGCTGAGGTTTAGAACGATTTCAACGTTCCGTATTTGGCCACTTCAAGTGGTTGTGTTAAAATAGATAGAGCTCTGTTCGCCGTCTCTCTGTTTTACGAAGCTACGATATAGTAGTAGTATCGCAGGTTATAGCTCGTAAAGTGAATTGGGCTTCGGACTATGCGGCGAACCAAGGCATTGAGCTTGTCAGCCAAAAAGTTAGTAATTTCAGCGTATGGGCTTGGACAGTTTCCATTTCGAAGAGTTATATAAATAAGATGAAAGAACGTCTCATCTTACAGAGCAAAGTCTAGCATTGAGATAATTTAAGTCAATGAAATGCCTTTGTCTTTATCAATAAAATACTGAAGAGAGCTAGACAACGGAAGTTTTAGGGCAACAATAATACAAATAAAGTTGTGACGTCACATTGACATAAGCGAAGTGTTACGGTTAGAGAGAAGATGACAATATGTTGCACGCCACAATCTAATGAAAATTGCGAAGACTTTCGGATGTACATATTCAATTTAGGATGAAATGTTTTGAGCATAAATGTGTGATATTATTGATTCAAATGTATCTGATGGTTCATAGTTCTTTGAATAATTAAAGTTCGTATATACAGAAATATCAATGTCTTTAATACTTCATTTGTAATTCTGGGCCAGTAATTTTCACTGCCCAATTGTGAGGCTATTTTGAAAAAAAAAAGCTTCCCATGTTTTTTAAAACTGTTTTAATAAGTTATAAGATATCCCATAGTGGACAGGGAGGTACTTGCTGTGTCTTCCCCCCCCCCCTCATCCCCCTGTATCGGCATTCTGTCTTTGTCTTGGAATGAGGTTACTTAGTTTTGTCCTGACCCTGGCCGGAGTCCTAGGCTGGAAGTTATAGTTTTGGGATATTTTTTTCCTTGTAAATTTTCTCTCTGTTACGTATTGTTATTTTTTATTTTAAACATATGATATGTTAACATTTGAGTGAATTCCTCTTAGTGGGATATTGTGGTGGTGTCTGAGTGAAACATTTAGGTATTCTCACACTAAGTACACTGATAAAGCGTTCTTGGAATCTACATCTGGGTCTGTTTTCATGAACGAGAACCAGATTTAATAATTTACTAGTCTAGTAAAGGACTAGCTAATCTTTAGCCCAAGCAAAGCAAGTGTCTTAAAAAATCGGATTTCATGAACGCTTTCTAGTCTCGGACTAGCTAGTCACTTGCCTAGAAGTAGTCGTTGTATGGACGGTGCCTTATTTGGCTATTTTGTGCGGGTAACATCACCTCTCTATTACATGAAGGCAGGAAAGATACATACGCCTTCATACTTACAACGCAAAAGATTTCCAAAGAGGAAATTAGCAACACACGTAATATTGACTGTCGACTGTTATAGATTGCAATGATGCCCATCGTTGACTGTCAATTCTATATTTAGGCCAATGGCAGTTTCATTGAGACAACGAACACCGAGGTTGAAACTCAAAGAAATTGAACCAAAAAAAACAAAACAAAACAAACAAAACAAATTATACAAACGAGAAAGTGTGTTCTGATTAATCACATTATTTCAGTCAATTGCAATGTCAATATAATAACGTTGTCCCCACTGGGTTGTTGTTTGACGCAAACCCTTCAATTTCTTGTTCACTCTCAACTCCGAGCCAATAGATTCAGTTTTTTTTTAATTCTCACAAAAATGTGATGTGTACTTTCGACGATCTGCACTTATCTTATACTTATAGTTTTTTTAAAGCCAGTGTCAATGGCAACAGGACACTTTTGGCTTCTCTCATTGGTAACCGACCGTATTTTTTTTTCCGATGCGAAGCGCACTTAATCTAAAAATAGCTGCTATCTTGTTGACGCTATGTGTCACCTATTAACTAGACTCTGACTAAAGCGCGAAGTCTTGCTTCGGCAAATGACTAAAACCGAAGGTGCCGTGATTTTAGTCCCGGACTTGCTTAGCTCACATGAAATCCGATTTTTTTCAAGTCATTGACGCTGGGTGGGGATCCAGACCTCCCATAGCGGGCAGGGAGGTACATGCTGTGTCTTCTATCCCACCATACCCGTTTTCCAATTGTTTTCTGTCGTTGTCTTGGAGTGAGATTATTTGGTTTTGTCCTGACCCTGGCTGGAATTCCTTGGCTGGGAGGGAAACAGTCAAATGCATAGTTATTGTTTTGGGAGATGATATTTTTTTCCTTGTAAATCATTCTCTGTTATGTATTATTATGTTTGTTATTTTAAATGTATAATGTAAGCATTTGAGTGTATTCCTCTTTGTTGGGTTTTGTGCTTGTGTCCGGATGAGACTTATAGGTGATCTCAAACTAAGTACATTGATGGTTTGCTCTTGGAATCTGCATCTGATCCCTATTTGTTCCCAGTTCCCCTTTGTCTTCCTTTCTCTTGGGTGCTTTAATTGTAATTCTAGAACTTTTTACTATCCCATTTTCTTCCTTTTTACTGGCGCTGATATAACCTAAATGTGTTGCAAGCGCCGTAAAACCCTTAAAAACAAAAACAAAAACAAGTCATTGACGAAAGTCAGAGATAGTCAGAGACTAAGCGCTAGTCCGCGTTCATGAAAACGGCCCCTGATCTCTATCCGAACCATTCGCCTTTGTCTTACTTTTTTCTCAAGTCCTTTCAATTGTACACCCAGAATGTTTTTATTATCCAATTTTCTTCATTTTTACTGGCGCTGATATGACCTAAATGTGTTGCAAGCGCCGTAAAACCCTTAAAAACGAAAAGCAAACCTTATAAGATCTTTGAAAATTCATCCAAATGCGCTGGGATACGTTTCAAAATTCCAGTGTCTAGAAAAGAGTAGCCTACACGGTTTTATTAACATCAACAACATTGCCCTGATATGCAGCATATTAAAATGTTATGGTGTTTTGATTAAAAAAGAGGATCGAATGCGGAGAATCAATTGACGTGTGAATGTGAAAAGACTTGATTCGTTGATTGGACAGCACTAACCAGAAGCATTAGTCTTTGAAATGATGTGTATTTATAATACAAAGGCTACCGGCTGATGCTTTAGTCCAAATCAAGTCCACAGTGGAAAGTCTTGATCTGACCGAACTCGTGGACGGAACCTGAAACCAAGTGATTTTGACAATAAATTCGGGCACGAAGTTCAATAGTTTGTGTGCCGACCGGTTGAACCAGGGTGGGGTCTTTTGATCTTTCATAGTGGGCAGGGAAGTTACTTGCTGTGTCTTCTATCCCTTTATATCTATTTTCCAGGTTGCTTTCTGTCTTTATCTTTGAATGAGATTTTTGGTTTTGTCCTAGCCTTCTTTTTCATGTAAATCGTCTCTCTGTCATGTACTCTGAAATTTATACTTTAGTTTTGAATGTATTGTTAGCATTTGAGTGTGTTTCTTTCAGCGGGGCCCTGTGCTTGTCTAGATGGGACTTTTAGGTGATTTCAAACCAAGCACATTGATAGTTTGCTCTTGGAATCTACTGCTGTTTCATGTTTGAACATGTCCCCGTTATCTTACATTTTCTCGAATTCTTTCAATTGTCAATCTAGAATTCTTTTTGCTATCTCATCTTATTCCTGTTTTTTTTTATGGCGCTGAAATGACTTATTTGTGTTGCAATCGCCATCAAACCCTTTAAAGTAAAACAAACACAGAGAAAGGGTCCTATAGAAAACGTCTCTCGTTACCAATGCGGAAAAGTGGACCATGCTCGACAGGCAGCGGTAACATTGTCATTGTGAACAACGGATGCTCTTCTGTGGTGAAGAATGACGAGATGTCATTATTCAAAAATGTGACAGTGGATGAAAAAGCTGAAAGGAATTGACAGACACGGGTTGTCATCAGCCAGTTGTGTCGAAGCAGTTTTGTGAAACGATTAGTGTTGGAAAGGCGAAGGTGCAAATTAACGTTGGAGAGCGAGCTATTTTGTTGAAATGAGTTGTGACAAATGAACTCTGGTATGTCATGTTGATGTCATTTTGGGTGATGGACGGTATAGTAAGAGTGAGACTGGCGGGACTACGATTGACAGGTCTAAAAGCGTACGTTTTGGAGTTAACAATTGAACGATAGCAACTTGTGTGCTTCGCCAAGGGTGCCACCCAAGCTGAAAATTGAGGACACTGATTTTTCGGCATACGTTGACAGAAGGATGTGGGTCGTTGGTTGAAAGTGAAAATATGGAGAGCCTCATCCAGACACAAGAACAGGTTTCCAACAGAGAATTCCTATTGGTTGATTGGAGCCTCAAGGCTACAAGACTCATGGTTCCGTGAGAAATATTATTATACCCCTTGCGAAAGAGGGGGGGGGGGGGGGGAGAGGTGGAGGGGGCAACGTTCCCATGCCCTAAGGGGAATTTCATCCGCCCAGCCGGATAAACATTTTTAAAAAAGATCTAAGTGACAGAAAATACTTTGTGATATATCACTGCAGGAGCACAGAAGACCTAGCTATTGTTCATATCTCTTTCACACCTAAAACTGTATACACTCTGGCTACTTGGGCCTCAAGGCTCAAAAGGACAAGAATAAGATTAATGCTTATTGTCAGCTTCTCAACTCAACCATGTAGGATGGTCGATAGCTCAAAGGAAGAACGTTTGGAAGTAATTAGGTCTCATGAAAGATGGCTGTTTTAAAATCGCGTTAGTTCAGCTAAAAAGATGTGAGGTTCAGATCATTTTTTATTTGCAACAAAATTGTAAATATGAAAGAAATCCAAAGATGACTCTTAAATCAACAATGTAACAGTATTAACAAGAAAAGAATATCACAGGAGTTGTTTTTCTCCTTTCAAAATTTTAAAATGCATAAAGAAACATGTAAAAAGACAGCCAAGGTGAAAAAATGCAATTTAAATTGGGATACGATAAAAAGGTTCAAAATAATAACGTGCTAGGGATTCATGTCTTGGGAAAAAACTTTGTAAAGCGTCTTGAGCACATTTAGTGGATATTGCGCTACATAAAAAGCTAAATTGAAAAAAAAAAACAAAAACAATAATCGCATTTTGATGAAGGAAGTAAAAGCAACATCCTCGCCTGACCATACTATCATATCAATCTATTTTTATCTTATAAGCATAACATTATTAGAACACGACATAGACTAATTAACAACATGAAATATTTCAGACATTCATTGCCACCCCGAAATAAAAATGATCATCACAGTTCAGAATGGGAAAAATAAAATATGAAACATTAAAGACAGAAAATCCCATCCCAGTTACATCAGAAAATGTATAAAAATTGTTTTCCAACGAAAACTGGTTTAATTGATTATAGTTAAACCTTAATTTTTTAAATTAAACCAATTATAATTGTGTTTTAAAGTTATACAAATAAATTAATTAAAACATTTAAATTAATTAAAAAACAACAAACAACATTATTCAGAAAATATGTCTATGTACAATTATCACAGATTTTTGGCTTTGCTGATTCGAGTTTACATTGAACCTGGTCAGACTTTATCGAAAAAACAGAAACAGAGAAAAAGGAAAGAAAGAATGAAAATATAACAAGAAAATGCCCTCAACGGCAACGATAAAAAAAAGGATAACGTTATCTGCTCGTCACACAATCCTCATTAACTTTCTGGTTAACATCACCACCATCATCATCATAAACATTCTTATATCATCATCATCATCATCATCATCATAATCATTACTACTAACACCCCGCAAACACACACACACACACACACACACATAAATATATATATAAATATATATATATATATATATGTATGTGTGTATATATATATATATATATATATATATATATATATATATATATATATATATATATATATATGTTCGTAAATATAACGTGAGACGACCAGCGGGTAAACGGTAGGATGAAAAGTATACAGTCCAGACCATGAAACACCTGCCAGCCAAAGGGCTGATATTTGGCTCTTAAAATATCAACGGATTTGACCCAAATGTTGAGCAATTTCTCAAAAATTAATAATAGTGAAACATTGGCAAAATGAGTAGTTTCGGGAACACGTGACGTTTTTCATGTCTGATTCCTCTACTGTGGGATACAATGTACCCCAGACTCTCATATACATGGAATAAACAACAATATGCCGATTCGTGCATTGTGGTGTACAAAAATACCCCATACTACACATAAGAAAAATACAAATATACCGTATTCCAAAAGTTCTGTCATACTCCCCGCCCCCCGATTCCTGCACTGTGGAATACAATGTACCCCAGACTCATATACGTGGAATAAACACAATATGCTGATTCTTGAATTGTGGTGTACAGTAATACCCCATACTACACATAAGGAAAATACAAATATACCGTATCTCAAAAGCTCTGTCATACTCCCCTCTACACCCCCCCCCCCTTGATTCCTGCACTGGGGAATCAATTTTGATAGCTGACAGAAAAGGCTGATGTTCATATTGACATTCTGAAGCAATTTATAGTCACTTGATTGACCTTTGTGGACAGCATAAAAATGGGCAAAAATCCACCCATTTCTAGCATTGTTAGGGCTCAAATGATGACATTATTCAATGACGGTTACACAGTTTGCGACATATCATGCAAGGTAGGGTGCCGCAAGACTGCAGTACACAATGCTATTCAAAAGAACCGATCAGAAGGACTTTTTTTCAGACAGAGACAAAACTGGTCGATCAAGGAAAACTTCTCCCAGAGCTGGTAGGGTAATTAGGATAGTGGTTTCGAAGAATCCTACTGCCTCATGCCAAAAAATTCGATCTGTGCTCATGTTATGTGGTGTTGAGTCAGTCGTCGGACAGTCTCAAGACGCTTGACTGATGATTTCGGCCTCCGATCTCACAAACCAGCTCGAAAACCCAGGCTGACCCGAATTATGAAACAGAAACGATTGGCGTTTGCGTCGAAGCATAAACATTGGACTGAAGAGCAATGGGGTAACGTCATGTTTTCAGACGAATCAACTGTGCAACAGTTTTTGTTCGTTAATATAACGTGAAAGGACCAGCTTGTAAACAGTATGATGAAAAGTATACAGTCCAGACCACGAAACACCCGCCAAGCCAAATGATTTGGGGAGCATTTTCCAAGTCAGGAACTGCCGATCTACATTTTTTGGTTCCTGGAACAACGATGAATGGCCAAAAATACCTGGAACTACTGAAAGACAAACTACATTCTAATCTGCAGTCACACCAGTGTAATATATTCATGCACAACGGTGCCCCTTGCCACAGAGCAAAAATTGTTCAGGACTTTCTTTCGAAGAACAAGGTCACGACCGTGGAATGGCCCGGAAACAGTCCAGATCTCAATCCCATAGAGAATATGTGGCACTACATGAAAAACAAGATTGCAGACAAACAGCCAGCGAACAGTTAAGCCCTTGTTGAAGCAATGAAAGATGTTTGGAGTCAAGAGCTTTCTCTAGAAGAGTGCCAAAGCCTGATTTCCAGCATGCCTCGACGGATCAAAGCTGTCCTCAAAGTAAAAGGTGGGCATAAAAAATACTGAAATATGGTTCAAAGATTTAGTAAAGGTATTAAATAATATTTTTAATCATTTGAAGTGAGTTTGTTTATTTTTCCTTCTTTCACAAGGTTTAGATGTAATGTTTATTGATTTATTTATTTTACTGTACAAGGAACTACTGTAAATTAAATTGAACATTTTAAAATCATTTTTATACCTACCTCAAACAACTAGCAGAAAATGGCTCGATTTATGCAAAGTTTTTCACCAAAACAAGGACAGCACAAAGTTTCATACATATTATAATGACGAGAGATTGACAAACCCAGGGTTTTAAATAAGTTATTTTAGACGTAAAGCAAACAAATTTGGGAACACAACTAAAGATGATCACCATCATATCATGTTTTGTAGCAAAGACAGCAATCTTGAGCTTGGCGTTGTCCTTGATAATTTTATTTGGATATCAATTAGAGACAAGAGACACATACACTCCACATGAAGAACATTTACACCCAAAGTACAGAAAATGAATGAATACTAAAATAACTTTCGATATTCTGGAAATGCATGTGAGCAGATAAAATGAATATATACAGTGTTTATATATATTTCTCTTACAAGTCTGGGGCACATTTATACCCCACAGATCAGGAAAATGCATATAAATATTGAATTGCTCTTATGAGTCTAGGGTACATTTGTGTCCCACAGTGCAGGAATCAGTAAATTGTGTTCTTTTCCTTACGCGAGAGTCTGGGATACACAATTTGTACCCCACAGTGCAGGAGTCGGGGTTGTTAAACACAATGCAGGAATAGGGTCAAGCAACAATGAAGGAAGGCAACTTTTTCACATTAAAATGTTGAGATATTTGTCCAGCAAGCTTCACAATAAGGTTTAAAACACACACAAAAAAGATCTATGAATATATATCGAAAAAGGCGCACTGTGTTGGTTCACTACAAACATGCTTCATCAGTCCCGTGCAATGGCCAATCCTCTGCACTCAGAAACCGTGATGAATTTTTTGTCACAAAAAGCGACATGACAGGGTAGGCACACTTTGCTATAGTATTAAACAACAAATTCAATATAATAACTGGAATTATTGTGTGATTCCAATTAAAGAGTGACATAAATTTACACGTAAGAATAAAAAGCCTGCTGATTTTATTTATAAAATAGAGTATTGAATTAAGAAAAAAATGGTTGTGACGATTGTTAAGATCATGTCATATTGGAACCTGAAATTCAACTATTGACAACTCCTCCAAGGATATGAAATATTGAAATCGAGTTGTATTTTATGCTTATCAATCGCTTCAGCATTCAAGCAAAACTGGAATTATAGATACAATACTAAAATCATGTCAAAAATAGCAATATGACATTAGAATGTAACTCGTGAACGGTTTAGTCCCGTTTGGAAACAAAAATATTTTTCAATATGCTTTAAATCGTATTCTACTATTTCAGAGCTGAACCACCTGCTTTCGCATTGTGCACGATGGAGTTACTGCTAGTGACAAAAGGTAAGGGAAAATCTGTTCATGTCACGTACTTTATGTTTGTTACTTTTGTCACTTAATTTTATTTTTGTTGTAGTTTTCATCACATTTTGTTTTCATTTAATAATTTATTTTGAGTGAAATTTATGGGAATCCTGTCGGAATAGGGATATTCACTGAATTGAAGGGACCTAGTAAACTGATATATAAGTTGGACTTAGACTTTAAAAAACTGTAAATGAATTTAATTATCCGTGACATGGTCAGTCGTTCATGTCCTTTTTTTGGGTTTTTTTTTGTTTTTAAGGGTTTTACGGCACTAGCAACACATTTAGGTCATATCAGCGCCAGTAAAAAGAAAGAAAATTGATGCAATTTCTCCGGCCAGGGTCAGGACAAAACTAAGTACCTAATCTCATTCCAAAACAAAGACAGAAAGCAATTGGAAAACAGATAGAGGGGTATAGAAGACACAGCAAGTACCTCCCTGCCCACTATGGGAAGTCGGAAACCCATCTCGGGTTCATGTCCTTAGTAACGTGTAACTAACAAACCTTGATCATGAAATCGGATGAATCTCAAAATTCCTTTTTTTTCTAACTGCAGAAAATTTTCTTTGAATTGTTATCTTTCCGAAAAACAAGTTTTTATTATGCCCCATTAAGGAGGTGGTTTGTAACTTTTTTTGTATCAATAAGCTGAGCCTGACTAATATGCAAATGAATCACTTCTTCTGTTGGCGCTTATAATGTGGCTTATTTCTCATGAAGATGCCTTACTTTCTGTCTTTTTGACAAGCCAACTCTAAGGGGTCTAGGTCTTTTCAATGGATATGGTAATGGTGTGATGCTTTCCAGATGATCTGAAAGATATTGAATAACAACGAAACAATACATAATAGAATTCCACAATACTGGTAGCTATATTATTAAAAAATTGTTTCAATGTAATGAATTTCGTGGTCCACCGTGGTAATCTGGTATCATTCGGAATAAACTAGGTGAAGAAAATTGTCTTTAACGTATTAAAAAAAAATAAGAATGAGAAATTTCATTTAAAAAGCAAGAGCCACTCTTCTCATTGAAGTCATTTATCTTAACTAAGATTTTAGAAATTAAGCTTAAAATGCAATTTTCAATATCCGGTTCTCTCCAACATGATACCATTTTGAAATGACTGGTTACAGTTTTTTATCTTGGGCCTTTATCTTTTTTCTTTTTGGTGTCATTCAATGAGTGAGAGCCCATCTATGTGCTGTATTACTATTACACTCCAGCACGGTTTCCTCGAACGTTCAAATGCCCCGAATTCATTCCTTATTATTCTTTGTTATCATTCCATTCCTCCCTCGAACTGATTTTTACCTCAAACACGGTTTCCTCGATCTAATTTCACCCAGTCAACAAATTTAAAAAAATCAATTAAAGGATTTTTAAAAATGCGCCTGGCGATTTCGACCACTGATGATTTACTGTGATATACAATTACGTATACGTTTATTGTATTATCTATCTACACTGCAGGTGTGTCTACCACTCACACACTCCATTGCCGTTTTGCAAAAAACCGACACCTCTCTACTTTTCTTATCTAATGTTCAATACCATGCGCCACGATTTGCAAATGGTTGGCCATGACGGTAAATGAATGTTGAGATACCACCCCCCCCCCCCCACACACACAATAGCTGGTAACATGTCACGTATAAAGTTATCTCCCTAAACATATATATATATATATATATATATATATATATATATATAATATATATATATATATATATATATATATAAAGTAAATAAACAATAATGTTCTTTTTTTCATCCTCCAGCTGAAATGTGTCCTAGGCTCTATTCCAAGGGAAGACTGGAATAACCCAGATGTAAGCTATAGCGCAGCGCCGCAATTTGAGCCAGGGAGATGTGGCTTGCTGAAGGTGGATTTTAAACTTAGGTATATTTTGGGTGCATTGCCAAGTCCATACTACTGAGCAACACTGCCGCCCCCCCCCCCCCTCCTTCCCCATCACGTCGTTATGACAAGGCACGGTTTCATGGAGCGTAGTTGCATGTCCCGAGGAGTTCGAGGAAACCGTGCTGGAGTGTCGTTGGAAACCAAAAAATCAAAACCTTAAACATCTGTTTTTAACGGAGGCTTACTTTTTCAATTGTTTGAGTTGACAATAAAATCTTACATTTTTTTTTCTTTGGGACATACATAGAGATTCCCCCTTAGGGTTAACCCCATTAAACATAAATGCAAAACCGTTGGTAGCCTCGATACATTGTTGTGTTGTACCAGGGGTTTAACAGTTAAAAATAAATATGTAGGCTATCTCTGAACACTGCCTCTGAGAACTCTCAAAATATAAACCAATTTCGTGGTTCATTTTTGGAATCAGTCTTTTTAGTTTGCTAATAAAAAGCGTTTCTCTCCGATGGATCAAGACCTTGTCGCGGTCGGAGGGCTTGCGCGCCTCAATGACCGTCAAATGAGGGACCAGACTGATCTTGCTCTGCTACAACGCCTAGGGAAGGAGCATCGACCGAGTTGACCATCTTGTCGGAACTCTGCAGAGCCCAAGACGTGGGTGGGCGATGCAGGGCGACTCACAATAGAAATTCGTGGTTTACACACCATCCATGTTCCCAACCTAGACGTAGGTAGGTGGAGCTCGAAAGCCTCGGACGGCAGTTTACCTAGTTGAAGGACACTCTGAAGACAAACCAAATGGGAAGGTTAGACTCCTTAGCTTGGGGAGAGCAGCCAATCTAAGAGTGAAGCACTAAAACAATCCTGGACCTCCAGGTCTGGGGGTTGGACGTAGGGCCAACAACCTACTCCTTTAAAAAATTAAGTTACAGAAATCGACAGTAGAAATGCTCAAGACTATGTCATGGACAGAAATGGAGAGCCTGCGATGCAGGGTCTTGGTGGCTTGTCTGTTATTCAAATGAAATGTGGACACAGATTTCGTGGTTTTCGAATTCAAATACCATTGGTCGAAATATTCCTTCAGCGTTGATGTTTCCTCACTGAGCGTTTTTTTTTCTATTTCTTCACAGTCTTTTGATTGACGGGCCAGTCGTCTGTCTAGCCCAGTTGAAGTGATTGGTTGGCAGGCATGTCACTGATGTAGATGTTGAACAGTGTGGGTTCAATGACTGATCCTTGTGGCATACTTTCATGGTCTTTCTTGGGGACCTTCTACCACTCTACGAGTAAGCTTCTGCATCAGGAGCCGTTGGCCAAGCCCATAATCTTTTAAATACAAGTTCTCACATGCTACATTCCTGCCAGAGTTAAAATACCTCTAAAAAGGTTGAGGACAGTGCTTGCCCCAACACTTTTTCCAGACCTTATATGGGTCTCCTTGCCAAGATATGGTGTACCATTACATAGGAAGACATTGGCGGCATCACACGCCCAAAAAGACTTTTATTCCATACTTATCTAGCTTTGACGGTATGTACTGGAGAATTTGGAAACGACCATGAAAAGGGAAAAGTTGCTCGCCAACAGTCAAGGCTTCTCTTGGATCATAATGCCTTTGGAGAGCAATCTGAAATTGTCCCATATGTCCCTGATAACGGCTAATGAATCCAAATAACAAATAATTGTGGCAATTCAGTAAACAGTGTCTTCAGATCTTTGTCGTGCTCTCCATCCTGGGCCATCAAAGAGCTCGTCCCTTATAGCTGGATTCCAATTCTGACCCTTCACTCTTCTCCCCTCTACGTTGGTGTACTCTTATCACACTCATTGATCATGAGGTCAGTGAAAAAATAAATAAATACCAACAAAACAGCCAAAATACAATGTTTGTAGTGGTAGAGGTAAATATTGATAAAACAGTAGATGTAATTTGTAAACAGATGCGGGAATTGCTTTGTTAACGTAAGCTAGGCAGATGCAGACAAGAACTATCAAATAACAAGACTATGTATCTCCTTACAGGTCAGAGTTACATTAACAGGGTCGCTCTCTTTATTCTCTATCGTGTGGAAATGACGCTGCATGTAGCGAATCGATATTGCGAAATATAATCTCTGCAATTCATTGGGTTAGAGAGGCCACACGAATGGTGAATGGGATAAATTTCTCTTTTTTGGTTCCCCGGTCAAAAAGACCACAAAGTTGCCGAGTTAAAAAAAATACAAAATTGATGTAAATATGAAAACAACTTAAAGACACATAGCAAACAAAGGGTAGTAGTAGTAGTAGTAGTAGTAGTAGTAGTAGTAGTAGTAGTAGTAGT
>NC_088360.1:69520170-69530170 GCF_034508935.2 Berghia stephanieae | reverse complement strand
TATTTTCATTGGTTTTCCTTGCATTAAATCCATATCAAGTCTGTTACCAACAGCATGTTTATCCATTTCACATTCGTTTTTAACCAGAGGGGAAAACACTGCTAATGCTGGCGATTCATCAGGTGAGTAAGTATAGTTATCATCTGATGGAGTTGTAATTAAAGAATTCAAATATTCTTGATCTTCTTTCTCTTCTTTTATATTATGGTCTGAGTTAAGTTCATTAGGTTGTAAATTGTTGTTATGGTTATAATTTGTATCATTTTTGCCATGGCTATTTTGTATCATAACCTCATTATCTAGTTTAAATTTGGTATGATTATATGCCGATGTGGACTGCAACTGCATACCATTTACCAAGTCATACTTTTCTTCCTTTGAAGTTCTGGATGTGAATTTCTCATGAGAGCTTATTAGGGGTGAAAATTTCACAAATTTTGATGGTGGAGGATCATTTGATTTTTCATCATTACAATAACTGGTATTTAATAAGTCTTCCTGGTTACTATAAACTTGGGTGAATAATGGGGAGAATGTCAATTTTTTATCAATGGTCTCTACTTTTAAGGAGGACCTTTCATTTTTTTGATTTGTTTTTTCTTGAACTAGAGATGTTTCAGGAATAGCTTCTATATTACTAGGTTTACGTTCTATATCAAAAATCAAATCTTCCGGTTTCAATATAGAATTGATGGTGTTGGGACTGGCTGCGAGAACCGTGCTTTCAATTTTATAATCAATGTTTGTCTCTTGGCATAAAACATCTCTATTTACATCCACAGGAGTGTGATTTTCATGAAATTCTTGTGTTTTGTCTTCCATCTTGCATACTTTATTCTTATGAAATTGTTGCTCATAAGGGAGGGAAACAGATGTCTCACCACTATCAGTAGTTTTTAAAGTGTCAATAATTTTCGGTTCATTGTTTATCTTCTGCAGCAAAGATACTTGCAAGTTAGTGTATTTTGTGAAGGGCTCATTGTTAAAAGTGTTCTCTAACAAGATGTCAGGATCTTGCTCTTTGTTACCGAAGTTACTAATGGTATTAATTTTACTTGCATTTTGTATAAATAATTTCTCACTGCATTCATGTTTTGTATGGCCTTTTAGACAAGGTTCCTGATAAGAAATACTGTAATATTCTGCAACATCAGCGAGCACCACACTGCCTTGACTTTTTATTTCATTTTTTAAATACAACTGAATAACTTCATGATCAGATGCACCTCCTGAGCCAGATGTAATGGGTTTAATAACCTCTGAATCAATAATGTCATCATCATCGCCCAATGAGCTTGTTGATTCTGTTGGATGATTTGAAACGTATAGGCACATGTCTGCACTTTGAAATTTGGTTTCGGACTCAATCTCTCGTAGATTTTCAGTGTATCCTTCTTTTTCCATTGGTTTTGATATTATATCTACACTTTTTTCGGGATTGACTCTGTCTTGCCACACATTATCCATATGTCCTTTTACTGTAAGCTTAGGACCGGATTGTTGATGATTGTCAACATTCTTTAAAATATTAAATGAGTCGTGCTCCTCAAACAATGAGTCAGAATCCTGTGAGCAAGTCTCTTCTAATAAACAATTGTACATTTTTTTATGTGGTTGTGACTTATGATTATGGCTATGGTGAATCAAGGGCATACCGCGCACGCTAACAGGAGAATTTTCACTTAAGCTTTTTGGAGGACAGTTTGGCTGCTGTTTGAGAAAACATTCATTTTTCACCTCATTTCCGTCCGACTCCACTTCTATGCTTGTGACGACGTCCACATTATTGGTTACCACTTCAGCTTCAGTTCTATTCACATTGCTTGAAGGCTCTTGAAGGAACTTGAACTTATTTGTGTAAAGAGGAAATCTTGCGGAGACGCCTAACACTGATACTTTCAGATCTTCACTGTCGACGAAATCATCATGACTTATATTGACTCCGCAATGAGGTTCATGATGACCTGGGGCCGGGGCTGAAATGTCTCTGTCACTGTCCGCCGAGTCTGACTCGTCCCCTAACAAAGGGGAAAATGAAATTCCATTTCCATCTCGCAAATAGTCAGAGATAGGTTCGCATTTTGCTTCACTTTGGTGAACTCTGTACAAAACACATTTATTATTCAAATCAGTCACCGTTAATTGATTGGGGCCATGTTCTAAAAGTGGGGGAGCGGAACACGATAGAACCTGCAGTGTTCGGAGGTCTTTGTTGTTGCTCAACCTCACAATAGGTTGGGAACTATAAGCAAAGGGAACTTCAAAGCTAACCATTATGTTTACCAGGATACAATTTAATATGTATGATAATAAAAGCGAAAGGACTATTCAGTTGTATAAATACTTAGAAAACTAGATACACCGTTGTATCTTTGCATAAATCTAGATTCGATCCTTTTCCTTTCCCTTTGACAGCCCGACTTTTGTTTAGCAATTAGCAGATTAGCAGACGACGACTTGACCCCACCATGTGATTCAATCTATTTATAGCGAAAGAAATTAATTTGGTCCTTGGGGCTAAAAACATGATTACTTTTATTTTACAGCATTCGTACTATTCATTTATTACATTGAGTCCATTGGAATATTGAACGATGGATTTTTTTTCATTGAAAAATGAGAACGAAAAGCAAAAGGTTGATTTGAATTAAGGGATAATTTCAAACTTATATTTACGGTTCTCTAAAACAGTTATTTTTTGGGTCCTTATATGGCCAACCCGGAAGTGTAAACAAGGCATTTACCTTTGACATCCATGGCTGACAACACAACTTCCTTGTCGAAAGTCGTAAGGAAGCACCAGTAAACATTGTCTGTCCTGCCCCAGAGGTCTATATATTTTAGACCAAACATACAAAGTTTATAAAGGTGAGTAAGTGAAAAATAATGGTAGTTTTTCATATTTTGATATTATGTCTGTTTTGTTCCATTTTTATTCATATTTTACATCTGGGATAATGATAACCATCTTCCGTGTCTCTGACTCGGAAAATCCGTCTCAGTCTTCTCTGTCCTGTCACTGTCAATAATCTCATCCTCATACTCAGACTCGTACTTAATGATTCATACTGTCAATGCTCTTAAAAAATACTTTCATTCATCTTGGAGAATACGGAAACTTTGAAAGATTGGTATTACTGCATATCTGAATGAGGTGGACAGAGGTTACAAATGAAATGAGACATCTAAAATTAAAAATCTAAGACTAAGATTATGACTAAGACCTAAGTTAGTAGACAGTTTCGATCGTTCAGTTAAAATTAATCATTTAATCATAATCTTCTCTATCTTAGATAGTTCTAGCTTGTACCGCATTTGATTTGGATTTCACTATCTAGATAACCATGTTTTTATTCATTTGAGCCTTAAAAAAAACTCAAGTTTCTAACAGATTAAAAAATACAAACTTGGACTTGAGTTTTTATATATTGCAATATCCACGAAGGCCCGAAGGGACGAAGCTCAACCAGCTTTACAAGGGGTCCCTAGCCAGCTGAAACAATAAGACGAGATATAACGCCTGTTAGGAGATACTGCATTTTTTAAAGGACAGAGACAATGCTATTAATGACCAGGACCTCATTTTACACCTGAGCATGGTGAGAGAATGTAAAAAAAGCCTTTTCCAAGGACTCAACTGTGCACCGCTCTGGACTCGAACCCAGGACCTTACGATCCGAAGTCGAGTGTCATATCAATAGACCACATAGCCTCACAGAACATCATCATCACCACTATCACTATTACAACATCATCATCAGTTCTATTACCACCACCATATCATCATCACTACTACCACTGCTATAACCATCACTACCACATCATCACTACAACCACTACTACAACCATCACCAGAACATCATCGTCATCATCATCATCAATACTATCGCAACTACAATCATCATCAGAACATCATCATCATCTTTTCTCCCGACCTGGCCCCATGTGAATTCGTTTTGTTCCCATTTGTCATGGAAAAACTCTGTGGGATTAAATTAGAGACTCTTGAAGATGATGTAAGGGCATTTGAAGATGAAATTTAATGGACTTCAGAATATTGGGAGTAATGAAAGAAATCAGTTGGAGAATATGTAACAACAACCGCAAAAACTTCTCCTTTGGTTCAAGGACTGGCTTTGCAATAGAACACATTAAGTTGTTATTGACAAAAACTCAAGTGAAAAATGTAATGTCTTATCAGGGGTACTGCAAGGAACAGTACTTGGACCTTTATGCTTCTTGGTATTTATAAATGACCATGGGAAATGAATTTTCTCCACAAACAAGGCTTAAACTGTTCGCAGATGATAGCCTTCTTTTCAGCACCATAGATAGTTGCGCAGATGCACATGACTTCCAGAAAAATCTTGATTCCTTCCTGACATGGTCATATACATGACACATGAAGTACAATCCATTAAAATTAAAATGCTATGTCATGTCAATATCAAAAGGAAGAGCCTTATACTCACAATTACACAATGCATAATCATCCCTTACAACATGTTGACTCCATAAAATAACTCGTAGTCCATCTCAAAAAGAAAATAAGGTGGCAAAACCATATAGAACATATCACAGCAAAGGCAAGTAGGATGCTGGGGTTTCTCAAAAGGAACATAACTCAATGCCCACAAAGAATTAAAGCCAAGGCGTGTACAGCACTAATCGGGCCAATATTATAATATGCCACCACCGTGTGGGACCCCTATACAAAAAAGGACATATAGACAAGATTGAAAAAGAACAAAGAACAGCCACTTGAATGGAAACCATTGAAAAAATGGGGCAATTTATCCTGTATTGTTACCTTACAGAAACCCATCAACCACCCAAACTCACCCATCATCATCCCAAACTATATAAAAAGCAAATCAGATGGGTACTCTACACATAGATACAATGCATCACAGTACATACAACTATTTACAAGAACAGACACGTATAAACACAGCTTTTTCCCACGAACAATAAATGACTGGTATGTCCTGCCACTGAACATTGTTGAACAGTGTTGAATGCATTTGCTTGTCCTGGTAATCTGTGACTGTACCCTGTTTTGATTAGACTAACTGAACATTTGCAGTGATGGGCCTGTGAGGCCTTTTGCAAATACAAGCCATTGAAGATTGAAAATATAACCACCACAACCACCATCCATCATCACTACAACTGCCACCACCATATCATCCTCACTATAACTACCATTACAACCACCACCACCGCCACCAGAATATCATCATCACCATCACTAAAACCACTACCGCACAATGTCATCACTACTACCACTACTACAGAAAAACAGCATCATTACTTCTACCACTACTACAAAGTATTATTATTATTGTCACAACTTCAAACACCACCACCATATCATCATCGCAACAACCACCACCAGAATATCATCAACATACCACTATGACGGGGTTCACAGGGGGTCCGGTCGAGAGAATATGGAGGGTGGGTTAGGATTTTTATGTTGTTTTTCAGGAACTGCACTGTTGCAATGGCTGCGTGATGTCGGTATGCAGTGGTTAACATACCAATCTGAGGTGACTGTGCGTCTGTGGTGATATAAATGTTTAAATTGAGAAAGCTAGCCACCATTTTCTTTCCAACTGTGAGATCGCTTGAATTTCAGAGGTGGAATCTCACCAGGAGAGAGCCACACTCTAGATTGGCGCTTTGTGTCAGGGTCATACAAATAATCCCATGTTTTATCACCAGTCACAATGTTTTCCACATTTCTAGATCGACTTTCATTGAAACATTGAAGCATATTGGTGCAAAGTTGAACACATTGTTTTTGATTTTAATCCGTTCAAGCAAGACTCCTTAACTTGCTTTTTCTTTTCCTAGGGTGCCTAAAAGTGTAGAGGGGGAGACACAATAAATTTCAGACAGTATAATAAATGGTGGAATACCACATAGATATGCTGTTTTTATTTTGCTTTTTTCTTTAATGTGTATTAAAGTTAAAGATAATCAGGGGATTGAACCTTTTTGGACTAAAAGAAGTATTGAAACACATTTCAAGTTTTACCTTCTCTAGCAATTTGAAAAGTTATTACCCTTCAGGTGGTATCAATTCTATTTTATCTTCGAAATTATTTTGTTTTCAAATGGAGGCAGGGAAATAGTCAGTCCAAACAGATTCATGGTTAATGGTTTCATGCATTCTGATTTTAGAGTAAGGAAGAAAATTATCAACTGGCTGTGACATTGACCCATGACTTGTCAGAGCTCTTTTCATTGTTGATGATAGAAAGATCAATGTTGGACCAAGGAGAGAGAACAAAAAAAATAAAAAAAAATAATCTAAATTTTGCATTAACTATGATTGACTGGTAAACTCTTCTTAGTTCATAAAGTTTTTTTATTTTTATTTTTTTGGTATTTTTTGTTACTTCCATATTTAATGTGTAGATCAATGCTTTATTCTTTTAATAAACTACAGGGGTTATCAGAAAATGGGAAACCTTCTGAGGATACTGATTAACAATGATCCAGCCCCTAGAACAGACAACATTTTTGTTGATTTTGAAGGTAAGTATTTACTTCATGTCTAAAAACGTAAAAGTTGTTTTTAAATGAATTAATGAAAATATCCATATGATGAGAACTGTGTGAGCATCTCATGGCATGCATCTTGTTTTTATTATATTCCATGGAATTAGGAGCAATACTCACATTTTGAAAAAATTTGTAATGCGATTTTCTCATTACTTTTAAGAAAATAAGGAAGAAGGACAGCGAAGCAAGATGTTAAAGTCACTAAGGATATTGGTTGGAAGACCTGGGCTTAGCTTTACTTTTGACATCTTATTTATTATTCTTGAGCAAGAATTCTTGTTCTTATAGTTCCCAATGGGGCACTGCATTGCGACTGATTGCTGTTTAAATTTTTTTTTATATCGAAATAAACTTTGAAGTAGGTACTGTGGTCTGTGGTGACAAATTTCCTCATAGGATCAATATTAAAAATTTTACAGGCCTCTAAATTTACCGGCAATGCGGGCATTTCCAGCAATTTCGCTCCGCCTGAAAAAAAAACAAAAAAAAAAACATTTCATTTTGTTTCACAGCCTATTGAATTGGTAAAATTCTGAGAAAATATTCCGGGAACTGGGGATCTTTGCTCATGTTATATTGAAAAAGCTTCGGCTTCAGAGGGACGTTGTCCACCTGACCCCCTACCAGGGCTCTGCCTGGACCCGGACCCAAACATCTCGCGGATTTTCAGGCAATTTTTTCAGGGGCAGATGCAGGCCTGATTTTAGCCTTTTATTGAATTAGCCAATTCAGTATAGTTACAAGGGTTGTTACTATACTTAAAGAAAAGAACAATACTTTTCCATAATTAGAAAGCCCTGCCAAAATATATTATCCTTTGTTATTGACTAATAATTCTTTGACAACTATCAATCTTGATTTGTTTTCAGAAACAATCACAGTTGCATTCATTGGTCATTTGAAATCAATTGCTTTAAATTTTGCCATATTTCTAAACTAATAAAAAGTAATAAACAAAATGAATATAACAGCTTTTTATGGATGAAAACCAAAAGACAATAACTGTAAGCTCTGCGCTTTATGTTAACATATTGAACAAATTATGAAGAGTTTTGCAGCTGTGTGAGGAGACTAATTGTCGAAGGTTTCAATGCTTACAAAATTTAGCTGCTCCCCACACCGTCAGCGATACCATGCAATGGATAGAATAGTTTTTTCGGAACAGAATAATCTGTGACAAACCCAAGCATGAATATGATAATTATCACAGTATCCAATTTAGAATGTAGAGTAAATCCAACACAAAAAATATAAGTAATCACAGCACATTCAGCACAGCTGAATGTTAGGCACGCTACACAACATTGGCCACATTACGATCTGGGTTAGAGATTAGTTGAATGCACAATAATTAACATATGATGAATGCCACGGCGAGCACTCTAACTTTAAATCATGTCTTGTTTTTATACTGGTAAGAATTTTTGCTTTGTTGACATCAAAAATTGGAATGCACTATGTGCCTATTTGGGTAAAAATAACCTCTTTCAACGAAAATATTCCTCAATCTAAAATATCGTTTTATCAGTGCAAAATGTGCCTACAAACACCTAAAAGTATCTATGACTATTTCAAAACTTATTTGAATTTTTCATTCAGTATCATGTAAAATATCCTTCAAGACTTCCTTGTTATAGAGTCATGCAATCTTACATCCATTTGTCTGACTTTGTTATATGTTATTACTATTATTATTATCATCATCATCTTCATCATCATCATCATCATCATCATCATTTATTATTATTATTATTATTATTATTATTATTATTATTATTATTATTATTTATTATTATTATTATTTATTATATTATTATTATTATTATTATTTATTAAGATTATTGTTATTATTATTATTATTATTATTATTATTATTATATTATTATTATTATTATTATATTATTATTATTATTATTATTTTATTATTATTAAGATTATTGTTTATTATTATTATTATTATTATTATTATTATTATTATTATTATTATTATTATTATTATTATTTTATTATTATTATTATTATTATTATTATTATTATTATTATTATTATATTATATTATTATTATTATTATTATTATTATTATTATTATTATTATTATTGTTATTATGAGTAGTATTAGTATTATTATCATTATTACTTTTATTTTGAAGCGCATGAAAGACATGGAAAGCCAAACAGTGAATTAATTAATTATTTTATTTTTATCATTGTAACTCACTTATTTATTTAACATTTTCTTTTAATCAACAAGATGCACAGCCAACAGAAAATGAAGAAAGGGTGTTTTTGCTGGTTAACTCAGTTTTGAAATCGGCAGGGGAAATATTGGTGCAGCTTCAGAGATATAAAGGTGCTACAGAGGAAATCAGGATGGTAAGGAAAACTGTCTCTCTTAATTATTTGCTATTTGGGTTTTGTTTTTGGAGCTCTTTGTCATAAAATGAGTTTAATGGTGGTTGTGGCAGGATCTTTGTTAGTAAATCTAGAAGATGAGAAGTTTATTCTTTTGTCTCTGATGGGGATGTGCTGTGCAGTAGTGAATGTGATGGTGATGTTGGTCCAGCAAAAGTGGCTAACGCCTTGATTAAGGCAGTGGCATTGTAAGAATGCAAATTTTGACACTATTTTCATTTTACTACAAACTCTCCTCTGATGATAAAATATAATAGTCCTATCAATATGTCAGAGGGAGAGTCTTCATAGCATCGTGTCATCTCACTTACTTCTCATGCTATGTGAGGGGATGGTGTATTTACATTCTTTGCCATTATTATTTAATTGAGACCATCTGTAACCCTAAGGCTCAGTAAAAAGTGATTCAAACCTTTGTGCCGATACTAGTACCAGTATTGATAGGTGTGTTTATTCTTTCATATTTCTAAGTAAAACCCTGATGTACATATGTTAAAGTTTCTTTTATGTTCATTGTATAATTTGTGTCATTTTATTGAGAATTAGAATAGCAAATAAATGTGACAATGATGACCCCTCGAAAAATATCTTTCAGTTTTGAATCATCACACCTGTTGTCATTGAGGAAAAATTATAAGGAAAAAGGTGTTGATTTTATTTTCATAAAGTTTAATCATTGTTTTTTAACTTTAAAAAATGGATAGAAAAGCATGATAAATAAAAAGAAAAAGTAGTTATTGCAATTTGAAAATATTCATCATTGTTTTTTGCTTCCAGTCCATAAAATTTTATTTTCATTTTTACCGGTCGTTTAATGCAAAAGGTTGAGAACCACTGATCTGATGGTAATGATCACGTAAAATTTATGCAGGATTATTAATCCTAGTTCTTTAACCTTGTTATATTCCAGGCTATATCAAACCCCAAAATAGAGGATTTACAAGACAAAGCATGGCAGTCTGTGGCACCTCTAGTATCTCAACTAAAGACATTCTTTGATTTCTCACTAGAACTT
>NC_088360.1:69490170-69515170 GCF_034508935.2 Berghia stephanieae | reverse complement strand
ATTCAATTTTAATCATTTAAATTACCCTAACACAGTACCTACCATTATGGGACAGTAGACCATATATATCCATTTTAAGATTTGATTGTCTGACGGAAAATTTATTGTTTATCATTTCAATTTGTATTTTTACTACCACTTCCCTATTAAGTACACACATCCTGTTAACATCTCAAATTAAAATAAGACACTCACTTCCTCAAGTGTCGTAACCAAACTGGCAAGCCTCCTCTTTCTTAATTAATGATGCGTTGCACAATTCTGCATGTAGACAATTGGTGACAATACTAATGCTATACACTTGGGTGACACAGCATCAATCATCTTCTTCTTCTTTCAGCTTATCCCTCATTTTGCAGGGTTGCCATAATGAATGCCACATCTCCATGCATCTCGTTTCAGAGCATCATCTTCCTCCAGTCCCACTTTCATATCATCTTTTACCTTATCCAACCATCTAGTCTTTGGGCATCTCTTTTTCTTCTTTCCCGCTAATTGTAAGTCCAATACTTTCCTTCCCACGTACTCCCTCTCTTGTCTCTTTACATTTCCGAACCATTTCAATCTATCTTCTCATCTTCATTGATATATTCTTCACTTCAGTCAAGCTTCAAATTCATTCATTTCTCACTTTATCTTTTCTGGTCCAGCCAAGTGACCATCTCAACATCCTCATTTCTGCCAGATCAACTTCTTTATCTTGTTTCTTTGTTGTAGCTGCTGTCTCTAGTCCATATAACATTGCTGGTCTTACAATAGTTGTATATATTTTCCCCTTCAGCTTTGCAGAAATTCGTTTCTCTTACATAACTCCAGTTACCTTCCTCCAATTATTCCAGCCTGCCTGTTTCCTCTTCTTAATCTCTGTCTCATTGCCCCCATCTCCTTGTACAGTTGTTCCTAAGTATTTGAATTGGTTGGTCTCTGGCACATCCTCTTCTCCTATTTTTATTGGTGATTCTACTCCCTGTTGTCCGACGCACAAATACTCTGTCTTTGATCTGCTTACCCTTACTCCCCTCCTTTCCAACACCCGTCTCCAACTCTGCAGTTCATTTTCTGCCTCAGCTTTTGTTTTATTCAAAAGTCCCACCTCATCCGCATACATCATGTTCCATGGTGCCTCTCGTTGAATGGGTTCTGTTAGAACATCTGTTACTATTGCAAACAGCAGTGGGCTGAGAGCAGATCTCTGGTGTAATCCAACTCTTACATTAAATGGATCAGTTGAGCCAACAGCTGTCCTTACCACTTTTTTGTTTCCTGTTCACATATCTTGGATAACTTTGATGTATTTCTATGTTACCCCCTTTGCTCTTAGACAGTACCCTATCATATGCTTTCTCCAGGTCAATGAACACACATTGTTATTCTCTTTGCATTTCTCTATACTTCTCTGCTGTCATTTTTAGAGCAAATATAGCATCAGTTGTACTTTTATCAGCAACAAATCCAAACTGTTTTTCACTTGTGTCTACATCTTTTCTAATCCTCTTATCGATTACTCTTTCCCATATCTTCATTGTGTGGCTCATTAACTTGATGCCCCTGTAGTTGCCACATTCTTGAACATCTCCCTTATTTTTGTATATGGGAATCAACGTACTTTTTGTCCATTTTTTTTTGGCATTTTTTTCTTTCTGTAAGATGTCCTTGAATAACCATACCAGGAAATTCAACCCTTCATCTTCAAATGATTTCCAGACCTCTGCTGATATTCCGTCTGGTCAACTGCTTTCCCCCTTTTCATCTTGCGCACTGCATCCCTCACCTCGTTCTTGCTTATCTCATCTACTATCTTCTCTTTAGAATATACAACTGCACTTCTCCTCTCCCTGTCACTCTCTTCATTCATGAGGTGTTCTTAGTATGTTTTCCATCTTGCTCGAATCTCTTCATCTTTGCCCAATATTCTTCCATTCTCATCTTTGATCATCTCAATGTGTTATATATCTCTCCTATTCTTGTCCCTCTGTTTCGCTATTCTGAAAATATTTTTCTGGCCTTCTTTACTTTCTAATTGCTCATACATATCTTTGAATGTCTCGGACTTTGCTTTTGCAATGGCCCTTTTTGCATTTTTCTTTGCCTGCATCTATTCATCTACTTTCATAGCATCCCTGTTTCTCTCCATGCTCTTCCTTGCTTCCCACTTTTTCTTTATTGCTTCTTGAACCTCTTCATTCCACCACCATGTTTCTTTTCCAATTTTTGCTCTACCTGAGCTGACCCCTTGCGCTTCTTTGGCCACTTTACGGATTGTATCAGCAGTTCTTTTCCATTCCTTTGGGAAATCAATTCCTAGTCTTCCTTTAACTGTTGTAGAAAATATTTCTCTTTGCTCTTCCTCTTTTAGTTTCCACCACTGTGTTGTTCCCTCACTTTGTTTCTCTTTTATTTTCGTCTTTCCAGTAGTGCCGCGCTGAGGACCAGACCGAGGACCGGTCCCACGGTCTTTTAGCTGTGAACCGTGGTCCAGTCCCAAAGAGGAAGACCGCCGGCAGTCCTCACTTCTTATCACCTTTCAACGGTCTCGCGCCATACTACTTCCCCAGCGATTCGTTGCCTCGGTCCTTTGCCTATCTTCCACCAATCACCACCCATCCCACTTAATTAATCGCACCCACCCCCCTTTGCCATACACTAAACGACACAGACGACCATAGAAAGCAGACGACCACCTCCCTCCACTCCGCAAACCGCCCTTTCGTGTGTGAGATGGGGGGAACAGGAGGCGCACGCCTTGGACGATTCCATTATACGGGGTAAATTTCAAAATTTACTACACCATAATGATCGCAATGACAATGATCTATGATGAAGGCATGACCCCTCTTCTCTAATGGGTTATTGTTTGAAATGTATGTGACTACTAAAGATGTGTGTGTGTGTGTGTGTGTGTGTGTGTGTGTGTGTGTCGAACCTAGCAAGTTGCAAGTCTGATTTTTTGTTTTCTTTTGTCCATCTCTTGTCGCCACTCCTTTCTATCGCATTGTTGTCATTTAAAATAATACAATAATATTAAAATTTCGTTTGGTGTTTTAACTAATCAAGTAATATGAGTTTCATTAGTTTCTTCCGTCCAAAAAAACCAGTTATAACGTCTGTATTTTTAAAAGGTCCAATAGAATATTTGGGGACCCCGATAGCTCAGTTGATAGAGCATTCTCTTTATACGCAAAGGGCCAGAGATCGATCCCGGGTGCAGTCGATTTTTTTCTGAATCCCTGTCTACTCAGCAATGAATGGGTAGCTGAGTTTGTTAGATCTGGCGAAAAGTCACCATCGACCCCTCTTATCACCTCATCCACCCCCTCTTATTATAACTTCACGTCTCTCTCTTACTCTTCAATGCTCGCTGCCCTCTAATGTGTGTGTGTGGGGGGGGTAGGAGTTGCGTGTGTGTATCAACGCCACGAACAACTCGATCAACGCCTTGGGCGATGCCATTATCTCCGTTAATGGGGATAAATTTCAAATTTTATTAAATTATCGAAGTAACAATGAAGTACGGTGAGCAAATAAAGAAGGCATCACCCCTCTTCTCTAATTAGGTTACAATTTGAAATGAGTGTGACTACTCCGTGTGTTTTACTCCTGTAGGCCACGGTTTTCATCGTGTAGCGGTCTTTAACGGTTCAAGAATGAACGGACCGGTCTAGAGACCGGTCCTAGAGACCGGTCCTTGCGGTCTTCATTTCCCAAGGACCGTAGGACCGTGGTCCTTAAGCTTGCCAAGGACCGCCCCGCACTACTTTCCAGCATATTAATGTAATAATATTGGCTGTTAATATGTTTTTCTGTTAAGGGGATTGTATAAAGATTGTTGGAGGAAATTTTCGGTCCCACAACTGTAATATTTAGAAAAGATTCATACTAAAGTTGTATTTTTTTAATGGACCAAACTACTGTGATAATCTTAAATAATTCTAAGTTGTGGAGGATAAGAGAGAAAAATTATCGAAAAATTAATAGAAAATAATTTATTTCAATTTTGCAAATAGGTTATTTGGTTTATTTGAAATGAAATTATAGTATTATTATTGTTCTCTTCAGATCAGAAATTAAGTTAGGTCAAGAGTTAAAATAGTAGAAATTATATTTTCCCCTTATTTCAATAAAGATTAAAAATCAGAAAACCTTGTCCTTACGAAAAGCTATTTGTATTAAATATTCTAAGTCCTGGTAGTGGTAGTAACTGATTGCTTTTATAAAAAGCTTTTACCCATCATTTTTCTATCTATTCTAAAAGGCTCTGAATTTTTGGAATAGCCATTTTTAAAGATGAATAATGTTTTTTAATTATGAAATAATTATGCTGTTATATTTTATCTTTTTTGTCTTTTACTCTTTGTCAGATGAAAAGTTGTATTAAATTATTGAAAGAACAAGAACAAGGAAATGTGGAGGCTCTCTTAAACGCCCTTAGGTATATGAAGTTGTATAGAACAATATTTAGTTGTGTTAAGTTATCTACAGTACAACTGGCTTCTAATGGGTCCAGCAATTTTTTGTCGTTATTACCAAATGTTGCTCGCTATGTTCAACCAATATATAAAACGAAGAAAATTTGAAGACAAAATGCAAGGCAATGCTTAGTAATTTGAGGCAGTCAATCATGAGTTTTTGGTGGCCCTTAAAATGGCCATTTTAGAGATTAGGACTTGTAATGTTGGGAGAAGCATCAGGTTGATGATGTGAAGAAACTCTTAATCATGGACTCTCTTTTCTTGTTGAAAAGTATGTCACACACCTTCTTTTCTGCCTCTGCCATGACGTTTCAATGACTTCTTTGCTTCAAATTGGAGCATTTGTCTATATCCACTAAATGATATCAAAGTGCTTTACAAGGGGTTACCAATCAACAACAGCACAAGACATGATGCCTGTCAGGAGATGTTACAATTTTTTTCTGATAGAGACAAAGCTGTTAACAGCCAGGTTCTCATTTTACACCTGTGTATGGAGAGAGAATGAGTAAAGAGCCTTGCCAAAGGACTCAACTATGCACCACTCAGAGCAGGTCTTGAACATCAGACCTTCCGATCTGAAGGTGAATGTCATACTACAAGACCACAGAGCCGCACAATATTGGTAACAAGTAGAGTTGACACAGTGTCATTATCGTCATCCTTATCAGACTGAAATGAGGCATCTCTTTCATGCCATAAACGATCACATTGTTCAATATGTTCTGGGTGTTCTAGACAATTCATCCCAGTTGACATAACCGTCTTGCTTGACTTCACTCATGAAAATGCCTTTGACTCTGACAAGCTTTTTCCTTGGATGCCTACATTTTTTATTAAAATGTTCAAATCTGTCTTAAGTTGGTATGCCGCTATATGCAGGATTGATTAAATTTCATGTCTTTGTATCATTAATAACATAATATAGGGGAAAAATGGGACTTTGACAAGACATCGTTATGAGCAGTATGTCTTACAACTGATGTGTTTACAAGTGGTTCACTCTGTCATTGATTGACGTAATAATGCATGATCATACTTACGCAGAAAAGACCAATTGTGATTAGAGTACACTATTGAACAAAAAAATTCTGTTCACCTACTTTCGTTTAGCCTTGTACATTTCTGACCATTTCAATGACATATTCTTGTTTTATCTGATACTTTGTTAATTTTTTTTTTTCAGTATATTTCAGTGAAATTTCATTTATTTATTCCAAGTATCTGAAAACCAAGATTTAGCTGCTTCTTTGATAAGTCTACTATGGGTGCTGGTTAAAAACTTTCCATCTACTTGATGATGAAAAATTTTACACAGCTCTTGTTCATTTATTTTTTTATGCCTAATATAATATATTGATCATTGAAGATTGACTGTCCAGGTTGTCAATCTTGATTCTTTAATCCCTATCACAAGTCGAGCATACTCTCTACATTCAATGAACAATTTAGATTAATTATTTATTTAGATTGTTTAAGTCTCTGAAATAGTACCACTTTTGTGTTTTCAATATGAAACCATGTTTTTCTCTGGACTTAATGAATAAAGTTAACACCCTATATTTTACATCACCATTTTTAGGTATACAACGAAACATCTTCAAGACGAAGGCACACCTAAATCTGTGAAGAGCATGTTAGCAAATTAACAAGGATGGAAGGATAGTGATTGTTCTCTCCCAATCCCTTGTCCTTTCCTGAAATTTTGAACTGCATACAATGAACAATGTTGAAGTGAAATGGATGCAATTGTTGTATTCTCCTCTTTGTGTGGCTATTACTATTATTGTATCAAACCTTGAAATAGTCGATTATTTTGAATTTGGTCTGTTGTTGTTTTTGTGGGTTTATTTTTTTGAAAGGGGAGTTTTTCTTTCTTCCTTTTTATTTTCTTTAATGTTTGGCTTCTAACACTGTTTTGTTATAAAAGAGCCTTTACTCTTCAGCTTTCATGACCAATTTGTGATATCATGTTTAATTTGCTTGGAAATAGGAATATATACTTGTTTAACTAAGTATTAATTATCAACATCTGTGAAGGTCGGGAGTCAGTAGAATATTGTTTATTAATATTTTGACATATACACATATATATGTGCAAAAGTATGTTCACACTCGTTTGAACCCTCATAATATTGGGTAAAAAACAATTATTACTATTTGTTAAACATCATTGGAAAGATCCCTCACTTCTCTATCCAATGCCCTCTGCAAAAAGAGATTAGGAGTTTAAGTAATGAACCAAAAATTGAGTTATCAAGTTCACACAGCATTATTTAAACAAGTACTTCCTTTTTCCTATTGTAGGGCATCCACTCGCCTTTGCATTGAGAAAGTGAATGTTCAATACGATTTTCTCAGATGTCTGAAAAGGGAAGTTATAAGTCATCTCCATTTTTCTATGTACCAAGACAATGGATTCATGTCAGGACTAGCTTCAGGCCACATTATTGCCTCAAATGATTGCTCTATTAAAACGTCCTGCGTAATTCAGTCCCTGTGCCCATAGTGCATTGGCATGCACAAAAACTGTTGCGTTTTTAATTGTCTCTGAAAAAAGGAACAAAGTTTTCATGAAGGATATTTTTTGTCTAAGGACACCATATCAATTGTTCTCATAAAGGATGTCTTTTAGCCTCCCATAATCCTGCTCAAATCTATCACAGGTCAAATATTTCCCGTATCTGATTGAGATTGTCTTGCTGACAACATTCACCATTTTTCCTATAGTAAACATTTCGACTGTTAACAGAATCAGTCTCAAATGTTGATTTATCGGTTGACAAAACTTTTGCCCATTGGTCCTAGAATTACTGAAAATTTTTACATTCCGATTTGAAATGGGTCTTTTATGTAAATTGGTTAATAAATGGTCTTCTCACTGCCATCCATGCTCTTTTTTCCTACAGATAGTAACTGGCATCTAATGATGAATCTAGTGATGCCAGTCTCTCAAGCTGTTTAAACAAATGATTTAAAGGACTTTATTTATATTGTTGTACAATACTGACATCTTCTTCTTTGGTTGTTGTCTTTGGACTACCTTTTATTTGGAATTCCTTGGCTTGTCCTATTTCATTGTACTACTTGATTAATTAGGAAATACCCTTTCATGATACGCCAAATCTGTATGAACATTCTGCAACAGACACCCCAACCTGAAAATGTCCAATCAAACTAGCACAATCCTCAACACTCAGTCTAGGCATTATTTTTTCTCGCCATGGGTTTCGTTAGCAATGGTATACTTACTATTAAAGACAAAAATTCTTTGATATTGTTGATATTTTGTTGACAAAGAAGGTGCCATCACATTTATTTCAGTTAGTCTATTAAATGTGGGAATTAGTGTAAAAATTATATCTTTTAAGTAGCTCCAGTCTCCTGCCTTTCAATGTTTACATGCATATATTTTTGCAAAGTCAAGATTTCAGTGTTTCAAATTCTAATCATTGGAAATTCTGACTGAATGATAAGATAGGAAAATGACATTTATTGGATATGCAATTAACTCACCTTTCAAAAGATATATAAAACAACGTAATTCCTGGATTGTGTCTAAAGATATGAGGGAGGATTTAAGTGTGAACTTACTTTTGCACATGTTTTTTTTTTTTATTATCCCTTGAGCTATTTTTTACTTTGTCCCCATCTTGTGTCCAACAAATCATGAATCTTTAATTACAAAAGAAGAATATTGGGCTTGATTGGCATAAGTTCTAGAATTCTTGATTTGATGATGATATGTGATTGATGCATGCTGGCAGTAAAGTCATATTTTATAATGGTGCTTTATTGTGTAATGATAAGGCTCTGCTGCTTTGTTTATCTGTATAAGTTTCTTAACTTATTTATTGTCTTCATAGGGTTATGATTTATTTCAAGGTTATGAAATCTTTAATATAAAGTTTTGTACACTTGAATTATTGGCAGCAGCTAAGATATTTTTATCCAAAGCCAAAATCACAGATCAACAAACAAAATGTGTAAAATGCTGATTAGCATTTCAAGAACCAAAACATTTTTTCCCCCTGAAACATTGTCTTTTTAAAAAATAAATTGCAAATTCTGAAACAAGATATTATGATCTCCTTCATTTTTGTTGACAAATACCAATTTTCGCAGGGCAGATCTTAATTTTCAGTTGAGGTTACTATGTAATAGGCAATTTGCTAATACGTGAATGGTAGATCATTACGAACTCATTAAACATAACAATTATATTGTAATCTTTTATTTTGGCTTATAGTGAGAGCCTGTTTCCAAATATTGGTTGGTGATCCGTTGGTTTTAAAAATTCAAGGTCTATTTTTAATGAACAAAAATTCATTGAATTTTTAGGATAACTGAATGAAAAGTTAACTTGATTTTTAAAACAAAGATTTGTATCATGTCTTTGGTAGAGATTGATAAGACAAAGATGATGATAATTTTGTTACATATTCATCATATTATTTTACTTATCATTCAAAATGTTTTTTAAATAATGATTTCATCTATCGGTATGAAGGATCAATTAAGACTTATCCTTTGTAACTAAACCTGTATTTGTGATGTTCCAGTGGATTTGAAAAATAAAATGGTGAGATGCAGTCTTTTTCTGGTGCGATAACCATGTAAAGGTGTCCCATCACATATGTCACATGTTCTTATCCATCTCATGGTCGTTGAAGTAAGGTATTTTTAAAAAGTCCTTACAGGCACTAGATTACGATGATATGGTTTGATTGTCACCAGTTTCTTCTCAGGAATCACTAAAAACATATGTGATAGCAGTTTTGTGCATTCATTCATACATGAGCCACGACTCAACTTCTTTGAAATAAAAAATTAAAAAATAAAAGATCTTGTCTTTTCATCAAATCAGTTGTAAGATGCATCTTCCGAAAATTGATGTCATTGGCATTTGACTCTAACAGTGCAGGTATTATAAACAATGTTGTATTTATTTTTAACACAAACACAAATGTGGCATTGCATAGTTATACCTGATTTTAGACAATTGTTGGTGTCTGAGTCAAATTTGGGGATGTCATATTCAAAGTCTTCCTCGAGTTTTAGCGACAATAAATGTGGAATTATAGCCACTGCTTGCATGGTTAGAGATGGATGCCAACAATTCATTTCAGGGCACACTATCTTTATTAAAAAAAACAAAAGAATTGAAACTAACTCTTCCAAAATGCTGTTCAACCATTGTTTTCTCAAATCTCCAATGAAGCGGAGTGGCTCACTTACCTTTTATATGACTAACTATGATTACATTTTTATTTTATTTTTAAAAATAAGACAGAATTAGCTAATGTCTAATTGTTTTGTATAAGTTGGGCGTATTTTCTATCATTTTATTAGAGAAAACCTTTCTTAAGATTTTATCATTAAGATCTTATTAATGCAAGTAAAGTCAAAGATTTTCATGTATTCACGGATTTTTAAAGGAGAGAGTAAGAAAAAAGATGCCAGCAATCATCCCAAACTTTTATCTAGACAATAATTTGTCGATATGTTATGTATACTTAAATGTTTGATCTCTCTGGAGGCAGGGTTTGTTATTCAGAATAAGGTATTTAAAAGGGTCCAGCGCTTTACAGAATAATCATAACATTCATCAAACAATCACAATTTACACCTATTATTAGAAATCAAGTTGACAAAAATTTATAACACATATGATTTTATTCAGCTTTCAAGATTCATATACTTTAAATATGGTTTCTATATAGACATTTGTGTCGATAGCTATCATTTAAAGATTTCATTTGTTAGAATGTTTCCCTTGGAGTAAACTATTGACAAAAATCCACAGGTTTTCAAAGCTCTGTATCTTAATTAGAGATGCAAAGAATTTAAATGAATATGTTTTACACAATATACATGATATAGATCGCAGTGACAAGTATCTTCATTGTGTATAGCATAATAGATACTATATCTTCTGTGTTATCAAAGTAGTCTTTATATTGATTAAGTCAGAAGTAATGTTACATTGTCTTAAGTGCTCTGTATAAATGTATGAGTGCCCAGATTTCTGTTAATGGCACAGCATGGCATTCAACATATTATTTATCTTTTGCTCATTTTTTTCACACGTAGCCTTTTGCTATGCTCGTTTTCATTCCACTTTTGTCCAAGATATAATGCTATATTGCTATGTTGTGACAAAATACTAAAATTTTTTTTTCATTTTAAGCAGTTATATTTGATAGATTAAGATAACTTGTCAAAAAAAGTCTTACACATGGGACTTCTACGTCTACAGAACTCTCAGGATGAAGGTTGTTGACAAGTTGGAGAGTCATCTTAATGTATCAATGTATAAAGTAGACGTTATCCAATCAAAATACTTAAAAAATGAAAGGAGTATTTTGTCATTCTACAGCAGTAAAGTAGTACTTATTTATTTGTTCCGTGATTTTTTTCTCCTTTTTTAATGGGATAGAGTTATATTTTGATTATAATGCTTTACTGTTTTCAGACGTATTCGTATTCCAATATTTATTTGATTTTGTGATGGTCTTTTACTTGTTAGTTAGTAATATTTTAGGCTCATGAGAATTAACTTATTATTTATGTGCTCCTTGCTGTTTTGGTAGCTTAGAATAATAAACAATAAGAATATTGCTGTTTTCAGACGGAAAGGCATATTTTTATTTTCTAATGTTCCCTCATAAAGAAAATATTTTGATAATAACGAGTAGAGGGGCGTCAAATGAAACACCTCTTTAGTGGGGATGAGATTATCTCTTTTTTTTTTTTATCTTTCTGCCATATCTTTTATTCCCTTCAATATGGCTTTGTGTCCTTGTCCTTGAAAGAGACATTACAGTTTTTCATGGGCTAAGATAGTTAAACAGCTAAACACATGTTTTGGTGAGAATTATACATTTTGTTTTGTAAATCATAATCTCCATAAAGTATGTCACCGTTTCTTATTGATATATAATTTGTTAACATTTGAATAGACATATTTGTCTGGGTGGGGTTTTCTGATCTGCCATGCTGGGCAGAGAGGTCACTTGCTGTGTCTTCTATCCCCTATGTCTGTTTCCCTTTTCCACGCTGCTCTCTGTCTTTGCTCAACGCAGGGGCATCCTTAGCTGGGAGGGAGATTGTCAACAGATTTTCTGGTGTATCCTTTTCTCTTGTTTTTTTGTTTTTGTTTTTTTTTGTTTTTGGATATTTTTTTTTTGTACCTCTAAAATAATTTCTCTGTTAAGTACTTGAATCATTATAAGTTTTGATTACATTGTAATTTCTAAACATTTGAGTATATCCTTTATATGAGGATCATTTGCTTTTGCCTGAGTGAGACTTTTAGGCATATCTGTGGATTGATTGTGGAATCTTCTGTTCCCTATTTTTGCCAGTCTCTTTTGTCAGGACTTTTCTTTGGTGGTTTTCCTCTATTATTATGTTCCTTTTATTGGCTTCGAAATGACCTAATGGTGTTGAAAGCGCTGTAAAACTCTTAAAAAATAAAAACAAAGACATATTTCTGAGCTGAACTTATATGTGAATAGACATGAGAGATTGCTCATAAATCTACTTTAGAAGTAGTTTGAGCTAGTCCGTTTTAAAAAATCACATTAGTTTTATAAATAATATTTCAATCACGCCACTTTAATTTTATGGGGTTGTTGTGACCTATAATAGTGTCAATCGATTGGAATTTCTTTTAACTAAGTATACATACTTAGATATGAGTAGAATGAGCAACAAAAAAAAAAACAACAAACAAAATAATAATATTAATAATAGAGTGTGTGAGAATAGAAGGACGGATTAAAAAAAAGTTTACTTTTGGATTGATTAAAAAAAACCTTTAAAATTTTGTGCAAAGTTTTGTTGAGCATGTTTTGATTATTTACACTTAAATTTCCTTCTAGTTATACAAAGACTGATAAATCATAGCACCCCATGGAATACTTACAGCGATTAATATTTCCAGAGCCAACCAATACCTTTTAAAAAATAAAAAATGATCAATTAAAACACTTTTTATTTTTCATTATTTTTAGTTTGCAGCACAGTATGTGTTTTGATAATGAGATCGGGGGGGGGGGGGGGGGGGGGGTGGTGGAGTGGGAGGAGGGTGCATGTGCATGTGTGCGTGTATGTGTGTACACGTCTGAATGTTTAACGAACTCAGTTTAATGATTATCATTTATAAATATTTTAGGTGAAAAGATGGAAACAAAAAATTAAGGGCATAGATACAAATGAAAAAATTCAGAAGTACCAATATAAATATTTGCATAAAGATATAACATGAAAAATTAAATAATATCATAATATTCTTTGATATGGAGTAAGACGTTTTAGATTTTTATTGTTGATAATTAACTTTGAGTTTCGTCACCATGATTTACAATATCATTTTTTTCCCCTCATTATTTGGTATGCTATAAATCTGCCTTTTTTTTTCTTTCATTTAAAAAAAAAATTTCCATTTTATTTTTTCTTTATTTTATATTTTTTTATTTTGGTCAAATGCATAAGGGTGCTTATTTTCATCACAATTTACCTTGATTTTATCATCACATGATAAGTTAATAAGATGAATTTTCAATTCAGTGATAAAAACATGGGTGTATATATAATTCTTCATGTAAGTTAAAGAATGGACTGCTGATTGTATTACTATTTGTTATTATTGATTCATTAAAACGTGTGATCAAGCTGATTCTTCATATGAAACAAATGTTGCCCTATTACTTTAATTCATGTTATTTGTAATAAAAATAGCATTTCATAAAATTTGATACTTGAATTTCCTTCCCCATTTCAGCGCTTTGTGTCATCTAAGTATCAATGCTTGTTGTTTTCTATGTGACAATTGATACTGTGAATGTATTTGGTGACTCATCTCTCCCTTTTAAATGATTAATATGGACTGGTTTTAGAAAAATAGATCCGGTTACAAGCAAAGGAATTAGGGTACACATTTGACCTTTATGATTTTATGTCCTCATGTTTTCAATTAAATCATTTCTGGAATTGTTTTGTATTATATAAAATTAAAACTCAAACTTTAAAATCACAATTTACCTTTTTCTTTCTCTATTTTGTTTTAGAGAGCAGAAATTTCAAAACCGAAATTCAGAGCTTTACGTAAGATTCATCATGCCGTTATGTTTGGGACTTTAGCAAACTAGGTGCTATAACGAGTTGGAAGTTTAACAAATTGAGTCATAACACTGTCAAATGCTCAACAATAAGCTGGCAAAAAGCTGAAGTGGCTGTTTAGCGAGGGGATATCTGGCCCAGTTGAAGACTACTTTTTTCTCTTTTTTTTTCCCGAACCCTCTGTTTACCCAGCAGTTTGGGTGGCTGGGTCTGCTAAATATCACAGAAAGCACTTTGTAATAGACAAGTGTCTTACCCAAAGGATGGCAAGCAATTGTTACTGTCTATCATAATTTACATAATTAAACTCCAGCTCCATAAACCTCATAGCTCTGAAGGACTGCGGCAAATTAAACCTCTTTTGGAATCCTTTCTTGTAGTGCGGGCACATCCCATCCATCTCGGGCTTTACTTATGTGGCATGCCCAACAGACGAAAATGCTGAATGCATTTGTTGGCTACTTATACATAGATGGAAATTTCATTCTGCATAGAGGATTCTAGCTGAAATAAAACTCAATAACATTCATATTTTAAAAGTATTTTGATCCGATGTAAAGACACAAACATTGATACTCTTAGTCAAAATGTAGTTAGTCCCATATTAATCGATAAAGCAATACACATTAATTTAGTACATATTACTGGTTCACCATGCTTCATCTATAATAGATTCTATTTTCTTGACAGCTCAGTGGGGTTCTTGACCTCCCATATTGGGCAGGAAAGTCACATACCATGTCTTCTATCCCCCTATCTGTTTTCCAACTTGCTTTCTGCCTTTGTCTTGGAATGAGATTACTTGGTTTTGTCATTTCTCTGGACAGAGTCCTTGGCTGGGAGGGAAACTACCCCTATTATTTTCCTTTTTACTGGCGTTTAAGTGATCTAAAACTAAAAGTGTTGCTAGCGCCATTAAAACCTTAAAATAAACACAAGCATTCACTCCTGAAATAAGTGGTATAAATAAGTGTGAATACTATCTTTTCAAGGATAACATTTTGAGACTGCTGGCACCTACTCACTAAACGACACGCTCATTATTACTGAATATATTATCATTACTCGGCCACCAAAGTCGTTGAAATGCATTTTATTACATCGAATTTCATAATTTTCTCAGAGATTCATTTATAAAATTAATAAAAATAAGGGACTAGTTGCTCTTTTTCCCCTCTCAAAGTATGACTTTTCAATCCTTGTTATAAATGTATGCATGCCGTAATAATTATAGTAACATTGTATCTGTCTGAAGTTTTATACTAACAACATTCTAATATAGTAGAATTAGAATCAGTATGTCTATATCAACCGAAATCATACATATTCATTGAATGTTTTTATACCCGAATAAGAACTGTCGACCTGATACTCAATTCACGCATGTATTCAGTCCAGGGTTTCCACTGTGTTCATTAGATTATGGATTTTGAGATGTTTTGAAATCTTTCGGGCGGTTATTCTGGGTTTTAAATCTTTGTATTAGACTTTACAAATGCCAAGAGACTATTCTTATGTTGAAACATGCTAGTCTCTGTGTATGTATGTATGTATGTATGTATGTATGTATGTATGTATGTATGTATGTATGTATGTATGTATGTATGTATGTATGTATGTATGTATGTATGTATGTATGTATGTATGTATGTATGTATGTGTGTTTGCGCGTGTGTATGTGTTCGCGTGCGTGCGTGCGTGCGTGCGTGTGTCGTTGTTTTACAAAGTTTCTTTTTACTGGATGGGGCCTTTAGACTAGACCTTCCAAGGTGGACGGGAGGTTACTTGCTTTATCTTCTATTCCCCTATATATATTTTCCGGGTGCTTTCTGTCTTTGCCTTGGAATGGGATTACTTTGTTTTGTTCTGGTCCTGGCCGGAGTCTTTGGTAGGGAGGGAAACAGTCAAATGTATCGTAATAGTTTTGGGAGATAATATATTTTTGCCTGTAAATTATCTCTCCATTATGGACTGTTCTGTAATATTTTGTTTTGTTTTAATATCATGTTTTGTAAACATTTGAGTGTTTTCCTCTTGGTGGTATCCTGTGCTTGTGTCTGGGTGGCACTTATATGATCTCAAACAAAGCACAATGATAGTTTGCTCTTGGAATTTTCCTCTGTTCCCTTTTTGAACCATTCCCCTTTGTCTTACCTTATCTCATGTGCTTTTATTGTAAATCTAGTTTGTTTTTTTTTTTTAATTATCCCATCTTCTTCTTCTTTTTTTTTTTTTACTGGAGCTGAAATGACATAAAAGCGTTGCAAGCACCATAAACCCTTAATAAACAACAACAATCTTCCTTTTTATTTCACAGAATGAATTATTCGAATCATCTTTGTTCGATACCAGGGCGTGGGTTTTTTGTCAAGTTGTGTTTCAAATATTTTTCTCATGCAAATATATATATTTATCAAATCAGATGGTATGTATATTTTCAAGATATCCCTTTAAAATAAATATATTGTGGTAGTAATACTCTGTATTCCACAGGTGGTAAGATGACAAATATACATTTAGTTGAAGATGATTAGTACTAAATCATGTATATAATCAATTTGTCATCTAATATAAGTGTAAGCACCCGATTGCAAAAACGAATAAATTTGTTAAAAAGTATACTCCTTGTTCTTTTTTGTTCTTGCTCTGTGTTTTGACTTGTAAAAAAAAAAGATATTAACGACCACAACACCTGGGTGGGGTTCCAGAAAAAAAAAAAAAAAAAAAAAAAAAAAAAAAAAAAAAAAAAAAACAAAAAAAAACAAACAAACCCCAAAACAATCCGAATCTATTCGGTTCGCGAGTTGCGAGTGAACGGAGGCTCGTATTGGAAAGGTTCGTTTCAAAGAACAATCCCCCACACCCACATAATAAATAAATAAATAAATAAATAAATAAATAAACGATTAGAAAGTAAAGTGGAGACAAAAGTTTTTCTGCTGGCATTTTAATTGACTGAAATGATGTGATTCACCAGGACACACTTTCTGTTTTGTTTGTTTGTTTGTTTTTGTTCAATTTGTTTGGGTTTCAATGAAACTTTCAGTGGTCTAAATATAGAATTGACAGTCGGCCATGGACATCATTGTAGTCTGATCAGTCGACAGTCAATATCACGAGATTTGATTCATCATGGCAAAAGTAAGTTCAAATTTGAAATGGAACGAAATACTATCTATACATGATGTGTTGCTAATTTCCTCTTTGGAAATCTTTTGCGTTGAAAGTATGAAGGCTGGTATCTTGCCTGCCATCATGTACTAGTGAGTTTGATGTTACCAGCACAAAACAGCCGAATTAGTCACTGTCCTTACAACGCCCACTTCAAGGCAAGAGCCTAGCAAGTCAGAGACTAGAAAACGTTTATAAAATCCGATCTTTAGGCTCCGCTTAGGCTTGAGACTAGCAAGTCATTTACTATAGTAAATAACTAAATCTAGCCCGCTTACACAAAATTGGGCCCTGTTCCAATAACCACAAAAAATGTTTGTTTATGGTAAATTAAATTTAAGCTATGATCGTTGCTATAAGAAAGCACACAGGGAAAAGGTAATCGAATTGTACACAGACTTGAAAGAATAAATTTGTTTTCATAAAAAATGAATTCTTTGAGTTGTTAATGAAATGTGTTGCTAGAGCTGGGATATCTCTCAGTTAATTAGACGGAGAAGCAACTTTCATCGATGATGATACGGGTAAGAGTAACGCCAGAAAGAAAAGATAAGGGACCATAAAACTGATGATTAGGAATTAAACCAAAGAACTCTTTATTTGGTATCGTAAGCCCTGTTGTGAAGAAGAAGAAGAAGCGAGGCGAGAGAGAGAGAGAGAGAGAGAGAGAGAGAGAGAGAGAGAGAGAGAGAGAGAGAGAGAGAGAATGAGAGGGGGAAAGAGAGAACGATAGAATAATAGATAGATAAGTAAATATGTAGATAGATGGATAGGTGGATAGATAGATATATAGATAGATGGATGGATGGATAAATGGTTAATTAGATAGATAGGTAGATAGATAGATAGGTAGGTAGGTAAATAGATGGATAGATAGAAAGAAAGAAAGATAGATAGAGAGATAGATAGATAGAAAGATAGATAGATAGATAGAAAGAAAGATAGATAGATAGAAAGAAAGATAGAAAGATAGATAGATAGAAAGAAAGATAGAAAGATAGATAGATAGATAGAAAGAAAGAAAGATAGATAGATAGAAAGAAAGAAAGATAGATAGATAGAAAGATAGATAGATAGATAGATAGATAGATAGATAGATAGATAGATAGATAGATAGATAGATAGATAGATAGATAGATAGATAGAACCTCCATAAACACGAATCTATAAAAATACGAAAACACAACAATCTACTTTCACTTCCACTTCCTGATGAGAGCAACGCTCGATAACAACGTTGTAGAAGTCAAACTATCTTAATTATCTTTCAAATGTTTATAAATAGCTCCTTTTATACTAAAGTTGAGCACTATTATTTCATGGTTTTTGTTTTATAATTTATACATTTGCTCCAGTTCTACTGTCCTGTTGAGCACTTTATTTTAACCAGAAATGAACCTCGTAAGTACTAATTTTGATTATTCGACAAAGAACATCCCGATCCCGACAAGCAAACAATACCTAAAATCTCTAATCAACAAAACCGAAAAATTTATAAGAAACACCAGATGGCGAGCTTTTTTCTACCTAAACCCTGACCAAACGGTTAAAAATAAAGAAACTTTTGGATTTAGATCTACCAGACCAGCCCCATCCATACCTGAACTACGAGAATTCGAGGATGGAATGACAGATATCATCCGAAACATAAAATTCAGACAAATCAACGACACCTTCCAAAACAAACTACAACAAGACATACGATCAATACATCAAGACTCCAATGTTTACGTCGCCGCTGACAAAACCACAAACTTCTACAAGCTTACCCCTAAAGAATACACACATTTACTTGACAAAAATATACAAGCAGAGTACAAGAAACAAACACCATCTACGACACCTGACATTACAGCAGAGGACAAAAGCATCGCCGAAAACCTACAGCTAAGTGACAGAATAGACACCACAGCAAAATCTAACGCCTTCATCACTATCAAAGACCATAAACCAAACTTTCGCAACAACGTACAATGTCGTCTCATAAACCCATGTAAATCACAAATCGGAAAAATAAGTAAACAGATTTTAGACAGAATCAACACCAAAATCGTCAAGGAAACCGAATTCAACCAATGGAGAAACACCGCTGAAGTTATCAACTGGTACAGAAACACAGAAAACAAACAACGACACAACGCAATCATCTTTGACATCTGTAATTTCTACCCTTCAATCACCAAAACCCTACTCCTCAAAGCACTACAGTTCGCGAAAACATTCGACAACATCACCGAAGAAGAAATACATATTATCCTGCACTCGAAGAATACATCACTTTACAATAATGGAATAGCATGGACAAAAAAATCAACAAACTTTGATGTCACCATGGGAAGCTACGATGGAGCAGAAACATGCGAGCTCGTCGGACTATATCTACTTTCTCAAATGCAAAATCTTGATATAAACATTGGACTATACAGGGACGACGGACTCGCATTGTGCAATAAAACACCGAGACAGACAGAATTAATAAAGAAAAAAATATGCAAAATCTTCCAGGACAACAATCTGAAAATTACAATCGAAGCCAACAAAAAAACATTCGACTTCCTGGACATAACCATCAACCTAAACGACGGCACCTATCAACCATTTTCAAAACCCAACAACATCCCATTGTACGTTCATAGACACAGCAATCATCCGCCATCTATAATAAAAAACATCCCCGAGAGCATTAACAAACGACTATCTAACAACTCTACAAACAACAACATATTCAACGATGCAATCCCACCGTACACAAACGCACTACAAAAAAATGGATATAACTACAAACTAGAATATGAGGAAGAGACCATTACCACCCCAACAAAAAAAACGACAAAGAAAACGACACATAACATGGTTCAACCCACCCTACAGCAAGAATGTGACAACTTCTATCGGTAACAAATTCTTCAATCTACTACAAAAATGCTTCCCTCCCGGTCACGTTCTACACCCAATCATGAACAAAAACACCATCAAAATAGGATACACCTGCATGCCAAACATACAAAACATTATTTCATCCAACAATAACCGAAAACTATCTCAGCCAGATCAGCCCAGCAACAACCGAGAGAAAAAATGCAACTGTAGGACCCAGACAACATGCCCACTAAACGGCAATTGCCTGACTCAAAATGTAATTTATCAAGCCACAGTAACACGACCAGACACACCAAAACAAGAAACATACATTGGCCTCACCGAGTGTCCATTCAAAACCAGATACAACCTGCATACATCTTCCTTCAGAAACATACACAAACGACATTCTACTACACTAAGCGAACACATTTGGAACCTCAAAGAAAAAAACATACAACACAGCATCACATGGAAAATCATCTCCAGAGCACAGTCGTACTCCCCCTCTTCTAAGATTTGCAACCTCTGCTTGGAAGAAAAATTCTTCATCATCACTAAACCGAACATAGCAACACTCAACAGAAGAAACGAACTAACTTCCTCATCCAGACATAGAAACAAACACCTTTTATGTAATTACGAACCTCCATAAACACGAATCTATAAAAATACGAAAACACAACAATCTACTTTCACTTCCACTTCCTGATGAGAGCAACGCTCGATAACAACGTTGTAGAAGTCAAACTATCTTAATTATCTTTCAAATGTTTATAGATAGATAGATAGCTAGATGGATGGATAGATAGATAGATCGCAGTAGTGAAGACATCCATTACTTATTACTTTTTATGATGTGTGGCACATTTTATTTAAATGGAGGATGTTGTACCATCTAAGTCCAAGTCTTTGGTTAACTCCAAATAACCACTGTTTTATCCATTCCTTTGGAATCCTTGTCTGGCACTTATTTCCACCAATAGATGGAATGAAATTGACGTCAGTCAACTCTTTGCTATTGTTTTTAGACAGCCATTTTAATGATTAGTTCTCATTAAATTATACCAGACTATAAACGGTTAACGTTAAACATATTCTTGTGCGTTGGAACATTATATCCGGGTAGCGGATGTTGTGATTATTTTAGCTAAACGCATAGCATCAATATCTTTGTAAGGTACATCGAGTAATCTTCGTCAAATACTGACAAAACACTTAAAGAAAAAAAAGATTCACCAGAAAACTTTTACTCCTGTAAAGACCAATTAAAGTGACCCAAAAACTTCTCAAAAATTTGAAACCCGAGGCTTCATAGAAGAATGCTTGAACCAATCCATTCACAGAAAAGGAAATCGTCAATTGCTCTGTTTTGTTTGTTTTTTTTTTTTTTCTTTCACTTTCTTGGGAGTTGTGGAGGGTTTGATAGGATTAATATTTTTTTATTTGAAAAATGTCACCCGTGACTCTCTCTCTCTCTCTCTCTCTCTCTCTCTCTCTCTCTCTCTCTCTCTCTCTCCCTCCCTCTCTCTCTCTCTCTCTCTCTCTCTCTCTCCCTCCCTCTCTCCCTCTCATTCTCTCTCCCTCTCTATCCCTCTCTCTATCTCTATCCCTCTCTTACACGCAAACTCAAATGCACACACACACACACACACACACACACGGAAACACACGCGCACACACACATGCACGCACGCTCTCTCTCTATCACACAAACACACACATACACACACACACACATACACAACACACGACATGCATTCTCTCACAATCCGGTATCAATACTGTCAGGCAACTAGGATGTTCTTTTATGTGTAAGCAAATGAATGAACTTATCTAAGACTAAATATTATATGATTTCTCCACAATATATTTAGTGGTGAATTTGATTAGAGCTATCTATAATGTCCGATATTGCAAATAGCGCCAAACAGGTCCATGTCTCGGTCTATGTATTAGTGTGCACTATTCCATCAGCAAGAGATTCAAAAGAAATTAATGGAAAGTAGAGCATGCTGTTTTCCACGGATAAATTCTTCAACTTCAATGCAATTTTATTTTTGATAACTTATCTATCTTAAATTTTGCTTTAAAAGGATTTTAAAAAATATATTTTCCTAATAACCCTTACGCTTCTGAACATGGAACAATATTATATTACGAACAGGCCCATGATGCAAAGTATCGTCTCAGGTTTTTGTGTCTGTTTATTTTTTTTCAAATGTAGGGAGTTTATTCGATATTTGAAGTAAAAAAAAAATAAAAATAGAGCCAAATAATTTTTTTAAAAAAGAAAAAAAAGAAATTAGCAAAACATTTTCAGCCTCGATCTGACCTTGCATGGAACATGACCCAGTTTCGAAAATTATTTTTCTTTGTTTCTATGGAGATAAGGTGGCCAGGCGGAGAGGGCTCGGTGGTCTATTGTTTGAGTCAGTCTTCAAACTTTTCCATACTAAGTTTCCTTCATTAGTTGGTTTACCCTCAACTTATTCACGAGGGCACCATGAGTGAATCATGTTGGCATCGAACGTTTGTTTGATGGTTCAGCTCGGAGTGCCTAAGCCATGACATAATAATATGATGACACAATTTACGTTACGACGTAATTATTAGACCCCCCCCCTTTTTTTTTATGCTGTTTTTTTTCATTGCTAAATGTAGGTTCATCGTTTTTCTTTATTCAAGCGCTTGCCTATGCAGATGTCGTCTCTGCCCAACACAATCAAGTTTTTACTTTCAACTCTCTTGACAGCACTTTCCGAAAAGAGGCAAACATAGTATTAAATGATTGTGTGGAATACAAGAAAAATCACGTCCGACGCGTTTTTCACACCAGAAAACGGAGTCGTAAGCCTATTACAACCATCGCCTACACTGAGAATTTACCTCGATGACAATCCTCTTAACATCGTCCAACTTGTTTACAAAGCTGTGTTGTGACACTTCGATAAAGGTCAGGTATCAAGATACGATTTCCCTTTATTTTTTAAGAAAAGAAAAGAAACGGGGGAAAAATTCATTGTCTTTTTTCTTTCATTTATTTGATTGACTTGAGGTACTAGAAATCAATTCATGGCAGCACCAAGAGTAACACCAAAATATAAAAAACAAAAACAAAAAAACAAAAACAAAACAAAACAAAACAAACAAAAAATATCAAAAGATGCAAATAGTATAAAAGCAAATAGATAATTAAAAAAAAATGAAAATCATAAAAAAAATGAAAATCATAAAAAAAAGAAAAAAAAACATTGAATAACCCTGAGAAGCACGCAAAAGTTCAAACAAACAAACAAACAAACAAACCCACTCACAGAAGACTAATTCGTCAAGAGAAAGCTAACACGTTAATGAAAGATTATTATAAATTGATTACACTATTAGATGAGACAACGCGATGATGGAAGTGATGGTGATGATGATGAAGGTGATGATGATGATGATGATAATGATGATGATGATGATGATGATGATGATGATGATGATGATGATGATGATGATCAGTATTAAGAGGGTAATTTTGAAGAAGAGGAAGATTTGATGATGATGTTGACCAAGACGCACCGAAAGGCGGAAGTGGGTGGCTCTTTTGTATAAAAAAAATGCTGTGACTGAAAATAACATAAAATTTAATTTGTCTTTGACAAGCAAAGCAATATATTATATATGCTCATTGAACTCTAACCATAGTCTATAGACTGTATGAAGTTGATGTCACTTTGTTTTTTGTTATTGTTCTAGACCACAACTGGGTAAATAGTTCTAACTGATTAATTACATCAATCAGACTATAAACGTTTAAGGTCACACATCGTTTTGCATGATCGATTAGATGGGTAGAATTTGTGAGTATTTTATATATACGCATACTATCAGCACTATCAATAAAAAATAATAATTTGTAGACATTTTGAGCGATTATTTGCTTGGCTTCCAATGGTCTCACACCACAACATTTTGACGGGCATTCTAGTTCTAGGCTGAGAAATCGTTACAACATCCCTATGCAGTTTCGAAACCGCCCCGCAGCCACGTCACAATGCAACAACGTTCAATCAGAGGCTCTACGGTTTCGGGTTCTTTCCCACAACGTGTACATGTTGGACAGTTGGAACGTCCCTACTGATGAAGTGTGGCTACTATTGTATGTATGAGTTGCATTGTACATTAGTACGGCACCTATAAGATGCTATGCTACATCAGTATAAAAGTGTCACGGTCAAAGGGAATCCCCATATCGGGACCAAGCACGTCTGTTCCAGGCTAGAGTCACAACTTCGTCAATGGGCATAGAATCCAGCCCATGCAGTAGAGTGTCTGCTGGTCTTGTTGTCGAGCTCTTCAAGTAGGCAATAAAAGTTCGACGAAGGAGGCGGTCTGCGTCCACGCGTAAGATCTGCCCCACAAAGCAGAGTCTGCATCTCATCACTGTAGCTACCAGGTCGAATTCGGGGCGTTTTGTGGTTTCTCTGTAGTCCTCTCCCGTAATGATGGAAAGGCATCGGCTGTTGAAGCTATTCACAGTTTTGGTTACACCCTCTGTAAGTCGACAAGCCTCGCAACCATGTGTGAAGACAGAGCAGACACTAGAGGCATACGAAATTGATTTTCTTTCCGCGGGACAGACGGTGATCGGACCACATATGGGATAAAGAGTTGAATGTTGTTTGTGCTATTGACATTCTGTGTTCAATATCAGCCCTCTCGTCACCATCGCACTGGATACGACTACCAAGGTATTCAAAGGAGTAGACATTGTCTAATTGTACACTCTCGATAGCCACACGAGGAAGTTCCTTTCCTTGTCTTTGCGTTTTTGTTTTTGGACATTTAGGTCCACGAGAGATCCTTTGCGCGATCTTACACCATCGCACCACCGGCCTTGATGAATAGCAAGGCCTCTCTTGTTTGGAAAGTCTCGTTCACAGGATGGGCATATGTGTTTAAATCCCATGGCTGCAATGTCGTCATCTGTTGTTTCCGAGACTCTGATTTCCTTGTGGATGTGCAGAGCTTTGTTTTTTTTGGAATTGAGATTTCCAGGTGTGTTTATTATGCTTTATAAAAAGAAGGACAGAGATGACATCAAAAACTACCGTGCAATTTGCCTACTCTGTCACACATACAAACTGTTATCTGCTGTAATTGCAAAGCGTTTGAGCATAGAACTCCAATCAAGCTTACCAGATCGTCAGACCGGTTTTCGACAAGCAAAAGGAACCAGAGATAATATATGCATCCTGAAGTGGGCAATTGATATGCTCATCAACGAGTCCAAACCAGCTGTCGTTACCTTAATCGACTATACGGCAGCATTTGACACTGTAAGCCACACATTTCTAGAAAACGCACTCAGCTCGGCTGGACCATCG
>NC_088360.1:69475170-69485170 GCF_034508935.2 Berghia stephanieae | reverse complement strand
GTACCAAGTGGAATTCTTCGAAAATGCTTTTTTATTCAAATTCTCGCGAGAAATGAAGTTATTTATCTACATAAATGCCTGTTCCATCACTCTTCAACTTCTCGCATCATATTCAAGTATAAAATTAGTTACCAGGCCGGAAATAGCATTTCTTCTAGTGGAAAGAACAAGTGTTATCACGCCTCACGTCAATATGTGGGGTCTTTCATGTCCAATGTTGTTGTTGGCATGGGGCTTTTGTAAAGTGCTTTTAGCGTTCGTGGACAATGTGCTATGTAAGAGGTTTCTTTTTGTTTTCTTTTTTTTGTGTGTGTGGTATTTGAATTAATTAAATTTCATATTTGAGCCAAGCACAGGTTTATACATTATATGCTAGATATATTTTGTTGCTTGTGATCTTTATGACTTAGCTATCTTTTCTTTTGGTCTATGGAATCGTAAATCGTCAAGTAACATTCACTTGTACATTTGTTTGTAAAAACTATAGTTGATTTCATCAAATGGTGTACGTTTACATCAGTATTTGCGCTATTTGTGTTTCATAATAAAATATCTTATTATAAGCAGTGATATAGTAAGCTGTATAAAAGAAAGTAAAGAGACAATCTAGAGTGAATGAATGAATGAATGAATGAGAGAGAGAGAGAGAGAGAGAGAGAGAGAGAGAGAGAGAGAGAGAGAGAGAGAAAGAAAAGAGAAGAGAAGAGAAGAGAATTGAGAAGAGAGTTAGAGAAAGAGAAGTGAGAAGATAGAGAAAGAGATAGATAGATAGATAGATAGATAGATAGGTAGATAGATAGATAGATAGATAGATAGATAGATAGATAGATAGATAGATAGATAGATAGATAGATAGATAGATAGATATCATATATAAATATATTATATATATATATATATATATATATATATATATATTTTTTTTTTTTTAAAAATTTTTTTGAAAGGAATAGTTACGGAAGATGAAGTTAGATTAATCAGATTACTTATAAGTGAAACCTGGATAACCACCAAAATAATCGGTGCCTCAGATAATAAATCATTCCTTGGCAACAAGGAGACAGCCCAAGCCCTGTTTTATCTATCATTTACCTAGAAAATGCTTTAAAAGATGTGCGTAAATCTGTACCTTCGGCCAATCACGTTTTGAAAACGAACTCCCCGTGGAAATTGCATATGCAGACGACATCGACTTTATTGGGCTGAAACAAGTCAATGTAAATGACATCCAAAGAGCCTTACAAAATCACCAACTGTACGTAAATAGTGACAAAACAGATGTAACATTACTGTCAAGGAAGAAAGATGGATGGAGAGCCACGAAAAAAGAAGGATCATTAATAAGAGATAAGGAAGATGTAGAGAGAAGAAAAAGTTTATCGACGGCTACATTGAATAAATTACTACATATATGGATTAGAAAAGTTACATACATAAATTACATACTAAAATCAAATTATACACAACCCTTGTAAAATCCGTGCTTATATACAACTGGGGAACATGGGCACTGACTGGAGCCGAAGAGCAAAGATTAGACAGATTCCATAGAAAACAATTGAGAAGAGTCCTGAATATACGATACCCCACAAAAATAAGCAATAAAATACTGTATAAAAATGTAATGAAAGACCCTTATCTATTCAAATCCTGGAGGCAAGATGACGGCTTCTTGGGCATATACTCAGAAGAGATGAAAATATACCAGCTAATATAGCCATGAATACGTTTTTCACCCCATCTGGACACAAGAAATATCAAGGAAGACCACGTCAATTTATACTGTCCTCAAACGAGACCTAAAACGCCTTCAAAATAACAAAGAATTAAAAACTAAGGAAGACCTTATGAACTTAACATCCACAGCAAAAGACCGTGAACTGTGGAAGGAAATGACACAGATGATTAGAGAGGCAGTCGAGGCGTCCCGATCGGATGATTAGGAAGCGAAAGGCCTTAAGTCAGTTAAGTCATATATATATGAGAGAGAGAGAGAGAGAGAGAGAGAAAGAGAGAGAGAGAGAGAGAGAGAGAGAGAGGGGGGGGGAGGGGGGGGGGAAGGAAGGGGGGGGGGGGGGGCAAAAAATTGCAATGGAGGAAATAAATTAACCAAAAAAAAAATTTAATCATAGGCGGGCCTTATCGATTCATGCCTTTATCACCATTCACAATGGATGAATAAAACGGAAGCGAGAAATCAAAAACAATATGCAACGTTCATGCCGCTCTATCGTGCATATCAAGGGAAACAGCCGATGTACAACCTTCTTTCCTTTTTAAGAACGCAATTTTACAATAAAAAACCATGAAAAAAAATTAGCCTAATGATGATGAATTGCTATTATAGTCCCGGTAAAGTATATAAAACCTTGGGAAATAGATTTATATTAGGTCGGGAGAGGTGGGCGTTAATAATTTTATGGCTGATTATATGATGGATTATAATTTAAGGAATTGAATAATTTTCTCATACAAACGAAAGTCGAATAATTATTGTTGGAAATGAAATATTAGATTTTAGTCTTAATATTAATGGTATTTCCACGGGAAGTGTTTGGGAGCCATTAAAAAGATACAATATGAAAGAATATGTAAAAATATTGGATGGACAACTGTTGTCCTTAATACCGCCCTTAAGATAATTGAATTAGGTCGCTCTCCTTTTAAAATTGCTAATGGGCCATCTTTTAGTTGGCTTTTGATATTTACCATACAGTAAATAATATTTGATTGATATAATTTTCCTTCTCGTGTTTCCCATTTGGAACTTTTGTGTGATTTTGTGGTTTTGTGGTATGACTTTGGCTTCTGGCTAGTTGTCATGGCGGCACCAAGTTGACTTCTTTCAAAAAGCTCTTTACTTAAAGTCTCTCACCATACTCAGGTTTAAAATGAATGACCAAGTCGGTCATGATTTTTTTCTCTGTCGGGGTTATCAATTTAACATGTGCAATATTTGTGACACATACATTCATACTACTTTATATTATAACATTTTACAGAATGGCAATACACACACATTATTCTGAAAATGAATCCAAATAGAAAATTATACATTGGTAAAAATAATTTGTTACTTCGATATATATTATACTAATGTGAATAAAACTGAATTTCGATCTGTTACAGCTATAGAGAAAGATGTTGTAGTGGTATTTGATCAGTCTCAAAGTTTTGACAATCATACCAATAGACCAACTAACAAAGCAGGGAATACCATTGGCATTACATTTATTTTTAGAAGAGTTGATTACTTAGATATGTCATTTTCATTTACGTTGTCCAAGTCAACAATGCGGCCAGCTTTATGTAAAGAGTATTCAAATTTGGTGGCCCCATTTAGAAAGACAAGCAATCGTTTGGGAAAGCTTAATTGACGTGCGACTGCAAGTATCTTATTTAACAAATTGCCGTATGAAGATCAAAATTACTATCACTTATATATATATATATATATATATATATATATATATATATATATATATATATATATATATATATATCTTTATATAATATATTATTTATATAATATATGTATATACAATATATATATATATATATATATATATATATATATATACATACATACAGCACACACACACACACATATATATATATCTTTATATATATATTATTTATATAATATATGTATATACATATATATATATATATATATATACATACATACAGCACACACACACACACACACATATATATATATATATATATATATATATATATATATATATATATATATATACATACATACATACATACAAAATAAGCTGAGGAATTGTCTGTGGTCCGCCCAATCGTGATTTCTTTATATTTTGTTGGATTTCAAACACGCGAAATAAAAATATTAAAAATAAGAAATGTTATTTTAAGACATTAAAATAATATTCCACCAAACTCAATTATCCAATGTACAATGAAAATCTATAGAATGCACTTAAATTTATTACAGAAATTCTGAAACAATAAATAAATCGATGCTTTCCAACACGCTGTTAATAGATGAATCCACGCCCTGAAGCACGTATAGAAGGAACGACATTGACGTCACTCAGCTCTTGTTTATTGTTTTTAGTCAGTCATTTTTATGAGTTGTTCTCACTAAATTGTATCAATCCGACGTTTAAGGTTACGCATAGTTTTGTATATTTCCGGCTGGCAGATAAATAAATAAGTAAAATAAAACAAATTATTTTTTATTATTTATTTTTTATAGTTTTGTGTGTCGGTACGTTCTATCAATGAGCTGAGTGATATTTCTTCCTCAATAAGATTGAGTTAATGATTATTTGAAAATTAAAAATAAATCATAAATGCAACCTTTGTTTGTCTAGGCTATAATTTTTTAATGTAATAGTGTATCTATGTAAGCCCCTAATGATTATGATATGATGATTCACCGGTTAGCTATTCGACACATTGAACAAGCAGAACTTAATTAGTGCGGGGCGGTCCTTGGCAAGCTTAAGGACCACGGTCCTACGGTCCTTGGGAAATGAAGACCGCAAGGACCGGTCCTAGGACCGGTCCTTTTCGACATTGAACATTCCTGAGAGACTGTTGGAAATTCGAACCGGTTTGACCTTTGAGACCATGGGATCGTTCATTCTTGAACCGTTAAAGACCGCTACACGATGAAAACCGTGGTCTACAGGAGTAAAACACACGGAGTAGTCACACTCATTTCAAATTGTAACCTAATTAGAGAAGAGGGGTGATGCCTTCTTTATTTGCTCACCGTACTTCATTGTTACTTCGATAATTTAATAAAATTTGAAATTTATCCCCATTAACGGAGATAATGGCATCGCCCAAGGCGTTGATCGAGTTGTTCGTGGCGTTGATACACACACGCAACTCCTACCCCCCCCCCCCCCCCCCCCCCCCACACACACACACATTAGAGGGCAGCGAGCATTGAAGAGTAAGAGAGAGACGTGAAGTTATAATAAGAGGGGGTGGATGAGGTAATAAGAGGGGTCGATGGTGACTTTTCGCCAGATCTAACAAACTCAGCTACCCATTCATTGCTGAGTAGACAGGGATTCAGAAAAAAATCGACTGCACCCGGGATCGATCTCTGGCCCTTTGCGTATAAAGAGGGTACTCTATCAACTGAGCTATCGGGGTCCCCAAATATTCTATTGGACTTTTTTAAAATTCAGACGTTATAACTGGGTTTTTTGGAAGGAAGAAACTAATGAAACTCATATTATTTGATTAGTAAAAACACCAACGAAATTTTAATATTATTGTATTATTATAAATGACAACACTGCGATAGAAAGGAGTGGTGACAAGAGATGGACAAAAGAAAACAAAAAATCGGATTTGCTACTTGCTAGGTTCGACACACACACACACACACACACACACACACACAAACACACACATCTTTAGTAGTCACATACATTTCAAACAATAACCCATTAGAGAAGAGGGGTCATGCCTTCACCATAGATCATTGTCATTGCGATCATTATGGTGTAGTAAATTTTGAAATTTACCCCGTATAATGGAATCGTCCAAGGCGTGCGCCTCCTGTTCCCCCATCTCACACACGAAAGGGCGGTTTGCGGAGTGGATGTTGGTGGTCGTCTGCCTGTATGGTCGTCTGTGTCGTTTAGTGTATGGCAAAGGGGGTGGGTGCGATTAATTAAGTGGGATGGGTGGTGATTGGTGGAAGATAGGCAACCGAAGCAACGAATCGCTGGGGCAGGGTTGCCAGTTTGGCATTTTAAATGCCAGATTCCAAAAATCTGGCATTTTTGAAAACCGTTTGGCATTAGAAAAATCATTTGGCATTTGGCATTTTCATTTGGCATTTTCTTTTCTTGTATATTATACTTCAAATGACACCTTTTCTTAATTATTTCTAAACGCGTAAAAACAAACATCTTCACATTTCTTTTTCATTCTTAAAATCCAACCGTGGTGTAGTGGTTTAGCACTCCACTTAGTAGTCAGTAGGTAAATAATTACCCCAACAGGAAATTTAGTATAATTCAAAAAAAAACCAACAAAAAAACAAAAAATAAAAGAAAAAGAAAAGAAAACACGCAAGCCACCAGGATATGATAGTAAATTGTCTATCAAAAGTGAGTAGTTTTCTTAGTGGGGGTGGGAGTCAACAGACTTTGGCATCTTTTTGAGTGTTTTGGCATTTTTTGAGTCTTCCCCTGGCATTTTGTTGAAAAATAATCTGGCAACCCTGCGCTGGGGAAGTAGTAGGCTATGGCGCGAGACCGTAGGACCGTGGTCCTTGCAAGGACCGCCCCGCACTAGTTGAAAGGTGATAAGAAGTGAGGACCGCCGCCGATCTTCCCCTATGGGACCGGTCTTCGGTTCACAGCTAAAAGACCGTCGGACCGCGGTCTAGACCGGTCTTCAGCGCGGCACTAAACTTAATCATTCTTCCAAAACTATCTTAGACCCATTTATTGCAGTATCAAGTATTGTCCCGTCAACATCTAATAAGCCTCAGCTTTAACCAGTTACCTGGCGTACTCCAGAAAAACATGCATTAAAAATTTGGCCAAAAAACTCTACCTTCAAATATCGATCGATTTAAATGACCCTCATCTTGGGGAAAACTCTTAAACCTGGAACTTCGCAAGGGTTTGAGAGTTTTTCTCAAGAAAGGATCATTTAAATGGATCGATATTTGAAGGACGACTTTCTGACCAAATTTTTGAATACGAGTTTTTTCAGAGTACGGCAGTTAGCTGGTAAATTTACGAATTTGTGACAAATGGGGCCGGGGGGGGGGGGGGATCTTTTCCATGGCTATTTGAAGTGATAAAAGGGCGTGCTTCGTCATTGTAGCACAATCAATATCAAGGAAGTGAAAAACGATAGCACGAGCAACACGTGCACATAATCTTGTTACCGAGTGATGCCATCAAAATGACACAAACGCGTTAATTAGCCTCCTTGCCGCATAAATATGAATCACATGCCATCTTGGTGGACGGATGTGTGGTCTGGTCGTGTATAACATTCGCCTTCGAATCGGAAGGTCCTGGCTTTGAGCCCCGCTCTGTGCGACGCATAGTTAAGCCCTTGAAAAAGGCTCTTTACTCACATTCTCTCACCCGTACTCAAGTGTAAAATGAGTACATGGCTGTTAGCAGTTTTGTGTCTATCGGGGTAAAAAAATTGTAATGTCACGCCTAACACGCGGCTTGTCTCGTTCTACATGTTACATGTTCGTGTTGGCCTGGAACCCTTTTTTAAAGCGCGTGTATAACATTTCCTCACGGATTTTAATAGTTTATGGAAAAAAATCAAGATGGGTAAACTCATTTTATTTTATCTGTCCAATCGAAAGATTACGTTTGTCAACAAAAACCATATGAGTTAGGTCATGATTGAATTTATTATATTTTATTTGTCCAATCGGAAGAATGACTTTTTTCAACAGACTTTATAACTTAACCTATGGCTCAAAATATTTCTCTCGGTCTATTTCAACGATAATATAAAAAATTTAAATTAGTCAGTGCCTGTGCGTAATCCTTCTAATTTTGTGATTTGACCTCTTCAAAATCCATTCCCCGTTTTTTAATGTTTTGAAGTTAGATTTACTGTGAAGATGTGGTGAGAGATTCATTTGCGCGCACTAATAGACTTGATTTTGATCAAAAGATTCGTTTCGAACTGTGTTAATTTCCACAACAGTATAAAAATCAAAATATATAAGTGTTTGTTCGAAATAGCCGTTATTTCTTTAACATAATTTTATCTTTTATATAGAACATTATCCACATGCTGTGCTCAAAACATGTAAGACGAGTCATGACGCCTGTTAGGCGGTATTCCACATATTTTTCCGACAGAGACAACGCTGCTAACTGTTAACTGTGACTAAAAAGCCTTTTCCAAGGACTCAATTACGCGTCACTCAGAGCGGGACTCGAACCATGGCCCTCCCGATCCGAAGGCGAGTGCCATATTCCTAGACCACATAGCCGAACGATATATTTCATCTGAAATATTGCGAGTTCCCCACTAGTGATAGTGATAATAATAATAATAATAATAATAATAATAATAATAATAATAATAATAATAATAATAATAATAATAATAACAATAATAATAATAATAATAATAATAACAATAATAATAATAATGTTAATATTAAGAATAATAACAATAATAATAACAATGATAATAATAATAATCAATAATAATATTGTCAATAATAATAATGATAATAATAATAATAATAATAATAATAATAATAATAATAATAATAATAATAATAATAATAATAATAATAATAATAATAACAATAGTAACAATAATAATAATAATAATAATAATAATAATAATAATAATATAATAATAATAATAATAATAATAATCATAATAATAATAATAAATAATAAGGATAATAATAATAATTAATAGTAATTATCATTATAAATAATAGTAATTATTATTATTATTATTATTATTATTATTATTATTATTATTATTATTATTATTATTATTATTATTATTATTATTATTATTATTATTACTATCATTATTATTAGCACTAGCAATGGTAATGTAGAAGAGCTGGTTCTAGTATTAGTTGTATTTAGTCCGTGTCTCTTATCATATAGAATCCCCCATCATCATACAGAATATTAAGCATTCTTCTCCCAATGACCCACTCTGAATTGTATAAAAGTGGGACCAAGCTCGATTTTCGTGAGCCAGAATTGGGGGAAACCTTGAACACCATGGGGAAATTATCGATTATGATCCGTGAAAACTGGGTGGATGGTGAAAATTATCCTCATATTTACCGACTTCATCGTTTAGAGAAATTCAACAATTTCAATGCAAAGTACACAGTTTAACCATTTCCAGCACGAAATAGTTCTGTGACTGTACTGTGTCCTATATTTGCAGAACGGCCATTTGCCTTTCCGTTTTTGTTTGCTTACTTGTAATCATCATCATCATCATCATCATCATCACATCATCATCAATCATCATCATCATCATCATCATCATCATCTTTATCTTCTTCTTCTTCTCTGTTCTTCTTCTTATATTCTTTTCTTCTTCTTCTTCTTCTTCTTCTTCTTCTTCTTCTTCTTCTTCTTCTTCTTCTTCTTCTTCTTCTTCTTCTTCTTCTTCTTCTTCTTCTTCTTCTTCTCCTCCTCCCTCTCCTCCTCCCCCTCCTCCTCCTCCTTCTCCTTCTTCTTCTCTTCTGTATACCCTTTGTATAATATACTGAGCTGAATTACTATAAACTTCATTATAATATAACACAGATCGAGAAATTATACACGAGTTTTAATGTAGCGCAATACCTACTTAAAGTGCTCAAAGCGCATACTTGGCGACCCAATTCAACAGCAACTCTTAAACTTTAAAACAATGGCTGATGCCTGTAAGGAGATATTACTTCTTTTTTTCTCCAACAGATATAATGCTTTTACCGACCAGGTACTGAATTAAATCACTCACTCACTTATTCCCATGACCAGCTGATCGTCTGGGGGATGTGGGATGCAGACTTCACAACCCCACGCCTTTCATCACGGTCTTTTCTAGAAGGCTATTAAGATCCTGGCCTGTCCACTCTTTGATGTTGTCTTGCCATAGTTCTTTCTGTCTTCCTTTTCTCCTCTGTCCCCCCACAGTGCCCTGCATGCCAGTCTTGCTAAGGTTGTCATGGCGGACAGTGTGTCCAAACATTGACAAGCCCCTTCTTTTCACTATTGAATTAACACCTATGTAATAATGATGAGAATATAAGAGTAAAGCCGGCTATGTGGTCTAGTAGTATGACACTCGCCTTCGGATTGGAAGGTTCTGGGTTCGAGTCCCGAGCAGGTCCTGGGTTCGAGTCCCGAGCGGTGCATAGTTCTTGGGAAAAGCTGTTTACTCACATTTTCTCACTGTACAGATGTAAAACGACTACCTAACTGTTTGTGACGCCCACATTGAGACCAGACCCTGGGACTTCCAATTTACAAGC
>NC_088360.1:69467670-69470170 GCF_034508935.2 Berghia stephanieae | reverse complement strand
TTTTGCCGAACAATATTATGTATAGAATGTACTTGTTGCTTTTCTGTTTGATTAATTAAGTTCAATTTTGTGTTGGGTGGGTGTGAAGTTTCAGTGAAAATTCTGAAAACAGCAGATAAGACTCTTTTTATCAGCTATTTTCATAATGGAAACTTTAGTAAAATTAAAGAAACAAAATCCACTATCCTCAATGAGGACAGTGATATTAACTCAAATTCAATGAAAATGAGCTTAAATGTCACCCATCGTCTCAAAACAGTATTATGTCAGGATGAGTCAGACTCAAGAAAGTGAATCTAGAATCAAAATGACAGGAAATAAGAATTATATTTCTTTTTAATTTCATTGTTTTTTTTTAGTTTTGCAAAATATATCATAATGTATTTTGTCGCCATGGCAACGAATGGAGATGATCCCAAGATTCATATTTGTGGCTATAAATTCAATTTCCAACCCATATCTCATCCCGACATAATATGTGCGGCTATGTGGTCTTGTGGTATGACACTCGCTTTCGGATCGGGAGGACCTCGGTTCGAGCCTCGCTCGGGGCATAGTTGAGCTTGGAAAAGACTCTTTACTCACATTCTCTCACCGTACTAAGGTGTAAACTGAGTACCTGGCCGTCAACAGCGTTGTCTCTGTATGAAATAGTGTAAGATCGTTCTATATGTTGCGTGGTGCTGTTGGTTAGGGACCCTTTGTAAAACGCTTTGAGCACGGTTAGTGGATATTGCGGTATATAAAAATCTCAAATTAAAAAAAATTAATTAAATTCCCTTTATTCATCCCATAGGGGAAATTTGTCTCTAGGGTCTATTCCATTGGAAGACAGGAATAACCCAGGCGTTGACCGTAGTGCAGCGTCGCAAATTGAGCTGGGGCGAGGTGATTTGCTCAAGGCCACACAGCGCGGTGGTGGGTGATCAAATTCGGTACCTTTCGGGTACGAAGGAAAGACCGTGCCGCTGAGCCATGATGCCCCTAAGTTATTATTTAATTTCAATACCGTTTGGAGACGAGTGGGTCACATTTTCAGTTGATTTCAGCCCGACAAAACACTGCTTGGAGACGATTTGTCACAATCATTTATTATGATCATATTAGGTATGAACGGGTTACAGAACCACACACCACGCAGCAAAAGTCAAGAGTTTTGTTTGTCAGTAGCTTTTAACCAGTTCACTGCCGTAGTCTGGAATAATATGTTTTTAAAAATTTGGCCAGAAAACTCGTCCTTCAAAACTGATCGATTTAAATTGCCCTCATCTTGGCAGAAATTCTCATACCTGGGACTTCGCGAAATCCAAGGTTTGAGAGGTGTTGCCAAGATGAGGGTCATTTAAGTCGATCAATGTTTGAAGGACAAGTTTTCTGACCAAATTTTTAAATACATGTTTTTTTCCAGAGTGCGACAGTTAACTGGTTAACAAACTTGACTTCCTTTATTTTACCGGATCATTATTGTCGGTCTTCCTGTTTTCATTCACGCATGTAACCCACCGACTTCGATCTTGTATGAAATCTAACCAATCCTCTGAAAACTGTGCTGTGTGGGAGTGAATATAATACAAGGTTAGACTGAAAAGTCTTGATGCGGCTCTTGTAGTTTCAAAACAATAATAGATACGAAATTGACAAAGGTATCAAAACAAAGCTCAGTTTATGTTAGTGCCGCGCTGAGGACCGGACCGAGGACCGGTCCCACGGTCTTTTAGCTGTGAACCGTGGTCCAGTCCCAAAGAGGAAGACCGCCGGCGGTCCTCACTTCTTATCACCTTTCAACGGTCTCGCGCCATACTACTTCCCCAGCGATTCGTTGCCTCGGTCCTTTGCCTATCTTCCACCAATCACCACCCATCCCACTTAATTAATCGCACCCACCCCCCTTTGCCATACACTAAACGACACAGACGACCATAGAAAGCAGACGACCACTCCCTCCACTCCGCAAACCGCCCTTTCGTGTGTGAGATGGGGGGAACAGGAGGCGCACGCCTTGGACGATTCCATTATACGGGGTAAATTTCAAAATTTACTACACCATAATGATCGCAATGACAATGATCTATGATGAAGGCATGACCCCTCTTCTCTAATGGGTTATTGTTTGAAATGTATGTGACTACTAAAGATGTGTGTGTGTGTGTGTGTGTGTGTGTGTGTGTGTCGAACCTAGCAAGTTGCAAGTCTGATTTTTTGTTTTCTTTTGTCCATCTCTTGTCGCCACTCCTTTCTATCGCATTGTTGTCATTTAAAATAATACAATAATATTAAAATTTCGTTTGGTGTTTTAACTAATCAAGTAATATGAGTTTCATTAGTTTCTTCCGTCCAAAAAAAACAGTTATAACGTCTGTATTTTTAAAAGGTCCAATAGAATATTTGGGGACCCCAATAGCTCAGTTGATAGAGCACTCTCTTTATACGCAAAGGGCCAGAGATCGATCCCGGGTGCAGTCGATTTTTTTCTGAATCCCTGTCTACTCAGCAATGAATG
>NC_088360.1:69460170-69462670 GCF_034508935.2 Berghia stephanieae | reverse complement strand
TGTAAGGCAGATTTATGTCTGTGACCGCTCTGAAATCGGAAGGGACAGAAGTGGGACATAGACCTGGTCAGTTGAAAGAGTAAGGAACACAATGGAATAAGAAAGCTTTAACCTCCTAGTTGCTAGTGGTTTGGTAAAGAAAAGACAGACAAAAGCATGAATATTAAGAGGCGGTATTTTTTGTTGTAGTCGTGAATTTTTAAACTTAGAAGAAAAGTTGAAATTGTGGTGTAGTATTAGTAGTAGTAGCAATGGCTCTTCTGGTGATTCTGATAATGGTGGTGGTGATGATGATGATGATAATGATGATGATGATGATGATGATGATGATGATGATGATGACGATGATGATGATGATGATGATGATGGTATTGGTGATGACGACGATGACGATGACAAAGAAGACGATTGCGATGGTGCAGATGGTGAGGATGATGACGATGATGATGATGATCTAAAAGGTTGATTATGACGATGATTATGAGGGGATGGGAGGAGATTTAGTGAGGCTTATGATGATAATGGCCATAGTAATTTGGCTGTGATGAACATGCTGCTGCAGTTGTGGTGGTGGTGGTTGTGGTGGTGGTGGTTGTGGTGTGATGGGGGCGATGGTACTAGAGGTCCAAATGATGGTGATAATGTGCAAAAAGAGAATGAGGGGCCAGAGAACGTTAGATAGAATGATAGATAGGTAGATCATCATCAATTGGTGACGTTCTTCATTACTCTAAACTCAACTCTTACATCTTCTGCATCGTGTCGTTGGTCCTATCTGTCCCCATTCTGTCAAACCGTCCAACATCTTTTGTCTGCGCCCCTTTCCAATTTACCCAACATTTTCTTTCTCATAATATGTCCCATGATTTTCCCTGTCTCTTTCTTATCTTCCGCGTCAACTGTCGTAAGTACTCGGTCATCTCCTTCACTTTCTTATGCGCCTTTCCGTTTGTCCAGCATTCAGCATTCTTCTTATGAACCATATTATCTCAACCGCTTCTATTCTCTTTGCTATCTGTGTGCTCATCGTACATGTTTCACACAAGTATGCCAATACGGGTTCAATATAGCATTTCAGGACCCTTCTTTTTAATGTTTGACATATGTTTTTGTCTCGAAAAATATGGATATGTTTTCGTTTGACAGATCCTGTTATTTATCTCGATTTCGCATCTTTCATCATTTTGATGCCAAGACATTTAAATTCCTTAGATTGTTTCAGGAATTTAATTAATGCTTTTATTAAACAATGTAGTATGTTGTTCTTACAGACGATAACCATAGTTTCCCTTTTTCTTTCATTTAGGCTAAGACCAATTTCTCGCTTTCAGTCACAATCCTTTCTACCAAATCTTGTAAGTCTTTCTCTGCCACAAGGGTTGTGTCTTCTGCATATTATCTGATGTCGTTTATAATTTATCATTTGACCTTTATTCCTGGCATATCCTTATTTTGTCTCATTATTATCTCTATATAAATGAAGAATAAGTCTGGAGAGCACATCCTTGTCTCACTCCTCTTTTTATGGGTTAGAATTATCTTGTCCGTTTTTCTACTCTCGCTGCTGCTGACTGTTCATATTCGTTTATGATTCTTAGGTCTTTTCTGAAAATCAATATTCAGGTCTTGGAGTAAATTTATCTTCCACCAAACCACATTGTTCCTCTCCTATTTCTGGCTTTATTGTGGACATTTCTCTATTCATTACATTGCGAAACAAAAGTTTGGTTACGTGACTCATCAAGCTGATGGTACGATAAAGCTCAAATTCTTTGCTGCTGGTTTCTTTTGTAGAGTGATGAATACCGATTTTGATAGTTTTGTTGGGATAAGAATTGTTCACAATATATCTCAATCAACAGTTTTGTAAGCGCTGACACTCCAAGATGTAAGAGAAGCTCAAGCATTTCTATTGTCATGTTGTCAGGCCCTGGAGCTTTTCCTAATTTGATTTTCTTCATTGTATGTTTCACCTCCTCTACCGTGATTGCTGGTCCAACCAAATTTGACTATTATATTTATTGCAGGTCTTTCAACATCATATAGTTCTTTTATATATTCTGACCATGGATTTATGACCATGGATTCATTTTTTCCATTATTAGTTGTCCGTCTTTTGATTTTATGCATCCACTTGCTGAACAAGGTTTTTCTTATTAATTGTTGTTTAGTTCTTTTAGCTTTCTGTGCATGTCGGTTGGATTCAGGATGTAAGCCATTTCTATATCTCCAAATTATTTCGTTAGCTCTCTAGTCTTTGCTTCCTTGCATTTTGTTTTTATAGTATTATTGATTTCTTCATAGTTTATTCCCCGTCTTCTCTAATCCATCATATCTATCTCCGGTCATCCAATTTTATCTTGCTGTTTGTTTCCTGATTGGTGCGAACTCTTTCACTGACTCAGTGATCGCGTTCTTGAAATGTTCCCATTTTTGATCGATATCTCGTAGGGTCTATAATATTTTGAATCTAGTTTTCACTTCAACCTGGTATTCCTCT
>NC_088360.1:69437670-69455170 GCF_034508935.2 Berghia stephanieae | reverse complement strand
TATCACCATAGGGTATTGTTGAAATTAGAAAAATTCTGACCCTTTTTCACTCATCTGTCTCTAATAATGTGCGCGCACTCATACTGTCTTATAAAAAATCAAAGAAAATATAGAAGGGGGCGGGGCGGTAACGATAAGAAGAGAGAGAGAGAGAGAGAGAGAGAGAGAGAGAGAGAGAGAGAGAGAGAGAGAGAGAGAGAGAGAGAGATCACATGAATGTTTTTGGGTAACTTCACAGTTTAATGCAAATAAATGCAGCTGAAATGAGAAAATAACAGGTTAGGGAGAGGGCAGAAGGCAAATGCTTGCCACCTCCTAACTCTCACGCCACAAGACGATTGGGCCGTCTAATCCATTCATTTTGACGATTTTATTATTATTAGAGCTGTAATTCCTTCCCTCGACATTTTTTGTTGTTATTTTACACATTGAAAATAAGATCCACTCTTGCCAGAGAAGCGGAATCTCACACTGATCTCTCCATGCCAGGATGAAATGTTTTTCGTTCAAATAAAGGGAGTAATCCTCGTAAAATGAATCCCCCCCCCCCCTTCCCCCATTCCTCACCCCCAACCCCTGGTCATAGATCCGGGTCGTTGATTTGGGCTTTCATACAAGCTAATACCACGTTGAAAACAGAAAATTACATGCTGGGACAAATTCTAGGATGAATGTTAAAACATGCATATATAGTTTGTTTAGCGAAGTCTCAGGTTTTGGGAGTTTTTTTTTTCCAAGATAAGGGTCATTTAAATCGATCGATATTTGAAGTACGAGTTTTCTGGCCAATTTTTAAATACGAGTTTTTTCCGGAGTACGGCAGTTTACTGTTTAATATTTAATTATTCTTTTTTTTTAAAACCCTTATGATGGTGTCGAATTGTGGCCAATGTTCACTGGGTAAAACATTCAACACATGGCATGCTAGAAGCACACCTATAGTATTTATGTCCTTAGGCAGATGGACGATAATTCCATAATCCCAGCCCACCGTTTCAGCTTTAAAAAAACATGCCAAACTCGGTAAAACATCACGTTAAACCTGTGCTTTAAACCAAAACAGAATTAAAGTTATTTTGTTGTTGGGTAAAGAAGGGTGTTGAGCACGAAACGTTTCGTGTTTGATACTTCGTTCTATTTTTTTTTCTGGGGAAGCAGTTAAGTCTATATTATTTGCGTCCATTACTTTTCACAGTCAACAACTTCTAGCCGCTTTGTATTGACACAGAGGATACACATATTATGTGACCCTTCATCTCAAAACGATATCATGTCAGGTAGGATAAGCGAAGTGCAGGAAATTCAATTTATTGCCACAAATAGGAAACTTATGGTTATTTTCTCTTCGGTAATGTGGAGAATAAAAACAATTTTTTCTAAATTGAAAAACGCAAATTCGTATTTTTTATTATTTTAGAAACTCACTTTTAAGGGCAGTATTCATTCGGAATTCTCTGCCTGAATATATTTAAAAAAATTAATGGCCAAATAGAATTTGACAGAGAAATCAATAAAATCAAAATAAAAACCTAGGCACCCCAATTGTCCTCACTATACTCACAGTCGCGATTACCTTCGATGCACGGAGTTGCGACTTAATGACAAGACAAATGCCGTTTTGAGAGGAAGGTCATATATTACTCATTTAGGTATGAACATTTTTCTAAAATATCGATGGATTATGATGTCATTAAGTCTTAAACTCGAGTCCTTTTACAACACAGATGCAATTCGGTTTTTCTGACGTTAAATGGGTAATAACCATAGGATAGGAGGCAATAGATCTAGTCTTTTGTAAAGAACTTCCGCCAGATCCAACTGACCTAACTACCTCAATTATTGCTAGTTGCCTCAGAGGGGTAAAAAAATCTCCACGGAGTCAATTGACTAATACAGGATCCTCAACCACTACATTAATTGATATTTTTTCTTCTTTTTTTTTCGTTAATCCATGAGTAAAGATGATCTTCAGAAAAATGAGATTATACAAAGTATAGCTTGAAATCGACGTGCACACACATGTTTGCAAGTTTGAAAACCGAAAGGGATTATTGGTTTGATTTTACATTGTTGTAATGGACAATATTTCGCGTTGGTTTGAGAGTATTTCCATAACAAAAAGGGCCTATAACAATTTCGTTATCATACCTGCACGCCGTTTGAAATAAAATGTTCTCAGTAAAATCAAACAATTCTTTACTTGATGTCAATTAAACCCTGTAGGGAATTCAAAATACTTTCCTTTAACATTGACTTATTTAATAAGAAATGTCTTCTTTCAAACTACACTACGAAAATAATCTGGTGCAGAAAGGGCTTAGGAATTTGGTTTGGTACTTTTTTGAGAGAACGTCATTGTGAGGCAATCCGATCTCTATCTTTATTATTTTTGGTGCCCATCATCACATTCTGTGATTGACCCTTAGGGGAACAAAGGCTAATCTGCTATATTATTCTGACAGAACCGTTATTTTCATTTTGATCAGAACACTTTTACTTCAAATATTGATTGCTTTAACTAGTTACTGCCGTACTCTGGATAGACACTTATGAAAAAAAATTGGCCAGAAAACTCGTCCTTTAAATATAGATCGATTTAAATGACTCCCATCTTGGTAAAAACTCTCAAACCAGGGTCCTTGCAAGGGCCCATGTTTGAGAGGTTTAACCAAGATTGGGCTCATTTAAATCGGTCTATATTTGAAGGACTAATTCTTTGGCCATTTTTTAAAATACGTGTATTTCCAGAGTAGGGCAGTTAACTGGTTAGATGACCCCCAGGCTTGCCCAAATGTATCAAACTTGGTACTTCAATAAAGCCTCAAGTAGGAGACATTCTGACAAGCTGGGGGGGGGGGGGGGGGGGGGGGGGGGAGGTTATTAAACGATGGATATCGAGGGACCAAAACGAATAAAATGGGTTGTCACAGTACGACTATATTACGGTTGCTCCTCTTTAGTAAATAAAAACCTATTCATCAAAGCCGCGCTTTGAGTTGAAAAAAAATCGAAGGGAAATAGGAATTTGAAGAGTGGCTAGTAGAAAGAAACTGAGACCGTCAACGTAATAGGGTTCTTTATCAATACTGATGGAGCATAATGAGATCTTAAAAGCACTTCAGTCTTCTTTCATTGAAAAGCGATGAGAATCTGATCTTCAAGTCACTGCTTTCCTTTTGGGGCCAATGTTGTACCCCCCCCCCCCCCCGCCTTCCCTTCTTTTTTGTTTTTGGTATAACTTAACTACTGTCTTGCGCTGATAAAACTCCCTCCTTTTCTTTTGCCCATTAATTTTCGTCTCAAATAATATCAATAAATAACGGGTTAAAATATTTAAACCGGAGACTTCAAAGACTTCTCAAAGTCAAGATTATTTTTAAAGCTGAGGATCATCTTTATTCACCGATATTTGTATTTCAGAAAAAAAGTGACAAAGGACCTTTTGGTAGAGCATGATAGCAAAGGATCCATAACGGCAAGTATTATGCAAGAAAAGCAACGATACACGCAGTATTTAAGTCCCCTGTAGACATTTTAATCTTCTGCATATAGATTTTAAATAGGCTATTTTCTTTTAACGCGAAAATTTTTTTTCTCTCATTGGTACAAGACAAGTTTAATTTGGTCTTATCGGTTTTATATATCAGAGAAACTTATTGCGTTGACAGGTTGTCACGAGAGAGAGAAAGAGAGAGAGAGAGAGAGAGAGAGAGAGAGAGAGAGAGAGAGAGAGAGAGAGAGAGAGAGAGAGAGAGCGTTATTATTTATTGTTAGAAGAAAGATTTAACTAAAATGTATAATATATATATATATATATATATATATATATATATATATATATATATATATATATATATATATATATATATACACGGCGAGAAAAGATATGAAAAAGTATGATGCTGTTTCAATACGAAGGAACGTTCAAAAATTTACAAGCAACAAGAACAAGACCTTAAGTTAATACTTGCCAGGTTGAATCAATGTTATTTTTCGGAATGATTTGTAGCATTTCTTTTTTTCTTCTTCTTTAAACTTATTATAGTGAATATTTAGAATATTTTAGTCAGGAGCATAGACGTGTTGACAACTTCAATGCTAGACCAAACAAAGTCGTTTTATACATAACATATATTAAACTTATAGGTAGGCCTCAGATTTTTACATTTATATTTGAAAAAAATATTATGTTTATCATCTTTTATTACCATAACATTTGTTAAAGTTTTTGAATCAACGGCAATATTGTGAAAATGTTTTGAATATATTAGCAAAAGGGCTCCTTTGATTTGCAAAATATTCAAAGATTTTCAATCAGTTTACTTTATGCCTCAAAGCAAACTCCTTACAACTTTAAAGCATCTTTTTAAAAATATTTTGAAAGACAATTGAGAATTAATAATTCATCTGAAATAACAATTCTGGGCTTGATTTTCTCAATTCCCAACTCTCCTTACTATGTACTGGTACCTTTTTATTAACTAAACGAAGATAAGGATACTTTGTCCACGCGGCGTTTTCTTTGCTGGAAAACAGAGAGACGATCTTCTCCCTTGTATTTGTTCTGGTGACATGGAAGGATAAATGCGTTGTCGGACCACCCCTCCCTCCCCCTCCCCCCCCCCACTCCCATTTAGATTGTTAAAGCATTGCTCATTGTTTATATATGACACGTATGAAAGAAACGTAAAATGAATAGGATACAGATGAGAATGAAATCTTACATAGATAGTGTTTAGCGCTCTTTTTTAAATGCCCCCCCCCCCCCAAAGCCCAAAATTCTATAGTCAAGCTTACAGTCGATATCTGGAGTGTAACAATTGCTTGCTTCTATTTGGATAGGACGCTAGTCTTTCAAAAAAAACCAAAACAAACAAACAAAAAAAAAAACAAAAAAAAACAAAACAACAACAACAAAAAAAGCAAACAAAAACAATAACAAACAAACAAACAAACGAACAAACAAACAAACTTTTCTTCAGCACTTAAAGAACCATAAACACAATGACTGCAGGGTCTACATTGCATAGGAATATATACTGACTCCATCGGGGACTGACAATTGAAAATGCCTCCGTTGCTTGTGGTGTCAGCTGCCAATTTAGACTTCAAGACCCAATGCATTTTGAAGGGAACAAATTCATTCCAGTCAAATTAATCGGACACACACAGCTCTTTATTTTTTTCATTTCAAGTATTGCAGGATTCTGCTCTCTAAGGTATTGCTTCTCTTTTGAAGCCAAAATTGCTTTTTTAAAATATGTTTCTATTTATATTTTATAATCCAGCGTTGCGATGTCATAAAATGGCAACCTATAATATATTTGCAAGAAAAGAAAAGACTTTTACGTCGCCTAAGATCTTGAAGGCATTATTATATTCGGCCTATTTGAGTTTTGAAGAGTGGATTTTCTTATGTGCTAAATTCCAGTCTCAGTGGTATCAGACAGGTTTAATTTGCCCTCATTGATTTTATAGGCGAGAAAGCGCGTTCCATTGACGGGCTGTCATATGGAGAAATAAAGGAACTTTATTTTCGTGATTATCATCGTCCTTCTTAATAAATTGATGATTATACTCGCTCGTAATTATTATGACAACTATTTCATGTCAACGTCGAAATCGTTACCTCTATCATCAAAGCCACCACCATCACTGAATTGAAATGGGAGAGGTGGGAGGGGAGTAGGGAAGGAAGAACTATGTAAAAAATAGGGCAAGAGACTGTCATTTTATTTTTGCCGTAATTTGATAATATGAAACATAAAAAGAAACATATAGTTATATTCCATTTTAGCCAGAAAACGTGTACTTAAAATATCCATTTATTAAAATGCCCCTGATATTGTCCAAGATTGTGAAACCTTAAACTTCAGGGACGTATCAAAATTGAGAACTTTGACGAATTGAAGTTTCTTTCAATTCATCGATTTTTAAAGTTCAAGTTTTCTAGACAAAGCGCTTTATTTATTTGGCCAGAGTACCGCTATCAACCCGCACCCCAGAGTCTCTTAATCCCCATGCTGGTAACACACAGTTTGATTCTTGGGAATAATTTCACTCAGTCGTATGGCTTCACTTACAGGATCCGTTTTTCTCGAATATACTGTATACTATCCACAAATATTTGATTCCGATCGGACCTAATAAGACTTCTCCTTATAAACTTCTTCCTCATCCTCATTCGTCCTCCCCCGTTTCCGCCATCCTTTCTCCCATCTCTACCCCCCCCCCCATCCCCGTCTCCCCATTGCTACTCTTTTACAAATTAGTTTGTTGAAAATTAATTGTCACATAGTCAAAGCGGATTCAGGACGGAGAGAAGTACAGCAGGTGATATTTGAACCCATAAATGGCTTGTTGCCAAAATCCTGTCAGAAAAAATAGAAATAGTTATGACTGGAATAGATATGTCTGCCGCCTTCGATGTCATCAATTGCCAATCCTTGTTAAAGATTATGAAAGGAATAGCTATGGAAGATGAAGCTAGATTAATCCAATTCCTTATAAGTGAAACCTGGATAACGACCAAAATAATCGGTGCCTCAGAGGCTAAATCATTCCTTGGCAACATCGGTACTCCACAAGGAAACAGTTTGAGCCCTGTCTTATATATCATTTACGTAGAAAATGCTTTAAAAGACGTATGTAAATCTGTACTTTCGGCTCAACTACGTTTTGAAGACGAACTCCCCATGGGAATTGCAAATGAAGACGACATTGACTTTATTAGCCTCAAACAAGTCAGTGTAAAAGACATCTAAAAAGCTGTACAAAAATACCAACTAAAGGTTAATACTGACAAAACAGATGTAACATTACTGTCAAGGAAGAAAGGCGAATGGAGAGCCACGAAAAAGTAGGGTCATTAATAGGAGACAAGGAAGACGTAGACAGAGAAAAAAAGGTTTATCGACGGTTGTACTAAATGAATTATTACATACATGGATTAGAAAAGATACAATAAAAATAAACACTGAAATCAAATTATAAACAACCTTATAAAATCAGTGCTTATATATATCTGCGGATCATGAGCACTGACCGGAACCGAAGAGCAAAGATTAGACAGATTCCATAGAAAACAACTTAAACGAGTCTTGACTACACGATACCCCACAAAAATAAGAAATAAAACACTGATGAAAAATGCAATGAAACATCCTTATCTACTCAAATCTTGGAAGCAAGATCGCGACCTTTTGGGCATAATACTCAGAAGAGATGAAAATATACCATCTAATTAACCCATGGATACTTTTATCACTCCATACGGACACAAGAAATATAAAGTCAATAGGATTCAACAGTCGTGACGTCACTTCCCTCGTAATGACGCATAGTAACTTAGTAACTGGTTCTAAACTATCGGAACAATGACGGACGCCCTTATGAACTACTTCTCCGACGAGCATAAAAAAGTATATCTAAAGGAGAAAATCATTATAAATCTGATCATGTTTTGACTTTTATACATTCTGATCACATGACATGTGAAAAAGTTCTAGCCATATGAAGAATAAAAAGTACTGATTTTCTTTGTTTAGAACCAAGCTGCTGGTTGCTCGACGGGCGTGACATCAAACTATTGAATGCTTTTCCCACTGTCCTGAACAGAGAACTAAAACGCCTCCAAAATAACGAAGAATTAAAATCAAAAGAAAGTGTTATGAAATTAGCAACCACAGTAAAATGCCTAGAGTACAAATAGGATTATTCGACTCTATGGTATCATCGATTTTGTTTATGGTTTCGAGGCATGGGGCTTACGACATTGAAAAATTTACTCTCATTACTTTAGTCAGTATTTAACTCTCTCCTTACCAGCCATTTTCAGGATTTTTCCTCAAACTTCACACCCAACTAACACAAATATATATATATATTTTTATCACTTTGACATAATAGCAGTAAAGTTCTTGCCATACATAATTTCTTTAGCAAAAGATACTCTACAACATTTTCTTTAAATGTTATGTACAAAAGAAATTTTAATAAGAAAAATGTTGGTTGTATCGTAACGAATGTGACGATTTTTCTATAATTGGTAACGTAAAAATAATAGACCAATTTGTTTTTGGGAACAAGGCTGTTATCCACTGATAATTGACAGAAATATTTGATTGATTTAATATTCGATGAGCATTAGTCTAGTAAAAGACCTACTAGAGTTGTGGGATGGGCATTTACTGGGCAAACCAATATGTTGGCGACGAAAGATATTTTCTATCCTTGTTTTTTTGCAAAGAATATAAGATATTTACCAACAAAAATGGCTATGTGAAGTAAGAAATACAAATTATCTTCGTTCATTTCTTACACGTTAAAAACGATATCAAATTCAAATAACTTATTAGATTTAGAAAGTAGAAATTTTAGCGAGTCAGCAACCAGGGGAAATGTGAAATTGAGACGAAAACAAACAAATTGTGAAATGTGTTGGGTGCGAGAGGACGAGTTCCATTGTCTGATTGAGTGTACGAGGTTTGTTAATGAGATGAGAGGTTGTTTAACGGATAAATTACATAAGAAACCGAGTATGATAGAGTTCACGAGACTCCTCCAATGTAAAGTATTATTATCATCAAAGTATCATTATTATTATTATTATTATTATTATTATTATTATTATTATTATTATTATTATTATTATTATTATTATTATTATTATTATTATTATTATTATTATTATTATTATTATTATTATTTTGATCATTATTATCATTATTATTTAGATTTACGAGATAGTCTATTTAATGCTTCTAGGAAATAAATTCTAAAAAAAGACAAGCCTTTCTTGACATCAATATTATAGAACGCTCTGAACGAATAACTTTTTAATAGAGTAAATTAGAATGCTCGACTTCTTCTATACTCGTAAGTAGGTCCAAATATTTATTGAAACATGTCAATTTTTATGCAAAATAATATCAAATTTCTATGCAAAGTATTTGCAGTAAAACTTCTAAAGCAGGTGAAAAGCCTACTAGGGACTCGTAATTATATGAAGGTCTGACATCCGAACCCACCTATGGGCCTTGTTTAACATTGTTGTAATGGACAAGATTCTGAATCATTTTGTTTAGATTTCCATTACAACAATGAGCCCATAAGAAATTGGGTTATCAGACCTGAAAATAAGTTCACGTCAACTACTAGGGTTTACTGATTTTAAAGAATCAGATATTTATTAAGAACATATGCATTAAAACATTCTTAATTTTTGTCGTCGTAGTAGTTGTTGTTCTTGCTGTTGTTTTTGCGTAACATATGTATGTATACGTCTGTTTATACAGACAATAACAATTCACTTCAAAATTTAATTCAATTTAAAAAAGGAGAACATCGTCTAGATGTAATATCTAAGATTTATAAAACGATTGTAAGTCTTTTGAATTGATTTCTAAAGTTAAGAGATTTTTAGATATAGAGACAAGAGGGAGAAAGAAAGGAAGAAAGAAAGAAAGAAAAAAAAAAAAAAAAAAAAAAGAGAGAGAGAGAGAGAGAGAGAGAGAGAGAGAGAGAGAGAGAGAGAGAGAGAGAGAGAGAGAGAGAGAGAAGGGGAAAGGGGAATGAGAGGTTGCAAGGTCATAAGGTAATGCCTGATTTATAAACACACTCAACACTCACACAATTATACAGTGATTAAGTTTTTTTTTAAATTATAAGTTTGTTTCTTTTAATCCAAAACAAATTTGTAGATGCAAACTTAATTTTGACATTAAGTGTGTCGATGTCTTTAGAATAATGTGCTCCTTTTTACTTTTGGTCTATTAGTCATAAATCATGCATTATAACGCAGGAAAATGAAATGATAGTGCTCAATTTTTAAGTCAAAAAGAAAAACAGATGAGGACAATTTTTGAGGAATTATTTCATTATCGTGCCTTCATAATCTTTAATAAAAACAGATAATGTTTAAACATAAAACACTGCCCACGTAGAGCTATATTATGAATATGGTCCGGGAGCTTTGTGGCTTAGGAGAAACAATTGATCCGTTACAATCGTCTACCTTATGTACTATCTATCGAACCTGTTTTTATTTAACTCAAATGTTATTATAAGTGATGCCTGGAACTTGAAAGATGAAACCATAATATCACAATATTATTTTATGCCTGCTTTCACAGCTTCTTTACTGTGTTTCTATATATCCGCTTGTTAATTTGTCAGTTCATTTGTGACGGGCGTTAAATCTTGCTGTATATCGTCTGACTATCTGGCTCGTGCCAGACAGTATCTCTCTGTTGATAATTTAGATACTTTCTCCGACTGTCATGTACAGACATATCCACTGTTTACGCATTCCTTTGACCTTTACATTTGCCAGAAATGAGGAATGCTTTGAATGGACATTTTTCTCTTGATTCATACATATTAAGCGATGGATAATATACATAATATGTAACTAGTTTTTATCCATTACGATCCAGTGCAAAGATCCCATTTTAGTGAAGAAATCTATTCCTAACAACTTTTGATCTGTTAAATTTATAAACCTAACTAAATTTCAAATTTGTGAAAACATCGATATGGTTTTAAATAAAAACGTTTTATAATAACTTGAAAGTGATCTACCTAGCCCTATGCAATAAAGCCTAATTGTAAAAACAACCAGGGCTACCCACAGGGTGATAATTCGATCGATCCAACCGTCAACCCAAAACCACCATATTCTCATACGTCATATTGGGGCCATAAAGAATCTCGGGGATAATGTAGGATGGACTCTATATCAAAAGCAGGTTAAAGTTCTCAAAGTCCTAGGTTTGAGAGTTCTTGCCAAGATGGGGGTGATTTAAATCGATCGATATTTGAAAAAAAATTTAGCTGTTATATAGAGCAATATCCACTAAACATGCTCAAAGCGCTTTACAAGGGATCCGTGGCCAACAGCAACTTTAACATTTAGGACAGGAGTGTAAGAGCCTGACACCTGTTAGGCGATATTACATATTTTCGGACAGAGACAACGTTGTTAACGGCCAGGTACCCATTTTCACCTGAGTACGGTGAGGGAATTTGAGTAAAGAGACTTCTCTAAGGACTCAACTATGCGCCGAGCGAGGCTCGAACCCAGGACCTTCCGATCCAAAAGCGAGTGCCATACTACAAGACCACATAGCCGCACAATATGAAGAAAAAGAAGAAGAAGAAGAAGAAGAAGAAGAAGAAGAAGAAGAAGAAGAAGAAGAAGAAGAAGAAGAAGAAGAAGAAGAAGAAGAAGAAGAAGAAGAAGAGGAAGAAGATGTTTTCCTTTCCAAACAACTCTGTTGGATAATCAAAGTTACATTGATTATCCAATAAATGAGTTATGTGGAAAGGAAATGTCCTTGAAACACAACTATAATATTATAATGAATCATTAGAATAAATCTGTCATTCTTAGAGGTAATTGGGATTTTTTATATTTGTTTCCTGCAACAAATCAGTAATTGACGTCATACTACTCGTATGTTATATGAAAAAATACAGCTTCTTCTCCTCTTCCTCCTCCTCCTTCTTCTTCTTTGTCTTCTTCTTCTCACCCTCCCCACCACCACCACATTCTCCTCCTCCTCCTCCTCATCCTTCTCCTCCTCCTCCTCCACCACCACCACCACCACCACCGCCTTCTCCTCCTCCTCCTCCTCCTCCTCCTCCTTCTTCTTCTTCTTCTTCTTCTTCTTCTTCTTCTTCTTCTTCTTCTTCTTCTTCTTCTTCTTCTTCTTCTTCTTCTTCTTCTTCTTCTTTTTCTTCTTCTTCTTCTTCTTTAAAAGAATGACTAGCTCAATCAGACGATCAATATAAGCCATCAGTAGATAAAGAAATAAATTATGATACTCTCCTGACAGTCTGCAGTGCATCCTTCAAGGTCTCACTAATGCTTAGGAGCATGATAACCTGCAGAAAAATAGTTCCATAAGCATCAAGTATTTGGGGAAAATGAGTAGAAACGACTGTCAAAGTTAAATGGACGGAATTTTTTAAAAAAAGATCTTAAAATGCAGCACCGTTAATAGAAATGAAAAACAGAATAAGAAATCGGATGATGGAAGTCCAGTATTGAAACTCAGAATTTCATCTTTCATTCTGGGTAGATGTTCATATATTCTACAGAAGCTTTATTCATTGGAGTTCGCTTTAGCCAATTGCTTATACTTTTAATATCAATCGATTCAGATCCACCAAATGTTGTAATAACACATTACTGTTTTCATAACTATATGGCCATATTACCTATTGATGAGAGTAAACGTTTTCTGGCCATTGTTTAAGAAATGCATTTTGTTAAATTAAGACAATAGATAAAAGACAACATTGGTAAAAGAGTAACGAACACAGAACGACATATTAAACATTGTAGTCAACCATTTTGAATTCAAATTCAGCAAACCAAACAAAACGCCAATCACACCATTTACATGCCCCCATGCAAAGATTTCAAATGAATAATAATAATAATAATAATGCTGAAAACTTATATAGCGCTATAACTCCGAGACACCAGACTCTAAGCGCTTAAATTACAAATTACTTTGGCTGAAACATACTCATTCACACACACAAGCACACACACACACACACACATACACACACACACAATACAACACACAACACAAACCAAACCTATCTTTCTTCTCATACCATCTACTAAAATCGAAACAAATATGTTTTAAGCGAACGTTTAAAAATAGACAAAGATTCTATGAATCCCTTTACAAAACAACGAAAGAAAGACCACTCTCATTGCATATTTTAGATCAAAGATGGCGCCTCTTTGTACATTTATTAATGAAGAAATCAAGAAATACAAGCAAACAAAGCCATGATAGCATATTTTAAAAAGTGTGGGACTCTTTTAGAGGAGGACCTATAACTATCCTGCCTGTTCTTTTAAATCAAAACCTCTTAACTAAAGAACCTCCAATGACCCTAAAACACCTGAAGTTCTACAAAAACATAAAAATTTAACCAGTGACAGACAATCTTGGAGGGACCTTAAGCGCGAGGTAGCCGAGGCGTCCCGATCCTTCGATAGAGACCCGAAAGGCTCATAAGTCAGTAAGTCAAGGCAATAGAGTAAAGGCTGCTCTAGATAGCCACGTTATGAGATGATATGCTGCTTGATTTATTCGACACAAGGACGAAAACAGAATTGTTAAAATATGTCCTCAATAATGACAGTCAAGATATTCCACATGGGGTCAAGATCTATTTTGTTCTTGTCATTTGTCTGTGTTGCTCGAAAAAGAGGACTTCAAAGCATGAATTTAATTCGTTTGTAATGAAACCGATTATGCCACTTACCTTATGATTGTTTCCAAGATAGATTGACCTTTCACATTAAAAAAAAAGGAAAAAACTGAAATGCTTTTTTTTTCCAAAAAAAGTACGTGCATATACAAAAAGTTACTCGAAGTCAATATGGAAAACACATTTGGAATTAGGTCCTGTTACTCATCAAGATTGGTACAAAAGAAGAAGAAATTTTGCTTGCCATTTTTTTTTAAATTACCTTTTTCTTATTAGAAGATAGAACAGCGACATAGTGAGTACTTTGTAAAGCGCTTTGAGCACGTTTAGAAGATTATGCTCTATATAAAGGCTCACGGCGATTATGTGTAACAGTAGACTATTGTCATGAGTAATTTTTATCCACAGTTAATCTAAAGTTAACCTCTAGTCCAATTATCCAATTGTTATATAACGAAACATAAACGCATCATGCAAAATGGAGTAACACAGCCTGGCATTTTTCGTTTCAATAAATCAACATTTGAAAATGTTATAGATATTGTTAACATTTAAACCACGCTGTATGTGAAGCGAAATAAAGATGTCTGACCTTTACTTTAATATCCTTAATTAATACTAGAAAGAAACATAAAACTTACGAGACTTATTAAAATTCTATCACGCTATTGGCCATTTTAAAATGTCAACATCAGCATTGTTCATTAGCGAGGAAAGTTCCAGTGGAGGAAAGGATGTATGAATGAGGACAGCCATGCCTGAAATTGAAGACACCAGAAGGTCGCGTTTCCTGAGGACGAAGACAGTCGGGATATAATGAGAGAGAGAGAGAGAGAGAGAGAGAGAGAGAGAGAGAGAGAGAGAGAGAGAGAGAGAGAGAGAGAGAGAGAGAGAGAGAGCTGTCATTGCTTTAGAGTATAAAACAATTTATATCGTCTATCCCCAAATTTTTTTGTTAGGTTAAGATGGGTTAAATCTTTCAGTATTCATCATCCTATTGTATTACCGTTTTAATTGTTTTTGTCGTTGGCCGAAAGGTCTGATGTCCGACATTTTCTATGTTAAGTATGTTTTTCTTTTTTGACCGAATCATAATATTCGTGAGATGTCAACCGAGATTTCTTCCAAAATGTATGTAAAACGTTACCTTTTCAAATATAATATACATATTCTTTATATTTTTTATTCATGTTTATTGTCTTGAATTATTTATATCGTGTTCGAACATACAATTATCTAATAAATGATAACCTGCCTCAAAATTGAAAAAAAGGTACGACAAAAATGTCCTATCGAGTGCTATTCGAGTTGATAAATATATATGGCTTTTATACACATTTCCTCCATTTGTAAATAATAGACAACATAGATCATAGATATCTGTTTAATTATAATATGTTTTCTTCTTTTAATTATTAAACATCCCAATAGAATAAATCTTATAGAGGTTCTGATGGGTATCGTTAAAGTGTATAAGTCTCTGATGGACACGTCAACTGTTATTTAACATGATGCAACTATAACTTATGGAATCAGGATAGTGAAATGAGGGGAAACAAATCAAAGGTGTTGATAATGTTCATTATTATAATGCTGATGGCGATGATAATAATAATGATGATAATGATGATGATGATGATGATGATGATGATTATCATCATCATCATCATCATCATCATCATCATCATCATCATCGTCATCATCAACATATTGATGACGATGAGGGGTAGAGGTTAAATCCAATGAGAAACCAACCGATGATGTGTAACTTTACAGATTGGTTGGATGGCAATGAACCATGTATATTGGTGATTTGTAAGCTAATAATGAATTTAAATAACTTTAATATGAAAATTTTACCAACACTTATATATGACACACACGAGAGAGTGGTGAATGTTAAAGTATTGATTCAATTCAGTACACTGACAAAACACCTCTTCTCAGTTTGGCAAGAACACTTTTACTTCAAATATCGATGCATTAAAATAACCCTCAACTTGTCAAACATTCTTAAATGTTTCGAACAAGTCTGAGGTTTAAGAACTGTTGAAAAAATGAAGGTTATCATCATTCTTCGCTATATAAAGAAAAAAACAACTGGTCATAATAAAAATGCGTTTTTATCATAGCCTGACGAATCTTGTTCTAGCTCCCAGGGCAGAATTCACATTAACAGATCTTAATGTCAAGGTTTATTTATAAATGTTTTGCCCATCATGGTTACAAATAAAGAATGCATTTATATAGAGCTTTTACAAAGTTAACATGCTCTTAGTGCTTTTCAGTTTTGTTATCTCCTAGTGATTGATCTGTATACATATAATACCTAGTTCAAGGCATGCAGCATGTTTGGAGCTTCATTTTTGCTTAGATTTTTGTATTTTGCTTATTTTGGCCAGAAACATTTACTACATATTATAATATAAAGTAAAATTAGATCAAGATAATCTACTATCAGAAAGGTGAAAATGTAAAGGTTTCCGATGGGAACAGTTCAACACTATACACATCCGAAGCCTTTCCATTTTCACCTATTCGTTAGTATTTTCATGATCCCAGCCTTCAGGCACACCCCCCCCCCCCACTGCCTTCTATTAGGATAAGTTCCATCTTGTGGGAGTGTTATTTTTTAAAAATATGAGACTTCTTGAAATGCTCCGGTTTCAAATTATTGAAAAGTTGTGAGTCATCCATAGCATGGAGTCATCTCATGAAGTGAGAACAGGTTTTCTGGTCGAAAGGAAACATGACGTTTGGACATGGCAGGACAGGGTTGTGTTTGAGAAATTTGGTGAAACCGTCAATTTTACAACACTGATTATTGATCTCCATCATTTTCTAAAAATTGTCATATTCCACAATATAAATTATTGTTGTCGTTTGTATCTATTTCACAGGCAATGAAAGTCACCAAATTGAATCAGGCATAAAGAATGTCAGAAGACCCAAGCGCCATTTTGAATAGGCCTAATATTGTTGTTTGAATAGTATTGCCACAATAATCCACACTTTAAAATAAATCTTGTTTCTCTATCATTTTTCATGGTGGCTTAAAAGACTTTCACATCTCTGTCAAAGCAGCATGTGTATTAAGAAGGAGATAAATAGAACATTATTAACTAAAGAAACGAAATCATCTTTAAACAACACCAACACTATAGTTATTTATCAAGGATGATAATTCTTGAGTTTAAAAAATAAGGCATTAAAAAAAATGTGTTAGTTAAAATCTGCCTATGACCAGAGGGAAACATCCACTAGTGTCTGTCCACAGCTGTCTGCCATAACATATATCGTTGCATTGAGCAATTATTTAGAACCAAATGCTCACCATACAATCATAATAAATAGTTATAAAAATCCAAATTTCCAAGGCAAGCAGACTGGTTTAACACCATATAAGCTGCATTGATCTGTTTGTTTAGAAATGGAGGTGGAGGATGATGTATAATACCAGCTACATGTGAACGTAAACAAGTATAATTTCAACAGCGACTCACGCTTCAAGCACATTTCCTACACAAGTAAATTAACCAGACATTGTCAAGCTATGGGCGGTGCACAATCTAATGGCTGTAATGGATGTCGAAGACGTCAGATTCAACTAGACAAATACCTTGATGAAAGGCAAATCCACCTCATCCAGACGACGTGGTCCATTTTGAAACTGGACTTGACCACTCTTGGTCTCACCATATTTCTCAAGTAAGTACCGTATAATGCATTCTTTTTGTTTCTATCACTACTGATGTTTTGTCCTGATATATTCCATTTGACAACTAACCAACCACCGGCCTGCGACTCCCGCTTTGATTTTCGTAAAATAATGAAGATAATAGTAATAGTTTTTTTTAAAAACTTTGAGTATTTATATAGCACAGCATCCACCAAACGTGCTCAAATCGTTTCTCAAGGGATGCCTCACCATCAACATTTAACTTGTAGGACGAGAAATGACGGGTGTTAGACGATGTTACAATTTGTTTCCGACAGAGACAAGGCTGTTAATGGCATAGTACCCTTTTTATACCTGAGTACGATGAGAGAATGTGAGTAAATAGCCCTTTTCAAAGACTCAACTTTGCGTCGATTAGAATGGGACACGAACCCTGGACCTTCCAGTCCAAAGGCAAATGTCATATCAAAGGATCACATAGCCGCACAAATAATAATAATAATAATAATAATAATAATAATAATAATAATAATAATAATTATAAATAATAAATAATAATAATAATAATAATAATAATAATAA
>NC_088360.1:69427670-69432670 GCF_034508935.2 Berghia stephanieae | reverse complement strand
ATTAGTTTGTCAGTGATGGATAATATCGGATATAATCTTTCAATTTGTCTGCTATATGGATTTAGAAAAACCAAAAGCAAGAGGTGCCTAAATGAGCCATGTAGATGGTGAGAGAAAAAAAGTGATTGGATTTTACTCATATAAAAGACGATAATATAAAATCAATAATGTTTCGGCCTTTGGCCTTCCTCAGGCTACAAACAAATCACGCATAATACAATGATGAGAGAGAGAGAAAGAAAAACAAAAATTTACATTTACACCACGAGGATTACAATTGAAAAAAAAAGGAAAGGAATCGGGGGGGGGGGGGGGGGGGGGGGTGAAGGATCAAGAAAGATCGAGGTGTGTCGTGTAAGGGAAGGAGAGAGAGAGAGAGAGAGAGAGAGAGAGAGAGAGAGAGAGAGAGAGAGAGAGAGAGAGAGAGAGAGAGAGAGAGAGAGGTTTGTCTCAAAATTAAGTTTGCAAATTTTAATCTGCGGTAAATGATAAACTGTTCGTTGAAATTAGATGAAAATATTACCAATGAAAACATTTTTTATAAGAAATAATCTAACCGAGTTCAAAGCGATAAAACAAGTATCTACTAAATTGAACGAACAGAGAAAAGGTTAAAATTGACACTACAAACGTCAACGAACGCGAAAGTCAAATCTGGTCAACATGTTGATGTTCAAACAAGGTTACAAAAAGATTTTAAATAATCTTTAACCGCCGGCCACTCTACTGTTTCATTTTGCTTTATTTATGAACGTTATCGAAATACTTATTACATGATATTTACCGTTGTAGTGCTGTAACATTGTTACATTGCGGTGTGATCAAAACAATACGGACCCTTCGTGATGTATATATATATGTGACATCAACTTCATTCTATCTGTACAAGGAGAGGAACAAAATTGGATAGCAATCCTGACAGAGGGCTAGGACCGTAGCCAAGGGCCGGATGAAATGTAAGGAAGATGTCCAGGCCTTATGTTGACGATGGGAGATTTAAACGAGGAGACACTCAGTCTTTCTTTCTGTCAAATAAAAGGCGACGCTAATTCCGTGATCTCATTAATAAAGATATGAACAACCTATTAGTTTTCATTAATATCAGCTGTTTGACAGAGTCGCTAGTCGAGACTGGATAATTGCACACGATCTTCCTATCTAATCCTTTTTAGTTCACATTCAACGGCAGCCAATCTTCTTAAGAAACGTTGTTAGGTGTCAGAATTTGTTAAAAGTATGATACATGCTTTACATCAATTTGGATTTTTGTTATTTATAATGTCCCTTTACCTTAAATTAACACACACAAATTTGAAAATATAAGAGGCATCGGTCAATCCTAGCTTTGGCTTAAAATCCTTTTTATCTATATTTTGTTTGTTCTATTTTTAAAAAGAATCTTTTATTTATTTTCTGTCTCTATGTGAAAAATTCAATATTTATTTGAGAAAAAGAATCATTTCAAAAGAGAAACAGTGAATTAAAACCTATTAGCGTCTTACACTGAATAATATATTTTAACGTTACACCCACTTGATTCCTTACTATCTGTAAGTAAGATGATCAATCTGAAATACACTAACAAATCACGTTTTTCATTTTGCGGCGTTGTCTTCTTGTGGTATACTTGTCTTTGGTCCGATGGGTTCGAGTTCCGCTCCAGAGCAGCACAAAGTTAAATCCTTATTAAAAAAAGAAAAAAAAAGAAATGAATGCTTGGCGGTTAACAACAGTGTCTCCGGTGACTTACAGGCGTCATGTCTCGTCCTACTTGTTAAGTATTGCCGTTCATAGGCTAGCGATTCCTTGTTAAGCTCTTTGAGCACGTTTAGTTGATATTGTTGCCCTGTATACATACTCAAGTTTGCTTTTTTTGTTCTTTTTTTTGGGGGGGGGGGGATGGGTAGGTTGTTGCAGAACGATATCTACTCCGTTATATTGATGGATTAAAATAACTCCCAAATCGTGCTTTCTTTTCTTTCTTTTTTTTTATGTTTACAAGTTTGAGGTCATCTTAACCAGTTAACTGCCGTTCTCCAGAAAGGCGCGTATTTAAAAATTTGGCCAGAAAGGGAATTTATATCGATCAATATTTGAAGGGCAAGTGTACTGGCCAAATGTTTAAATCCCCGTCTTCGTGGAATACAGCAGTTAACTGGGTTCATCCTTTGATGTAGGATGAACGTTTTCTGAATGTGAAAAGGGTGTTTTGTCAGAGTACGACTGTAACGGACACTCAGGGGAAGCCGAACTGGTCTTGATGGGAACAAGTGAAAGAGATGAAGCCATAGGTATCCGCTGCCCTCAATAGATATGTCTACGTTTTTAACATATCCCTTTTATCTAGAATAGATTTAAAACAACATGAACAAAATGTTGTGATTACATGATGCAAGAATAGATAAATGAGGAAAAGTTGGAATGAGAAAAAGGAATTTCAAAAAATCTTTCATGCGTTAAATGTCACAAAAGAAGAAAACGGTTGTGACATAATATGTTATATTATTGCACATATGAAATATCAATTATGCTTACACTGCAAAATATCACGCACGTTTTTATGATAATAGTGAAATACAGAATTGATTGAGCTTTTTAAGATTCATTAGGAAAATGAGCATTCTTCGATCAGAATTCATGCATTTTATTTTGGCAGCAAAATATAATTATGAATTATCATGAATTTTAGCATACCCTCACCACATTATTTTTACTTCAGTCACGGAAATGTCCCTCAACTATTCAAAATAACTATTTTGTTGCGTTAATTGATTTAATTGAGAATCAGAAGAGACACCAGAGGTCCTTCATTGTGAATTTTTTAAAAATCATAAAAAATATTCAATCTTTTTTCATTTATTGTTCATTCATATGAAAGAAGTGAGTAAATGTGCAGCAATTTGCTGCTTTGATTAATATTTATCACGGATGATACATTTTGTAAAGTTAAAATTTCGTCTCAAAACATGGATGCGTTTTTAAAACAAAGAGATGAAATATCCAGTTTATAAAAAAAACAACCTCGCTGAACTAAGCCAATCAATCTGACCAACGTAATCTAGCTACTTGTTTCCACATCATTCTGACATTTTCCAGTGTTTCCCCCATTAAACCATTAACTGCCGTACTCTGGAAAACCATATATCAAAAACATTGGCCAGAAAACTGGTCCTTCAATATCTCCATTTTATTGGCTCATTTAGGCACCTCTAGCTTTGGTTTTCCTTCAATATCGATTGATCTTGATTGATCCTCATCTAGGTAAAAAATCTCAAACTAGGTCTGAATTTTTTTGCCAATATGAGGGTCATTTAAATCGATCGATATTTGAAGGACGAGTTTTATGGCCAAATTTTTAAATATATAGTTTCTCAAGTACGGCAGTTAAAGGGTTAATGATAATGTGATGAAACAATGATAACGTCGATCTATTTGAAATATACGTATTCAGTGTCATTCCTCATTCTTTAAGCCGTGAAAGGAATCTGACTCACTCAAGTTTCTTTTCTCCTGTCTGAGGCAGACTGTACAATATTGGTCTTCTACTCATTTTGAGTGGCATTAAGGGTACAACCGTATTCTGACAAAACATGTATTTTCATTTGGCCAGAAAGCTTTAACTTTAAATATCAATCGATTGGTATTACCCTCGCCTTGTCAAAAAGTTTCAAACACGAGATTTCATGACTTCTCAGATGTTCGAGTTTTTGGCAAATTGACGCTTGGTATTTAAAGTAGAAGTTTTCTGGCTAAAATGAAATAGTTTTATTTAGTCGGTACGTCAGAGTAAGATTGACGGTTCCATCGTTGGTGTAGTGTAGAGTCCTGGTCCTGACTGCTGAGTGACTTCGAGTGAAAAACACGGTTAAACCCATTAACAGCAAGACTGAAAAGAGAAGAATAATTCGTGACGTCCCACCTTCTACTTGTCCAGTTCCAAAATCCTTGGAAGTGTGTTTGTAACCAGTCCTTTGAAGGACTAATAATGAATAGGATCCATATTGAATCATAAAGTGGCATAACTACTTTAACAGCAGGATGTATAGGCAGATTCTAAGGATTACTGGACTTTAAAGAGCGAGGATGGATGATCTTCATTGACGACCAGCATATATTCAGATTAGAAAATAAGATGCCGTCATTTTGAAACCAGAAGATTATTTACACAAGGATGTATTCAGTCCTTCGGAAGAATGGTTTTACATTTCCAATGGGACAGGAACCAATTTTTTTTTACGTTATATTGATAACGGTCACTTTGTGAAAAGAGGAAGATCAGCTGTCGTGTTGGAGTAAAATCAAACTTCACCAATCGTTCATTCATGTTGTGTCGTGCTTCATTGCCTGTGCGATCAAGACTCTCACTTCACTCTCGCCTGTATCTTCTGATACGTATTGTTGTTCCTTTCTGTCATCATATCGTCCATTTTGTCAAACCTTCCTACATCTTTTATCTTTTACACGCTGCCGAACTGGTGCTCTTTTTTCTTCCAACTTTCCGAGGTGTTATCATTAATAAAAGCTACATAGAAAGATAGATGAACAGAAATAGATTAATAGATGGATAGATATAAAGATGGATAGATAAACAGACAGACAGATAGATAGACAGACAGACAGATAGATAGATAGATAGATAGATAGATAGATAGATAGATAGATAGATATATAGGTAGGTAGGTAGATAGATAGAAAGATGGATGGAAAGACAAGACAGATAAATAGATAGATTGATAGTACGTTATTGTAGGATTGAATGTTCCACATCGGTTTATTGTATAATAGGGGTTCTGAGCGGTGAATAACTTCGAATGCATGTTTCATTGAAGTGTTTTTGTCGCGAACGTAAAAATACGACCTTTTGGCACAGATAAATATACACTATAGATAGATGGATAGATAGATGGATGGGTAGATGGATGGGTAGATAGAAGGGTAGATGGATAGACAGATAGATAGATATATAGATATATTATAGATAGATATGTAGATATATGGAT
>NC_088360.1:69395170-69420170 GCF_034508935.2 Berghia stephanieae | reverse complement strand
TATTGATTTTTGAGACAAGAATCAAAGTATTTTTGTGTTATTAGTTGTTATTAGTTATCTTGACAAAGATAAATACCAAATCTTTGCTTGCATGGTACTAACAGCTTTTTAATTTATAATTTAGAGCAATAAATGTTTTAAAAGAATCACATTATTCAAAGAAAATACACAAAGCCTCCTTAATACGCTTCAACAGTCATGACGTCACTTCCCTCGTTACGACGCATGGTAACTTAGTAACTGGCTCTAATTTATCGGAACAATGGCGGACGCCTTCATGGAATATTTCTACGACGAGCATAAAAGTGTATCCAGAGGAAAAAAACATTATAAATATGATCATGTTTTGACTTTTATACATTCTGATCACATGGCATATGAAAAGTTCTAGTCAGCATGAAGAATAAAATGTACCCATTTTCTTTGTTTAGAACCAGGCTTCTCGTCCTTGCTGGGCGACGTGACATCAGACTAGTGAATCCAATTACAAAATGGAATATTGAGCTGCATTCATTTTATCAAAAATCAGAGTGTAAGCATCAGTCATTATCCACAATAAGCGCTTCTTGAACACGAGAAATGATAACTTACATTACCTATAAGGTTATTGATTATTTTGACCACAACCACCATTAGACTACTACTAACACTCTCCCTCTTCCTCTAACTACTACTACGACTACTACTACTACTACTACTACTACTACTACTACTACTACTACTACTACTACTACTACTACTACTACTACTGCTACTACTACTACTACTACTACTACTACTACTACTACTACTACTACTACTACTACAATGGCTGTTCTCTATCAAGTTTTAATAAGTTTAATCAAAACAACAAAAAGGTTTTCGTTAACTAATATGAAAAGATTTATCTTCATTCATGAACTTTAGGGCTGCACTATTCCGATAATTTATATTTCACTTTTCGAAAACCGTTGATTTGTCCAAATCTTTATTCAGTGCACATTATTACAATACAAAATAGATCTAATATTAACACGAACCAAAGAAATCCCTAAAAATCGTTTGGTTCTGCTGTTTAATTTTTTAATTTTTACCTTTGTCCATTTTTTTAAAATTTAAAGAACTAGTAAAAAGCCCGCAATTTCGCGGGGAAAGAACTATTTTCATTCGATATTGTACCCACCATCATTTAATGAGGGCCGATTGGTAAACAACGTTGTCTGTGTAATTTGGTATATCCTCTGTTGATTTTTCTGTGTGGCCCAACATGAAGTGTAAGGCACTATAGCCTCTGACCCGTGGCATGGCAACATAAAGTTGTCCGTGTGTGAAAACAGGTTGTGGTAATAAATCATCTGCGAAAATAAACCTGAAGTAGCAGACGTGAGCGGAGTTAAAAGACGATCCTGGGAGGCTTTCTGAAAGCTCCTACAAAGGGAAACAACTCAAATAATATTCCCTCAACTAACCACAAGAAAAAATAAAACCTAGTACCTTTAACTAACCCTAATAGTAATAGGAAAAACAAACACCCTAGCATCTTTGCTAAGACTTACGGCAAACCTTAATTTTTTTTTAAATCCTCCGATCTCGAGCTAACCCTAATAGAAAAATAAACCCTCGGATTGCTTTGCACTACTTTTCAATACTTCACAAATCAAAATGGCCGCCGAGAATCAAAACAATAGTCAAACTAGGAAATTTTAAACTTTCATAAATCTATCAAGGTTTGTTCTAGAGTTTTTAAAATGCTTCTATATGATGACAAATTGAATAAATAAACGCCTGACAAAAGATCAACGGTGAAAATACAAATTGAAAGAATACAGGGGAAGTAGGAGCTTTCGGAATGTCTCCCCGATCCTGGGATCGAGAACTTACCTTACAGTACAGTAGTACAGTACTCTGGTGATCATGTTTTGAGTGTTGATTGGTAAAATTGAGAGTTTGTCCATAATTCAAAACTAAGTAATATACACTGATCTAATTTACATGAAAGAAAATGGGTGTCTTGACCACTTTAATCCTGAGGTCAAATTAAAATCTGAAGCAGACGCGAACAGTATCAAGTATTCCATAATAATAATATGTCTAATTTTGATTTGTTCGGGCTAGAAGCTAGCCAGATACAATGGGTACGATCTATATTACATTTCCATGTGCTCAATGTCATTGGTCACATTGCAAAGTGTGCTCAAAATGACCCACATAGTGAAAAGTGTTCACATTTTAAGAATAACCAACGTTACAATACTCTTCAACAGTCGTAACGTCACTTCCTTCCTAGTGACGCATGGTAACTTAGTAACACTGGTTCTAAACTATCGGAACAATGGCGGACGCCGTATGAAATATTTCTTCGGAGAGCATAAAAGTGTATCCAGAGGAAAAAACCCCCATAAATTTGATCATGTTTTGACTTTCACACACTCTGATCACAAGACATATGAAAAGTTCTAGCCAGCATGAAGAATAAAAGTAATGATTTTCTTTGTTTAGAACCAAGATGGCCGCCGTTGCCGGGCGGCGTGACATCAGACTATTGAATCGTATTGGTCATTTTGCTCAGCATGATACATGGGTATGTTTACAACGTTCATAAAAAAGCTGCGTGTTTAGATACATTGAGAAAACTCCACAGATGACTTCCTGCTGCTGTCACTAATGATTTATACTTATACCGACATCCCTTATTTATTATGTTTTGTATTTATTTTCAATTCCATCGTATTTATTTTCCAACAACTGTCTACACGTTTTTATATGTCACTTTCTAAACTGCATTACACAGTTCCTCCATGCCTCCCCTCTTTTCACTAAATTAATTGCGCACCTTTATCGAGTATTCTATTTTAAGTCGTGCTTCCTTACAAAGGAGCATACTATTTCCTGCCAACCAATGTTTTGTTTATTCATCTTAATTACACCACTACTATATTATCTCATTCATCTGTGGTGTTTCATTCATCCTGTTTTGTTGATAAATGGAAAACCGGAAACGCTCATTTGATCTGTTTTTGTAATTAAATTGAAGCTTACATTCAATTTCACATTATTATTTATTTCTTCGAGCTTCGAGAAGCAACATTTACATTAAGTGAATACATTATTTCGAATGCAACGATTTGCGTAAAAACGCCAAACTGACAACTTTTTACAGTGTCGAAATTGGTTGTTTTTGAGAGTGTTAGTGTCGTCGGTACGTATTTTATGATATCTGTTTGACTCAACGAACTTTCAAACTGACTTTAAATTTTAAAAGGAAATCAAGCGAATCTGTTTATCTATCTAAAAAAATACATTTCTAATTTTCAAATCTTTCAGTAGAGTTGTGCGCCGTATAATTTTTTTATTGACTCAAATAAGCACAATGTTCTCCACAAGGCTATATTTTTTAAAGAAAGGATATATTGGTTTTGATTTTTGTCTCATCTTTATTTTTGTAAGGTTTCTTTCGCTTGCCCTATTACTGGTAATTGCTATTCTTAAATATTTTTCTAAGATTTATATTTTAAAGAGAAACATAATACACGGAACTCGCAGAAAATGGCGTACAGCTCCAGCTTTCTTTCTTTATATTCTGCTGTTATTGCTTTTGTCGAAGGATGCCTTCCGATTATCAAGACCCAGTGCATGAACCATCCAAGCGATAGCTAACTAATCTCACCAAGCTTCCTTGTCGCCATTCGTTCCACAAAAACGACCCCCGGCAAGATTTCACAACTAAATTTGACACAGCTGAAACCAAATATTCGATTTCGATTTTAAAAAAGAGATACAATAAAGAAAAATTATAGTTGTACAGAGTAAAAAATAGAATACGATGGAATTAGGAGGAATATCGACACTTTTCTACATATTCTGACAACAATCACTTTTTGTCATTTTGACCAGAAAATCCTTTATCTATTCTGGCCATATATATTTTACCTCGAATCCCAACCAAAAAAGATCACAGCCAACTTGTCAAAATTGTCAAAAAAGTATCAAAACCCAGGACTTTTAAATAAAGACGTCTCCGATTAAGATGAATTCCATTTTTTAAAAAATATTTCTGATTTTTTAAGACAATTATGACGAGTTGGGTGGTATCTAATCGATAAATTCTTGAAACAAAAAGTTTTCAGCCTGCTTGAAAATGATGTTAAGTATTTTCAAAGTTTGACATGGCTAAATTAGACATACTGAATATGGATGATAATTGATTTATCATTTAATTAACAGTTACAGCTGTAACAATGCATTTAATAACAAATGTTCTGATAAACATTGTAATTTGTGCTATGATAAAGGTGGAATTTTGGAATTCATTACCCGCAATGTTGAACAAATAACCATTCTTTTTCTGGTTCTTCTGATCTCCCGTGGTTTTGGAGAATGTGACTTGTGTGACTTTTCACACTAATCAAATGGATTTTACAAACAATACATTGTACTTGTGCCAATTTTATGAACTTTACTCACCATTCTATTATTATGTAATGCAATTTGTCCTGACCTGTTTTTTAAAATCCTTTAACCGATAATTAATCTGTGTAGTAAATCAAAGCCATCTAGATAGAGACGTCTATATTATGTGTTAACATTTTTCTTCTTTTTATTTTTTAGAATGTTGAGATTTTAGCAACATAGTCATATAATTTGTTTGCCTTTAATTTGGGATTATTTGATCATTTGTTTTCGAAATGTTTGTCCCTTTTGACGTTGATCGAGGAATTGCGTGACAAGCCAATTCCTTCCTCCAAGGCGTGTAATTAAAGATAAAATTAATTTCTCTTTACTCATCCAAAGAGAAGTTTAGGGTCTATCTTGGACAAAGACTGGGATAATCTGGCGTCAACCTCAGACTAACTATTGAATTTCGTGCTAAAGAGCAAACAAACTAACAAACAAACAAACACAATAAATATTTTAAAAAAATATTTTTTTTAAACGAAAAAGAAACGCGATGCTCGAAGTGGGTCTCGAAGACATGCGGTGGTATTGAAGGCCGCAAACATGATGTCTACTCCCGTGACAACTATTTCAATTTCTTTCTCATAAAGATGATATACTCGATGAGATACATGTTAAATAAAAGGAGTCCGGGTTCGAATTTATTATGTGCGCTACAAGCTGCGCCACTCAACAACACTACAAGCGGCCCAGGTTTAATCTAGGGATGATTGAGAATAACCATAGGGTCCCTTATAAAATAATTGTAATAATAATCAATTGAGTACTGACAATACTAGCAAACACCCAATGCAAGAATGCCAATTCAATCCAAAAGCTTTAATTAGTTTACAAGAAAAAATAGAGGGAATGAGTTGAAGGAAAGAATTCGAGAATATGAATGATTTATTACTTTATTTATTTATCCCGTATTAGATGAGTCTCTGGAAGGATAGCTCTAAATATGCAGATTTAATGTATTTCTTAATGAGAAATAATTTTTTTTCATTTATTTAGTTTGTTTTTTCTTAATCATGCGTGTCACTTGAATTCAACTTTGAAAGTGGTGCAAGCAAGGCCGATCGATGGCTTATCTGTAATCCAACATGCAAATTGTCATCGAACTGTGGTCATTGAGGTTTCTCAAACCAGGACTTGGGTCTATTACAGGCTGGCCCTTCACAACTAGGCGAAGACAGTCTCTTTGCAGCGGATGGGAATTTACAGATGCTACTTGGACAATGGCTGATATAATGGAGGAAATGATTAATTCTAGCATGGTTTATATATATATATATATATATATATATATATATATATATATATATATATATATATATATATATATATAAATATATATATATATATAGGTGATCACAAAAAAACGCCGCTTTTGTCGTCTTGCATTCCGAGACTCTTCATCGGATTTCTTCAATATCTTATATAAACTTGACTCAATTCTTGAAATGTTTTGGATAGACATTCAGCATCTAAAGCAATCCGAAATAATACCGTTTTCAGATGACGGTCACAGATGTCTATGGTACAGAAACATAGGCTTAAGGTCAAAGCTGGGCAACACTGACATCAGTATTGCCTCGTGACACTTAGAAAACGCGATCTTTACATTTTGGCCAGAAAACATTATGGACTTCAATCAAATATTGATTATCCTCAACTTCTCAAAGTCTCAAACCTGACACTAAAGAATTCTCAGGTTTGAGAATTTTCCACAAGTTGAAGATAATCTTGAACGATTGACATTTGAACTGAAATATTTTGGCCAATTTCTTGTGTAATGTATTTGATGAATGTACGACAGTAAAGTATGCCAAGGCCGCTTGATTTTTAAAAAATGTTATTCACAAGAACGAATAAGATCACGCCAGAACAAACAAAGAAACCAACAAACAAAGAAGATGACATAAAAAAAAACATATGGACCAAAGTTTGTATGCCAAGCTGTCTGGAAAAAAAATTCCCCATCTGGTTATATTACTCTATTTTAAGGCAGCTACCAGCATTAGGTTTTAGACACATGGTCAGACATGAACTTGATGATTCTGTGATGTAACTAAAAATGACATCAGACCGATGTGTGCATATACGCAGGTCTGACATCCGAACCCACTTATCGGCCTAATTTAACATTTTTGTAATTGACAATATTTTGCGTCATTTTTTAAAGCTTTCCATTACAACAAAGAGCCCATAAGGAATTGGGTTGTCAGACCTGTAAATGAATGCACGTCGCATCAGACCTAATTATGTAAATGCGCAAAAAACTGGACTGAAAATTAAAACACGTCAAAATTAAATCAACATTTTACACGCCTTTAGTTTGAGTATCAGTACGGTTAGAGAGAGAGAGAGAGAGAGAGAGAGAGAGAGAGAGAGAGAGAGAGAGAGAGAGAGAGAGAGAGAGAGAGAGAGAGAGAGAGAAGGGGGGGGGGGGGGTGAAATGAAGGGGAGGCAATAGGAAATAGATATCTAATTATACAAAGTGTCAAAGACATATCTTGGAAGTTGTTACCCCCCTTGATTTGGTGTCTGTAGGAATAACAGATCTTGTGTAAATTGTTGTATTCACATATTGTCACAAACAGAATGTAATCAAAATAAAAAAAAAGAAGGAAAAAGGAAGATATTTTATCCCATATTCCTAGATCTGTGAAGAGTTCTTTACCCCTTCTCCATTACTATCATTACCATTCACCGACAAACGCTGCAACCACACCGAGTACATCTGCACTCTCACACAATCACGCGCGCACGTTTGTGTATTTGTGTGTCTGTGAGTGTGTGTGTGTGTGTGTGTGTGTTTGTGCTTATGCGAATGTGATGCATGGTTAGCGGAATGTTGGATGTATGTGTGAGTACAGTATTATTGTTTTTTTTTTTCTTAATATCTTATTTCATTCATTTACTTTGGGGGTAGAAATGTTCGGGCTATTAGAAGAGAGAGAGAGAGAGAGAGAGAGAGAGAGAGAGAGAGAGAGAGAGAGAGAGAGAGAGAGGGGGGGGGGGGGAGGGACTAAGAAAGAGAAATGACTTCCATCAACGGAATGAGGATAATAGCCCATTGATCAAAGGCAAGAACTAAACAGGAAACAAGGATGGTTTCCGGGTGAGCGAATCGAATGTTAATAATAATTTTGCCCACGGAAACCACCCAAAAATGCTTCCAGCACCTTTTTCAAATTAAAATAATTCAGCGCCAGAAAATATTTGAATCAAATAAAAATGAATAAAAATGCCCCTCCCCAAAATTCTTAAATTTCTTAAAAGTTCCACGTCTAAGATTTTTTGGGGGACAATTTGGAGGTTTTCTTGATTCATGGATATCCGTAAACATAATTTCTGCTATTTCATTAGGTTTACACAGTTAATACCTTATCCGCTCTCAGTTAAGGGAAAAAAGTCGCGGGAATGGAAGAAAATTAATTTGGCCAAGGTTGTGAACAATAAGGAGGTAAAGCACAAATTTTCACATGGGACATGCGAGGACTTAGAACAAGAAATGAAAGACCACGCCACGTTTTGCCGAACTGTCAACTTTGAGACTTTTTGGCAATTGAAGGTCGTGTAAATCGATCGATATCATTTGAAGTAAAAGTTTTTAGGTCAAAATGAAATGAGGCATTCTGTCTCTTTTTTCTTTCTTATATTTCTTCTTGAACTGACAAAGGTATGATTAGCTGTATGAATATAGAAGTTGTACTTCAGAGCCGCAACTCATGGAGTCTGATTTATTTTGATTTTATAGCACTAAACGGACAATAGAAATCTTCCCTTGCTACTTCCTGGAAAGGATGATGTAATTTCCACTGTATCTGACATAACCAGCCGTCTAGTCATTGCTGCCTGCCTGGAACGGGCTGGCGGGGGGGGGGGGGGGGGGGGGGGGTGATCATAGAAAATCTCAACAGCACCCGGGATTGATACCGATTGATACTCGACTGTAAGGCGAGTGCTCTACCTCCTGGTCTATCGGAACCCAATGTATGAATATAAATACTTTTTGTATGCCTTTCCGCATGGCATTGTGAGAAGCAGTTGCCCAGGCATTCAATTCAGGAATAGATAAACCATTAAACACTCATCTTGGCCTATAAGAATCATAAATACTAACCAAATCACCAAATACGGGTTATAAACCTGAGGCTTTTAATCTAAAGAACAAATATTCAACAATTACAACCAAAAGGGTCTCATCTCTAATTTTGAACATGGAAAAAGCGAAAATGCTTAAACAGCGGCTAGAAAACCTCTTGGACCAAACCATTCGGTAACATATCCCCCCACCTCTTCCTTGGTATCAATCAACGATATTGGTGTGGTGTCAATACGTCTGAGAACAAAATGTTGAGAGATGCATATATGTAATACTCACTAAATTCATAGTTTGTCCACTCTTGGTTTTTAATATTTTCTTTGCGTATACAAAGATATTAATGTGCCAAGTTGCACAGATCAAACGCAGAACATACACACACACACATACATACACACGCACATACATACGCACATACTGTGTGTGTGTGCGTGTGTTATGTGCCTATGAGAGAGAGAGAGAGAGAGAGAGAGAGAGAGAGAGAGAGAGAGTGTGTGTGTGTGTAAGAGAGAGAGAGAGAGAGAGAGAGAGAGAGAGAGAGAGAGAGGAGAGGGGAGAGAGAGAGAGAGAGAGAGAGAGAGAGAGAGAGAGAGAGAGTACTAATTTAAATTTGACCCAATCCCCCGGGGAAAAGGAATGAAAGACAAGGACATGCCAAATCAATTGAAAAAAACATTGTCGTACGCTGACAAAATACATTGTTTTCACTTTGACCAGTGCACATTCCTTTCAAATATCTATCAATAATAATAATAACCCTAAATATGTCAAAAAGTCTCAAACCTCGACTTCTTAAACAAATTGGTGTGATCTCTTATTTATACATTTTACGGATCATAATTTATATAATGTGTGATTTAGGTGGAGATTAAATTTTATTTAATAAAACAAATAGTGATAATGCTTCGACCACTCGGGCGTTTTACATAGGCAGTCAGCATCCACACCCGTAGAATCGCCCATTTAATTTAGTTTAATATAATAGAGGTCTGCACATTCTTTGATTTCCCCGTTACAAAATAAATAATAATAATAATAAACAGCAATAATTAATGGCTCGTATAGCCGTCTAAGAATATAACCTTCACAATAAAATTAATAGTGAATAAGAAGAAAACAAGATCTAGTCCCATTTATATTTGACAATGAATTTTAGTTTGATTTATTCTGTTTTTTAAATTATTAACTTAGGTATTTATTTATTATGACATAATTGAGCACTTAAAGATAGCCAAAGTATTTGTTTATCTTTGCGAAGAGATAATCTTGTGGAAACCGAGGTTCTTAGCGGATCTGGTCATCTCTCTGGTCCTTAGTGCTTAGTGCAGGGCTTATGTAATGATGTCAGGTGGAATTCCTCTTCATATTCCAGCCTAGGAAGGGTTGAAATCTGGTTTGATGTGATAAATATATACATGGCGTCAGATTTCTCCGTGTTAAATGTCCTTGACTTGTCTGAGGGAATCGTGTGCCTCCAGACAGTGTTACATTTTGTTAGATACGTGTACATTATATTGAATTGTAATGAAGTACTAAGCTTATGATAAGGTTAATGTTTGGTTCAACGCTAGTCTAAAGTCAAACCTAACACACAGGTTCAAATTGGCATATATGGCTAAACAAACATATTAATATAATGTAGTCTACTGCGTGAGTAAGTATAGACTCATAAATTTTCTAAGTAAAATAAGTAATGCTAACGCCCATATAGCATGAAGTAAACAAATGATAGTTACGCCGGCCTCATGAACTTTACAACACTACAACTGGTCTAAATAAAACAACGATTTTGTAATGTATGATAAAATTACATATATCCAAGTCATAATGGTACATTGCATAGCAAAGTCATTGTCATGGTCTAAATGAGTGATTAAGAGCTAACTCGACTACATGCATAAAATAAAGATGTGCAGAATAAGGCCCCCAGAATTTTCTAGTTACTGTTTAAAAGAGCAAATGGCGTTATGTTTAAGATGATATGAATAGAAAGAAAAAAATTTAATTAAATATGAGTCTTCTGATAAATAAATGGTGATCACAGTTACAAATGAGAATATAATGATATTACGCATCTTATGCGACCTTGATGAGATGATTATAATGTTAGATATTGCGGGCGGACTTGTGGGGTTCCACTTCCAGTTTGAGAGTAGTTCCTCCGACGGTCCCCTGCTTGATAAATTCCTGACAGTGATTGAACTGGCAAAGGTGACAGAGGAAGCTCCGGCGTCTTGATGGCGGAAATCAAAACTAGTGAAGTGCTCCACAAAGTCCCGAGAGTAAGATATAAATCTCGAAAACATAGATAATATGAGTAGTGGAATAGTATGGCCGTCAGGGCATAGGTTGTTGAGAGAAGTGAGTGGGGAAGATCAATTTGATCAGCTTTTATAATAAGTGGCCACGTGACAGAAGGTAGAACGAAAAGTATTCACTAATTTGAAATTAATTCAAAGAGAAGGCTATTAAAGGAAAGATGATCTAATATTAGAAGGTAACGTTTTTCTAAGCCAACCGAAATATAACTGGAGTGAGATGAACTCAGTTCTTGCTAAATTAAAACTTTAATAAAATAAATGTGAATTGTATTTATATGACAGTCATGATCATACAATCGTAGGGTATATGAAGAGTAGGCAGATAATATTCTTGATACATAATCTGTAGATGAGTAAGTATTTTTTAAAAATAAATCACCCATTTTTTAATAGTACTTAATAGAATAAAAGACAGTCTTTTCCTTTGAAGGTTCATTTTGAAGTGAAGCATTCGGTTCAATGTACGTGGTTAAATAGGGTTCAAGCGAACAGCCCTCGGTTCACAGGCTTCTATGTTTCGAAGCTAGTGTGTGGAATGGAGGTGGGTGTGTCTTCAGATGTTATTCGGAGAAGCTATTCGATTTGACAAATATGTGTGAAATGTCATACTGGCAGGGGAAATAATTTCGTTGTCCACAAATTTAACAGATGGCATTTTTCATCGTAAGGTATGGGAAATACCTGTTGAATGTCCATCGTCACAATACCGCTATTGTGTTTGCTGTTGACTGATGTCTGATTTGAGGCCGAAATAATCCTTCTGATTTCTTTTCCGGCCATCAATGTCGGTTGTGTTCGAAAGTGTTATTGTCTTCATGTAAAGGTCTGTCAAGCTGGAGTATAATCCTGGGTTCGGAAGCACCAAATGAACAGTAACAATTTTGTCACCTTTTTAAAGAAAGGAGATAATGCTTTCTAACATATCTAAGAAACACACCTACCCAATTTAATATCAGGATAGAAGAGGTCATGAAAAAAAGACTCAATTCAACCGGGTTCGAAAATGGGCCTTGATTTGACACAATCCTAGTTTTTCTTTCTTTCTTTCTCTCTTTCTATTTATTTTCCTGGCACTGTGCCACATTTTTCAAGCATGAAAATTTATCTTTCTGAACACAACGCACTTTCATAGATATGATTTTATTAACTCGGCTACGAGTTTCTGATTTTTTCTATATTGAAAATAAATGCAATGGAGAAAAATAGTGGTTCCATTCTCCTTGGAAGTGTAAAACAGTCCTGGAAGTGTAAAACCAGTCCTATGGATGACTGGATGAATACTTTGTGCAACAGATCTTCTGGTTTCAGAGTGATCTTCTTATTTTCTAGCCTATGCTGGTCATCAATTAAGAACATTCATCCTTACTGTTTACGCCCCGTCATCATAAGACTCTACTTATAATTCCACTACTAAAATAGTTATGCCACCTTATGATTCAATATATTATATATAACCTATTCAACGATTATGAACTGTCCAGAGGACTTTTTACACACTTCCAAGGAGCATTGAATTGGAAGAAAGGAAGGTGTGACGTGACGACTTCTGTTTTCCATTAGAACCACTTCCTTCCCAACACAGTACTCAAATATCTCCATTCGGAAAGCTTCTTCCATTTCCTGTGACGTAAGTACCACTATTAATGCCAGAACCCAATTGATCTCCATAATATTCATCTTTCATTTCCAATCCTAGCATTTGCCAGTGATTTTTTTTTTATCAGAAAAGGATGGAAAAAAAATATATTTTTGTCTAGTCGCTAACATAAGATAATAATAAAATAAAAAATAATTGAGTTTTGGAGAAATAGAACCGTCATTTCCCGTTTCTAAAAAAAAAATGTATAATTGGGCTTCGAGTTTTTTGATCTATTCAACACCACTTGCATTGGTTTGGTAGAAAGAACCACAACCAAAAATAGCAATAAAGCCGCATTTTCAAAAGAAATAGAGAATCATCGTAGAGGCAGTCAATTAAGCGAGGGGGGGGGGGGGGGGCGATAAGCCAAAATTAGCTGATGATGATATAAAAAGAAAAAAGAAGATTCTTACAAAAAATTCTTTGACAATTTTTAGATATGACTGTAGGTATCGAGAAATAAGATATTCTCTATAGCTGTTGAAAATTATTCCCAAAGTCAGCGAAGAAAATTTGTTTCGTATTTTTGCATTAAATGTATAATCTAGAATCCTATGACAGATGCATCTATTTGCAGGACGTGAGCGTCTCTATGTTTCATTGAATTATGGCATCTACGACTGAGCTTTTGTAATGTAGGGGAATTCCATGTCGTTTGTTTGTGAAAAATTCCATGGTAAATGTGTCATTTTAATTTTATTTTTTTGCTGAAAATATAAAATTGAGAAATTAGGGAGCAGGCATCGGTGTAGGATAAAGATCTGAACAAGTGTGTATGAAAGGTAGCAGACAAAACAAGGATTTTACTTTCTTGGTTTGTCTGGAACCTTTCATACACACTTGTTCAGATCTTTGTCATTTTAATGCGCGATTTGTCTGATTGTCGGGGATTAATAATTAATATTCCGTTGACAATAATAATAACAGCATTTACTATTTTAACCCAAATAACTCGCCCTCACTCAAGATGTACTTATTTACAGGTCTGATAACCCAAATTGATATGGGCTCGTCATAGTAGGAAATACTCTCAAACCAACGCTAAAAATTGTCCATTACAACAATGTTAAATCAAGCCCATAATTTCATTTGGTTATCAGAACTACTAATGAGCTCCCATCCTCATTCAATCAGTCTCGTTACTTCTTTAAAGTTGAAACAGGATATCTATCAAAATATCGTTGTCCACATTTATCGCTATATTCGTATTAAGATGACCCTCCATGTGTCAAACACCTACTGTTCTTAAGTAGCATTATAAGTCTTAAGGATACTGATTTCTGACAAGTTTGGTAGTCATTTTAGTCATCCTTTAGCTTTGTAGTCCTTAATCAGTTACTCGCAAAGTCCCAGGTTTGAAAGTTCTTGCCAAGATGAGAGTCATTTAAATCGATCGATATGTCTAAAATATAATGACGTGTCTTTCCAGAGTACGGCAGTTAACTGGTTAAGTAAGCGTTAGGAACCCATGTAAATCATTTAAACACATTTGGGCCCAATTTTATGTAAACGGACTAGATTTAGTTATTTACTAGTCCAGTAAATGACTTGCTAGTTTTAAGCCTAAGCGAAGCAAGTGACTTTAAAAATCGAATTTTAGGAACGTTTTCTAGTCCCTGACTAGCTAGATTCTTGCCTAAAAGAGGGGGTTGTAAATTATGTCGACTATTTTTAAAAATGAGCTATTATATAGCGCGACATCAACTGAAAGTGCTCAAAGGGGTTCCTGGCCAACAGCAACATTTAACACGTAGGACGGGCATGACGCCTGTTAGGCAAAATTACATTTTTTCGGACAGAGACAACACTGTTCACGGCCAGGTACTCATTTTAACCCGAGTAAAGAGCCTTCTCCAAGGACTCAACTATGCGCCGAGCGAGGCTCGAACCCAGGACCTTCCGATCCGAAAGCAAGTGCAATACCACTAGACCACATAGCCGACTAATTCGATTATGTTGTGCTGATAACATCAAGCTCTCTGGTACACGATGGTAGGTAAGATACCAGCCTTCATACTTTCAACGCAAAAGATTTCCAAAGAGGAAATCAGCAACACGTCCGGTATATATATATATATATATATTATATATATATATATATATATATATATATATATATATATATATATATATAATTATTTCATTCCGTTTCATATTTGAACTTACTTTTGCCATGATGAATCAAATCACGTGATATTGACTGTCGACTGATCAGACTACAATGATGTCCATGGCCGACTGTCAATTCTAATTTAGTCCAATGAAAGTTTTAGTGAAACTCAAACAATCTGAACCAAAAAACAAAAACAACAAAAACCCAACAAAACAAAAACAAACAAAAACAAAAAAGCAAACAAAATACAAAACAAAAACAAACAAACAAACAAACAAAATACAAAAACAAAATCAAAACAAAACAGAACGTGTGTTCTGATGAATCACATTATTTCAGTCAGTTACAATGCCAGCAGAATATCGTTTGTCTCCACTATACTTTCTTTTTTTTTTTTTTTTATTCATTGACGCAGACCCTTCGACTTTGAGTTTCCGTTCACTCGCAACTCGCGAGGCCGATTAGAGTTCGGGTTTTTTAAAGTTTTTACTCAAAAAATGTGTACTTCGACGATCTTACAGTTTTTAAAAGTCGATGTCAATAGTATCAGGACACTTTTTGCCCCTATCATTCGTAACCGAAGTATTTTCCTTCCGTAACGAAGCTCTCTCAATCTAAAAATAGCTGCTATCTTGCCGACGCTATGATGTATCCTAGTAACTAGTCTCAGACTAAGCTTGAGCCCGGCCTCAGCAAATTACTAAAACTTGCCCAAACTTAGTACGAAGGTGCCGTAATTTTAGTCTGGGACTTGCTTGGTCACATAAAATCCGATTTTTTCGTCAGAGACTAAGCGCTAGTCCGCGTTCATAAAAACAGTGGATAATGCGCTCGGGTGGATAGTGCGCTCAACGTTTTTAAAAAATTATTAATGCATAAAAACTGTTTTCTGACTGAAATGTTTTGAAAACTGTTCTGTCATCAAAGGGTAATATAGATCTATAGACATCCTAATCCAGTGTTTGACCATGGAGAAGAGGTTTCTAATGACCAGATTTATATGCCATTCCTTTTTGACTGGCTTGGCGTTTGGTTGGGATTCCATTATCTACCACTATCCTCTGATGAGCTAGCAGTACCTAATTAGATAGCGGTTCTAATTTTGATCTGGCAGAAAGTATTTAACCAATCATGAAGATGCCAGGAAAATGTTTCTTCCCGTTGATACGAGATCAGGAATTGATTCCATTAGTTTGACTGCGTTGGAATTTTACTTTGTTGTCGTTCTATTAACAATAATTATTGATCCTGCTCAGAGTTGGTTAATGTTGTCAAAATGTGAGTCGCCGCTTTGCTGAGTCAAGCAATGTTGAGTTTGGTCATTATACAGATGGCTGAAAATGGAGTCAAAATTCTGGCTCAGCGCTGTCACCTTTTGTAGAGCAATTAACATGACCCGACACAATACATATTGAGTCCTACTCGGTTATTATAGACAGTGAGGGGTGTTGAGTGAGTGATATTACAAAGAAGTCTAAAAGACTTTCTTGTACTGTATGGAATGTTTGTAGAATAAATGACGCACTGTAAAGCGTACTGAGCATAATGAATCCCTAGAAATGCGGTATATTACAGGTCATATTCAGTTGTCTATCCACTCGTATTCATTAATTCTTTCATGGTTCGTTACTTATATATGTATAATTTGATTTTTTCAAATAGTAATGATAATAATAATGATCCTATCCATTCATTTATCGATTAATTAATTAACCTATTTATTTACTCATTTATTTATCCCTACATTTATATATTATTATTGTCGTCGTCGTCGTCGTCATCATCATCATCATCATCATCATCATCATCATTATCATCATTATTATTATTATTATTATTATTATTATTATTATTATTATTATTATTATTATCATCATCATCATTATTATTCTATTATTATTATTATCATTATTAGTATTTTATTATTACTATCATTATTATCATCATCATCATCATCATCATCATCATCATCATCATCTTCATCATCAACATTATTATTATTATTATTATTATTATTATTATATTATTATTATTATTATTATTATTATTATTATTATTATTATTATTATTATTATTTTATCTCTTTCGAGTTTTCGATATACAGCACCTATAACGAGGGATGGTTTGTTTGTCATTGATATTTTGCAAAATAAAGTGGGTGAGTCTATTTTGGTTTCCTTGATAAATTTAATATTTTCACTATTTATTGTTTTCTTTATAGAAACCCCGATGCCCTCTTCTCCTCTTTTGCGTTGAAATGTCATGTGGTGTTTGTAGCATACACTTTAAATGTGTCTATGTGTCTGATATATCAAATTCACTATTTGCTATTTCATCCAGGTTTCGGTTCCTATAATGATGTCGGAATTTGTAATTTCAATAAGATTTAACAGTTTTCTTTTTTTCCCCAAATACTTTGAATGCTCGCAATACGTCTAGATATTTATGTGGTCTGTGTCGGTGGTTTGTTAAGCTAGCGACTATTGTGTTGATTTGTGTGTTGTTTTATTTTATATGATTACCATTTGTTTGATCATGATGGTTGACAATTTAGTTGTGATTCTTGGTTGTATTGATGATGTGCGTTTATCGTTATATAGACCGTCTTCCTCTCTTCCCCTTCTATCTGTTCGTGATTGCAAACTAAAATGTGTTTGGTTTTCATTAAGTTGATTGTATGGTCTTGTGGTTTAAAATGGTAACGCTTCGGGGCATGGGGTTGTGTCGAGCTATAAAATTTATTTATATACCCCTCCCATTGTGTCAGATCAAAACATTGATCATAAGTAAAATTCAGATAGCATAGGCCGATGTTGCTATCATAAAAAGTGAATTAAAACTCGCAGAGTGACAACAATTGTGAAGTTTTAAAAATAGCATTCTGGTTCCCTGCTCTCGGTATATTTGGATGTAAACAATTCACAATAGATAAAAACCAAAATGGTATTTTTTTAAAAATCATCTGAAAATACTTGTTCAATATCACAGTAAATAACACCAGAAAATACATTGTCACATCACGATCGATTTGATATAAAATTCACAATACTCCGATGGAGAAAACATTTACAGATTTGAATGTAAAACAAGAGCATGATTGGAGTGACTGGCAGGCTCTAACAATCAAACACACTTCTTAATGCAAAGATAACTGTATAGACGGAACGAAAGTGACGTCACTCAGCTATTTGTTGTTGTTTTTAGATAGCCATTTTAATTATTAGTTCTCACTAAGTTCTATCGATCAGAAGGTTACACATATTTTTGTGTGTTGGTACGTTTTATCCGGCTGGTGGATGTTGTGAGAATTTAAACTAAACGCAAGCATCGAATGTCAAAAGAGTTGAGAGTCAATATTGTTCAATATTGGTTTCAAACCATATCATGGGTTCAAATTAGAGGAAGGCGAAGAAGGTGTAACGGTCTCAGCCTCCAACAGTTACCAGGTAAAGGTACCTTGATTAATATTATAGTTTCAAATTTGATTAGCATAGTTTGACTATTAGCCTTGACTAAGGACGAAAAGGGAGTTTGGGAACGCAAGAAAATATGCAGAGGAGAGTTCGTGACTCTATGAACACTAACTCTTGGACATCTTATAAGCAGCGCTCACAAGGAATTAATCTCCCTTTTAAACTACTGCATCCAATTATTAAAATGGATCTACACCTTAATCCCTATTCTGTCCAAGTGACGCATGATCTCCGTCAGGCTGATATCGATGCGCATTGAATGATGCCTGGTTTTGTGACAAAATGCTCACAACCCCATATTGAATCAATCGCGTCTGGTTTGCAGATGGCAATATTTTCAGCTTTACAGCAGGTTTTAGAAAAAACAGAGGGACAAGAGAACACATATTCAGTTTGCGTCAAATTATTCAGAAGCATCAAGAAGTAAATTCTGGCCTCCACACTTGTTTTATAGACTATTCGAAAGCTTTTGATTGTGTTAATCATGAGAAACTATGGGAAACTCTCCTGGAGATGAACTTTGATCCTAGAATTAGAAACTTGATAAGATCCCTCTATGAGAACCAACAATCAACGGTACAACTAGAAAGCGGAACAACAGAATGGTTCAAAGTTACAAAAGGAGTAAGACAGGGATGTATTCTATCACCCCATTTGTTCAGCATTTATACTGAAGGTATAATGCGAGATGTGGAAAACGATGTCAGGAGAAGTAATTACAACGAACCTAAAATGCAAGGTCTACCCATAAAAGATCTGAGGTACGCAGACGACACTGCACTATTGTCCACAACACCGGGGGGACTAGAGAATCTAATAACATCTGTAAAGGAACATAGCGAGACCAAAGGCCTTAAGCTGAATATAAAGAAGACCAAAATCATGAATACTGACAAGTGCAAAACAGATGCCATCATAAAAATCAATGGAGAAGAAATAGAAAGAGTAAAGAATTTTGAATATCTTGGAGCCAGGATTGAGTACAACGGGAAATCGGCCCCAGAGATCAGGAGGAGACTAGCAATGACAAGATCAAAGCTAGAAAAGATGAATAATATCTGGAAAGGGCAGTGCATTCAAACAAAAATCAAAATCCTCAAAAGTGTTGTTTTCCCAACTGCAACATATGGATGCGAAGCATGGACTATCAGCAAAGCAGAGAGCACAAAGATCACAGCTTTTGAAATGGCATGCTACAGAAAAATACTCAGAATATCATGGACTGAAAAACAAACAAACAAAGAAGTCCTGAGAAGGATCGGAATAAAATCACCAATTCTTCTTCAAACTGTAAAGAAATTGAAACTGAACTATTTTGGCCACACGACTCGCCACGAATCATTAGAAAAGCACATTCTGCAGACAAGGGTAGACGGCAAGAGAGGAAGAGGTAGACCAACAAGAAGCTGAGAACAAGATATATGTGAATGGCTGGTAATGACAGCAACTCAAGCAAGTAGACTGGCGGAAAACCGTAATCTGTTTCGCAAGAAAGTTCGGGAAGCAACGTCCTACGCAGGATCAGCTGATTAGACAGACAGCACTGTAAACAAAAAAATCAAACGTGTTATTGACCAACACTTAAAAAAAGAAACAACAACTAACTAAAAAACCTCTCCACAGTTCACATGGTCATCGGTACCCATTTGAACCTGGACAACGAAATGTCAATGTTAAACAGGCTAATTACAGAACGCTTTTCGAAAATCATTGGCTTCCCTCTGTAGGAAATGGGTCAATACTGAGAATTCATGTTTCCCAGAAGATGGTACGACTCCACACATGGCCAATCAAACGATGCAAGATTTTAGGGCATTTCTCACTTCAGATTGACAACACTTGAACACCCCATAGGCCTGATTTCAACCCGTTTGACTTTTTCTATGGGAAATGATCAAAGAACCCAACCTATGTTAATTCTGATTAGACACATATTGAATTAAAGGATGAGATACAGAGAGTGAGAAGAGCCCTGGCCACATGAAATGTTCAACAGTTCAACAGGAGTTTCCTGAGCTCCCATAGTGGGCAGGGAGGCACTTTCTGTGTCTTCTATCTCCCCATATCTGCTTTCCAACATGCTTTCTGTATTTGTCTTTGAATGGGAAAACTTGGTTTTGTCCGGGCCCTGGCCTGATATCCGACTGGAAGGGAAACGGTCAAATGTTTAGATAGAATTTTGGGAGATGATATATTTTGTATTGTAATTCATCTCTCTGTTATGCACTGTGTTATTTTCTATTCTACTTATAAACATAATTTGTATACATTTTCAAACAAAGTACACTGATAGTGTGCTCTTAGAATCTACATATGTTCCTTATCTGAACCATTATCCTTCTTCTTACTCTTATTTGGTGCTTTAATTGTGATTCTACAACTTTTTACTATCCCATTTTCTTCCTTTTTACCTGGACTGATATGACCTAAATGTGTTGCAAGTGCCGTAAAACCCTTAAAAACAATTAATAAAAATAAAACAAAAACAAGAACAAACAAAAATGTATTTCATGTCAAACCAATTGTCCTCCAATAACATTAGCTGGAACGTTTGAAATTTTCAACTTTATAAATGAGTTATAAAACAACAGTAATTTAACCTAGTACACTTTCTTGTGGTATATATCTACTGTAGATAGTTCAACACTCGTTTTTTTTACCCTAATACTTCAATTTGTGTGTATGTGTAAATGTGTGTGTATGTGTGTATGTGTTTGTGTGTGTGTGTGTGTGCTTGTGTATGTTAGTATGCATATGTCATTGTGCGTGTTCGCACAGTATAATTTTTTTGTTCTACTCTCACATATTATTTTTGCCACGGATCAAATTGTTCCCAGCCAAACCAAACATTCTTACCCACTTCCTCTATGCCCTTAAGATGGATCTAGATGTTTGTCCATCCCGATCGCATTCTTTTCCCCTTTCCTACTGAGTGTATTTAGCACTGGATTTTAACCAGTTAACTGCTGGACTCTGGAAAAACTCGTATTAAAATAATTGGCCAGAAAACCCATTCTTCAAATATCAATTGATTAAGATATCCCTCATCTTGGCAAAAGCTCTCAAACCACGGACTTCGCGAAGTTCCAGGTTTCAGAGTTTTGCTAAGATGAGGGGTATTTAAATAGATCGATATTTTAAGGTCAATTTTTCTGGCCAAATATTTTAATACGTGTTTTTCCAGAGTCCGGCAGTTAGCTGGTTAAAAGTTTTCTCCTTTTCAATAGACTTCGACAACAAAGGCCGGCAAACAGGCAACCAGGCACAATAAAGGAATGTTTTTATAAAGAACCAAATCCAAATTGGTCCGACTCACTATGGACCCAATCACACAAAACCCCGTATGAAAAAGAAAGACTTTGATGGGTCGCCCAAGAGGTAATTCAAATTGGAGGGGGAGGGAAGGGAAGGGGGTGGGGAGGGGATGGGGGGAGACGTAAGCCATAAACAAGGTCTTTGGAGGATAAAAAAATCCGATCCATTTTACAGTTACGCCATAATATTGTTTGGAAAGCAAACACATGGTGTTTGAATAGACTTAAGGACATTTCATGAATCAATTTAAATACGATTATCGAGAACACGCAAATAATGATATATTCTGTAGAGGTTTTTATTCCAATTTTTTTTGGACAGACATTGTTCATATTTATAAATCGATAATTATATTGTGCTTTCATTTTTATTTTTCTGATCCACATTGAATCTCCTGGTTTTAAGCTGCCCAAATAAGTACAAGTTTTCCTTCTCCATTATCCATCCAATCAGTCCAGCGATCTGTCTACCCATTCCTCTCTTCGTCTTTTGTTTGCTTATCAGACATCCCAGCTAGAAGTGATGTCTGGTGTGCCGCTTTAGAATTTATCGAAAGAAAATAAGTAGACGAGAAAGTTTATACGAACCTAACAAACCCATAATCCTCGCAATTACTATCTAACTAAAAACTCTAAATGATTAACCCATTGTTTCCCCCACTTATTTTATAAATACTGGAAACTTTCCACGGATAAACAGAATTACAATGTTTGTTGTTGTTGTTGTTGTTGTTGTTGTTGTTGTTCTTCTTCTTCTTCTTCTTCTTCTTCTTCTTCTTCTTCTTCTTCTTCTTCTTCTTCTTCTTCTTCTTCTTCTTCTTCTTCTTCTTCTTTTATTATTATTATTATTATTATTATTATTATTATTATTATTATTATTATTATTATTATTATTATTATTATCATTATTATTATTATTATTATTATTATTATTGATGGATCCCCCTGTAGTCCAGACAGTGCTCTATCAATCAAATTAGCAATTCAAAGCATATTAAAATGAGTAAAAACGACTCACATTCGTCCAAGGCAGCTGTTTATACACTCAATCTGTTTCATCAGCTGGATCAGATCTTCTCGGTTGAAGAATAATTTATGGAATTCTCCTTCAACCATATATATATATATATATATATATATATATATATATATATATATATATATATATATATATATACATATAAATATCACGACAATGCAAAGCTATTGATAGAAGATATTGCATTTTAATTTTATAAAAAAAATTCAAAAATTTTAAGTGGAGACAAATTATGATAGCAAGAGATACAGTAATTCTCGCCTACTATTTGGTACGGTAGCCATTCGCACGATGATCTTTAGTTCCCTGCCGAATGTTTGAGGTCATATCTGGATGTACTCATCATCAAATTCTTTTCCGTGTGTGATTCAAATAGGGTATCCGCATTAACAATTTCCTTACCGATCCTTTTCGGTATTTTCCCAAAATGGCAGGGTTACCCAGCAGAAAAATTGCATTTTAAAACTCAAACAAGCTCTCTTCAAAGCAACTTTATGTTCTTAATAATTAAACAAAGATCATTCTTCAAAGTTTGTGATGTACAAAATAAATCTGAATAAGAAAAATGTATATTGTGTCGTAACAAATGTGTTTGCTGCAGGTGGTAAGGAGAGGGTTAAGTGCGAGTTCTCTTTCTTTCTGAAGCTCCAAGTGTTTTCGATAGGGTTCGGAAGGGGGTCACGACAGGCCACAGCAAAACAGGGATATTGTTTCTAGTTGTGATCTGTGGTTTCTAGTTGTGATCTGTGGTGATTCTTTGTCTTTACGGCGGGGTATTGTCCTGGATAAAGAGATCTATCGCTTATTTAAGAAATAAAGGGACCAATTGATTCGATAAAACCAGTTCAACGTAACCTGCTCATCTGAGCCTTTGATTGATGCTTATTAGAGGTGTTTTGTGTGACTCGAGTATACTCATCACAATATGGTGACAACGCCACACCATCTGTGTATATTCCTCATATGATGACCACATTATACTATCTGTATATGACAGTTTGTATTTTTTTCATCATAACGCTCAGTGCCGTCAGTTTTCGTGATAATGAAACACTTTGATCTTGGCCTAATACAATGACTAAAATTGGCTGAAGATTTCGATCTAATTGTTTTCAAACAGTGTGAAAACATGTCACAAGACGTTTTGGAATGACGTATATTTTTGGGGGCGGGGGGGGGGGGGGGGGCGCTGAGTAGGCAGACAATAAAAAGAATGGAAGCATCTGAGTTGTGGTTCATATGAAGAATGCGGAGGATTCCATTGACAGACTGAAAGACCAAAAAAAAAAAAAAACCAAAAACGTGATGGCGGAGATAGCGGAGTACTCACGATCGTTGATGAAGAAGATAAGAAAGAGACATGGAAAATTAATGTGGAATTTTATGATACAGAAAGGATTGGAAATTGATTACAACGGGGATGTTGGAAGGAAAAAGAGCATCTGGCCAGCAGAGACAAAAGATGTTGGACGGTTTGAAAAAACAGATGTGAACAAAAAAGAACAGCAATATGTTGCCCTGGATGCAGCGAAGAGTGGACTAGAGAGCTTTGATCGCCAATGCAGTGAAACGCCGCACAACATGAATGAATGAAAATAAACAATGCCAGCAAGTTTCATTCTCCCAGTATGTCTAAACAAGTAATCGAGAGCTATATCATGATCACTTATAAATTGAATTAAATAATCAGCGCGTGAATATTTTCATAAATAAAACAAAAGGTTTTCCTTTCTAGAGAAAAAAATATTTGCTTTGTTTATTTTCAGATTAAAGACTGGAGAGAATACACACCATTGGTTTGAAAATGTTATACACATATCTACCATCATTTGAGACGCACATTTTAGTTTAAAAATTACCGTTGAATATGGTCATTTTGCATCATTTGGAAACCTTGCCTCTTTGTCTCTAGAATAAATTTAAGTACATTTGATTTTGTGGCGGTACTTTTCTTTATTAAGACATCAATTGTTTTTTTTAAGTGAAAATAAATTGATCATTTATATAGAGCAATATACAGTACATGTGCGCAAAGCGCTTCACAAGGTGTCCATAGCCAACAACACAGAGACATAAGAAAAACATACGAAAAACGGAGCTACAAAATTTATAAAGAAAATATGAAAATGTGTCTATTTGTTATTGCATTTGTCTGTGTGAATTACATTGAAGCCTTTATTATCCTCTTTCTATGTGTTTATACTAAATCAAATGACGAACGTGTCGTTTATTTGTGGTTCTATTCTGACCTACAATAGTAAAACACAATAAATTTTATTTTGGACCCAAAAAGAAAGAGGTCCTAGATGATTTTTGAACGTTTTGATAAGTTGCGGGTCAATTTAATCTTAACCACTTTTCTTCATGCATAACATACATATTATCTTTCATTCTGAAAAATTGTGAAGCAGGCAGTTATTTGAAAAATGATGAAAAATGAGAGAAATATATAAGTACCAAATGAAAACAGAGAATAAAAATATAGTGGTGCCTGGGAGCCAACCCCTATCAACCCCCCCCCCCCAGTCTCTCTCTCTCTCTCCCTCTCTCTCTCTCTCTCTCTCTCTCTCTATT
>NC_088360.1:69377670-69390170 GCF_034508935.2 Berghia stephanieae | reverse complement strand
TGACAGAGATGAATTAGTTTTTTGCATAATCATTAAAGGTAATGAAACATGTTTCACCATCATGAACCGGAACCTAAGTTGCAGTGAATAGATGTTGACATCCGTCATCCCAAAAGTTGAGATATGTCGATCTGAAAAATAGGCCACAGAAATCGTAGCGACTGTGTACTGGAACATTAACGATGTAGTCCCCCACTGATTTTTCCTCCCCGTGAGTGGCTGTTTAATTCGGAATGACTTTAAAGAAGCATTCCATGTGGAGGGCTCATCTTGGAAATGGTTGGAGGGATAATGCCCGCCGTCACACCAGCGCCTATACAAGAGATAGTCGGCTCTTTTGGGTGAACTCTTCTGCTACTCTCACCTTATTCTCCAGCTGTAGCACTTTCAGACTACTTCCACATTTGCGAGAAAAACATTAAAAGTTCAAAATTATAAGATGACGAAGACATCAAACTTGTTTTTTTGTTTTTGTTTTTTTTGTTTTGTTTTTTCAAAGAGGCCAAATCAGCAGATTGAACCTTTTACTAAACCGGTTTACGTAACCTAAGTGGTGGACAACGATTGAGCAAAACGGTGACTGGAAGCGTTTCCTTGGACCCGTAGCTTTAATTTTTGGTATGATACATGAAATTTTGTCGTACACCCACTGGCATTGCTTTTTGAACGCTTCTTGTACAATTGAGCTTTGTACAACGTGAATTTATTAACAGGTCTACTAATCCACATTGTTATGGGCTCGTGGTTGTAATTGAAATAATATCAAATCACACAAATTATTGTCCATTACAATAATGTTAAATCAAGCCCATAATTGCGTCAGCTTTGTATGTAAATTTCCCGAATAAAACTGAGGATTTTGAATAAACATCGAATTTTTATCTGTTTTATAACATTGCGCCGCAACAACCTTGCTCTATAATTGGTTCTTCTCAAACACATAAAACAATCTCATAAGTCATTACTATCATCATCGTCGTCAGCATCATCATAATCATCGTCGTCGTTATCATCATCATCATCATCATCATCATCATCATCATCATCAACATCATCATCATCATCATCATCATCATCATCATCATCATCATCATCATCATCATTATCATCATCCTTATATTAAAAAAAAACAAGGTATAATATTAGAAATAAATGATCTTCGTTCACCATTGCTACTAGTCTTATCTAAGACAAAATCTGAAAAGCGATAGTCTTATGTCTACACTGATGGTCTTCACAAATTAACTATTATGATTTTTGGCTCGAAACATTTGCATCAGATGTCGGTCGATTTGAATGACCATTACTTGTGAAATATCGCCTAACCTGAGATTTCTTTGAACTTCGGGTTTTTGACGAGTTGATGGTTACAAACGTTCCGGACAAAATATAAAAAACCCGGAAATTTCAAAGAAAAGCTATAAAATAAAATCGCCGTATTACGTAGGACTAGCATTTACATAAGGATAGGATTAATTGGGATGAGGACAGACAAGAAAATTGAGATTACTTAGAAGAAGAAGATTACTTCCAGGACCGAATGTTGATGAATCATTGACAATACCTTCTTTTTAGCATTATGCCTCATTATAGGACTAATCGATCTACAATCTAGTCTGCAAAACACGAACAAAACGTTTTATTTTTTTGATTAAATACAATTTTTACTTTATATAGCCATTGATTTAAATAAATAGCTACATTTCATAACTTTTAAGTCTACATTCATGAATTTTTTAAATGTCCGTGGTGATATTTAATCAATCGATATAGCTAGTCCAAAATGCAAAATGACATTTTGTCATTGTTCGGCGATCGGTCCTCTCAGACAGTCATTATGTCCTCGTGCTCTATCTTTTAAACGACTGTAGTATAATTACAAAGAATTAGTTTTACCTGTCACACACTTCTTTTCTTTCAAGATGGATTACCTTACTAATAAAATACCAAGAACTAGACAACATATTCGCTATGGCAACCCAATCTTGCCAATATTAAAGATAGAGAAATATTTTTAAAAGAGAAAAATCTACCCTAGACTGCCAAACACCTGTTTACATTTTGGTCAGAAAACATTTAATTCATACTATATCAAAAAACTAAAATTGAAAAAATCCCTAACTTGTCACAATTTATTACACACTCGGGTTTGGTAATGTTGATAAGTGTGGTATCATTTTAATCTATCGATATATCAAACGAAAGTTTCCTGGCCAAAATGAAAAATACGTTATGGCATTGTAAGGCGGCTATGAGATTGGATCTTCATAGGGTGGACTGAAAGTAAACATGATGCCTGCTAATATTGGTTCTATATTAGATCTACATTAACACATTACAAGCGGGGTTTGATTCTTCTCTAACCATTATCCATTATCTTATCTAATCTTTATTTTTTTTAATAAGAACGCAGTAACATCTATGCATCATTGAAGCCCATATCTCAGCGTTGATAAAAAGTTGTGGCAAGGTCCACAAGCTAACTAAGTCCCAGAACTCAGTCGATTTCAGAAATTGACATTTTTTTCTGATTTGATTTGATGTAGAAAACTATAAGTCAATGATATGAGATGAGCCCTTTTTGGGACATTGGATCTAAGATATAATAACAAGGATAGTTTGCGATTTAAAAAAATGTATGGTTTGTTTTGCATTTCTTAGCATGCAGTTTGTACTGCATGCATAACTATTTTGACTAAAAGAAGTATTAGTCCTCCGAATTCCTTATTATCCACCGGGTATTCACCTTTTCCGCTTCAGCAAGACCTAAAATTAGATGACAGTGAAAGGAAAACCCTTCCACCTCTTCAAGGAGTTGAAAGTACATGAAGAATGTTTTAGAGCCAAAAGAGGATGTGTGGCTATCTCTGCTGCAAAGAGTCAAGCTGGGTTGGAATTTGCATGCAGCTGATGCACACCAGAGTTTTTTCAAGGCGGCATCGAAAAACAACACCTGAAGTAAATCATTTTGGTTTTAGACACTCTGTACTGAAACGTTATGGCTGCAGTTCTATTACAAGAATGATATTGACGTCTTAGCTCAGCGGTAGGTTGTTTCGTCTTGTAACTAAAATCAAGCGATGCTGGGCGTGATTAATGACCAGATAAGTGACAATTTATTTTGAGAATTCTAGAATTCTAGTCCTTTGTTGTTCCCGGGATGGGGGGGGGGGGGGGGTCTTTACACATTCGCTCCACTCGATTTCCCACTTATTGCCGGCAGTAACGGATAATAATATTATTATGTGGGAGTTAAGGACATCTGGCGACTGTGGTGTGTGATAAAATTTGGCTCCACATAGCCAGCTGGTGAAGTAAATGAAGTACTGTGCATGAAGCGCTTTTGAGCATTAGTGGGAATGCACTACTTAAATGTTCGAATTCATTTATATATCAATGCTCGCTATTAATACTGAGACTCAAATCACTTTTTAGTATTTTTGATCATCACGATTAATCCTATACGGCTCGTCATGTAATTACTAAGAATGTTTACACACTATATGGTAATAACATTGGAACGGATTGCTTTCTTTGTCGATTTTTTGGTGGTGACCATCATAGTAGTATGAAATGAAATAAAAATTAGGTTTTCATATGTAACTAGTAATTGACGATCATGGGGAGGGTAATGGGAAGAGAAGAGAAGGAACAAGGAAATGAGGATGGTTGAGGAGGAGGGGGCAAGAGTAAGAGGAGAAGAAGGATGAACATAATGAGAAGAAAAAGGTGCAGGAGAGAGAGAGAGCGAGAGAGAGAGAGAGAGAGAGAGAGAGAGAGAGAGAGAGAGAGAGAGAGAGAAGAGTCGGAATCATTGGTGAAACTCAATAAAATGGGTGACGTCAGCGGTTAGGATGAGTATCACTGATGAAGGCACTGGTGCGGACAGTTGAATCATCAATGGTCTGACTGAAGCAGGAAAGAAGAGAAAATATAACGTGTGAAAGCCTGAAGGGTAGGGAAATGAAATAAGAGACTTTTTATTTTTGTCTTTTCTTATTTGCTATCATGCGGTCTTGAATCCTTGATGACTTGTCAGTGAAATGTCTGTGAGTTTAGCAATTTGTCGCAAATTGTATTGCATGCACATAAATTTGTCTTAACGATGGGAATGGGTGTTAAAGACATAAAATGTACTATAGTATAAAATTATAAGGCCTAGAATATGTAAGTTCATATAAAATTAATACCAGTTTCTACACTTAAATAATCTTGTAGGATCACTTGATGTCACAAAAATAGTCCTTAAGTGTCATAGAGCGTATGGTGTCGATTTTATATTTTTTCCCTTTAGCGTTAAATGGACAGTAACGTTTGGAGCGCTTATGGTAGAAAGCTAGCCTATCGCAAGTTACTTTCCGGGATATCTACCAGCTACTTGATCACCGCTCGATGAACATAGGGGTAAAAAAACAGGCTGAATCGGAACTGATGCTCGACCCGCTCTAATAATATGACAGGGCTTTGGTCATTTTTGGAGAATTATTTGAAGGCGGCAATCTTATCTATGTAATACCACTTACCAAGTTTTCTTTCCTTTCAAGATATAAACGATAAAATGTTTTTATTACCATTGCTATTGTAAAATGTGTAGTAATAGATAATAATGATGTTATATCTATAGAGATATTTACTTTCGTATCCTCTCAAACTTGTTACAAATTGAATTTATCACCAATAACGGGATGCTATTGTATCCATATCATTTTAAATAAAAATGAATTCCCCAACTTAAGGTGAAAACTTATTTGTCTGCGGCTACCTGTCTTCAAGATATGACCATTTCAAATTGGATGATGAAATTTGGTTGTCGCAAGTTGACCCAAGAAATGCACTCTGACGTCCAACATAAAGTTTAGGGTTTGTATCTTTCGTTACTGATCATAACAAGAAATTAGCAACGAATATTTTGAATGAAACGATTTTTACAAGAAAAGAAGATTTAAGAAATCATTAACAATAGAATTTTTTGTACATTAATTTGTTCAAATTGACAAAAATTGAATTTCCCACGTAGCGTTGATGTCACAGTTTTGAAAGGGCTACTTTCGTGAACACGAATGATTTCATTGTTCTCTCCTTCCAGTCCATCCAATACAATCTTTGTTCAATCTTTGTTAGTAATGATAGGACGGCCAGATTTTGGTAGGTCCATAGCTATTCCATGACGTCTGTACTTACTGGGCAGTTTATACACAGTTCTTTCAGTGACATGGAATACAATTGCTACATCTATGGCTCTGCTGCCGGCTTCAATGTAGCCAATTATTTTGTACTTGTCTTCTATTGTTGGTCTTGGCATTGTCAGAAAGCTTTAAGTTGAAGACATCGTTGTAAGGAAAGCGATAAATCCATTGATATTCTGGTTACATGAAAACATCTGTAAACACTTGGACCTGACGTGAACAATTCAAGCGCATTATCTGTGTTAACTTGCGACAGCCAAATTTTGTACTTAAATTTTAAACGGCTGTATCTTGAATAGAATTGTCACTTTTATGTGGGAAATTCATTATTTAAAATGATTTGAAATACAAGACAATTTCTTAATGTGTAAAAAAAATAACAACAAAAGAAAAACCAGAACCTTCTTTAGAAAGCGAGTTTATAATAGAGAAGAAAAAATATGATTTTTTACGTGCGAAACCGATCATAATTTGATGTTTCTGACCATTTTGACCCTAAAATCATTATATGGCAGCAGGTTCAGGTTGAGATGATTTCGTTTTGAGACGATTGGTCACAAATGCACAAATCATCAATAACTGGATCTTGTCTTTAACACTTTAACTTAAACTATTGACCAATGAAACTTTGTTTGATTTTTCTTCTCCGCGAAATGGGAATCGGTATCTACCAAGTTATGATGTTTGTGCGCGTTTCTAGTCATTCATGTAGATTTTGCATTATGAAGTGAATTAAATGCAATCTATGTGTATGTTCACTAATGTCGGAAGGCAATCTATGTGTGTTCACTAATGTCGGAAGGCAATCTATGTGTGTTCACTAATGTCGGAAGGCAATCTATGTGTGTTCACTAATGTCGGAAAAACAAGAGCATTTATACCGAGCTAAAACTAAAAGTGCTCAAAGCGCTTTAGACGGGATCCCCATCCGACAGCAACACAAATCATGTAGGACGAGACATGACGCCTAATATGCGATGTTACAATCTTTTCCGACGAAGACAACGCTGTTAACGGCCAGGTACTCATTTTACACCTGAGTACGGAGAGAGAATGTGAGTAAAGAGCCTTTTCCTAGGACTCTATTCTGTGGCGAGCGAGACTCGAACCCAGGACCGTCCTATCCGAAAGCGAGTGTCATACCAAAAAGCCACATGGCCGCACACATTTTGAAATGTTATCTATGTGTGTGTTCACTGATGTCGGAAGTTAATAACATTTTTGGCTTTAAAAAGTGTTGTTTTTTTTTATCTTAATAGATTCCAACGTTGTCATTCTATAACATCAAGATCTTTTCCAAGAGTACTGTTATCATTCAATCAATTTCCTTGGTGGATTGGCTTAGTTAAAATAATATATTTTTATTTGTTTTTCTATTTGAATTATTTGCGTTTCCTGGTCTAATATTAACAATAAGACTGCAAAACGTCAGAGCTTTTTTTCTTCTTGATGTGGGAATAGTGCATATTTTCTCGTCTCCTGTGCTCGCCTATTCTCTTAGAATTCTTGATTTAAAAAAAAATGAAGAGAGAAAAAAAGTTTTTTTTATTATAAAAGCAATGATTAAAAAACCATTCAAGAGTCGGTGAATATTTTGCATGTTCACATACTCAAAATGAGCGCAGTATTATGATTTAAACAAATCAGTCTTTGCTGTTTATACAAAATATTGGGAATCTGTAAAAGCTATTATCGACGATAAAGTGGATCTTTTGAGGACACTTTATTCAAAATAAAAATCTGATGAGATTTCTTGGATACAGTGCCAGATAATTTGTATCATAACACGCCTTTTTATACGTTTATTTTGTTAAAGAATGTTTGATTTGAAAGAAATCCAGCCTCCTTGAAAGAATAACTGGGCTTCTTAATTTTAAATCGTAATCAGCGATATGGATGATTACAGGCATCAAAAATTTTCTTTGTAATTATAACTTTGATTACGACAATGCATCTATTCGTGTAAATTGAAAGATTCATTTTTAGTAGTAATTATATTTTAAATCCAATGCCATCGTAGAAACCAATTAAAAGGACAACAAAAAAGAAGAAAAGAAAGCAATGGCTTTGCTGGCTTTATTCGTTTCTTTTTATACTTTTCAATTTTTAAATTATTTTTTTGGGGGGGGGGGGGGGGGGGGGGCAGAGGTTGAAATGGAGGGTTGGGGGGGGGGGGTAGGGAGAGTTGTTTTTATGTTATTTTGTCACATTTTGTTCTTTGTTTTTCTCTCTTTTGTTTTGTTTTATAATTCTTTTTAATTCATTCTTTAATCTGAAAACTTTAAAGTTTGAAGTAAATAAAAGTCTAAAAGGTGCGATGGTCCTTAGTTCAATAGCTCATTACGAGAGCTGTCCCACTAAAAAACCGAAAGAAAATGGCCATATCTTTTAAGTCAGTTAAGATTTATTTTGTCTGTAAAAGCCAAATGGAAATGAATTTAAATTGCAATTTCCATAAGGAGCACTAATGTTTTCATTAATATTGAACACTAATGACGTCATAGCAAAAATGGCCACCGTTATTGAAAAATGGCTAAAAGCACAAGTTCGAGATGTTATTCGATTTCTACAAGCAAAAAAGTGTATGGCGTCTAAAATTTATGGCGGAATCAAACAGTTTATAGATGTCTTAGAAAGATCACTAGTGTATCACTGATGTGAATTGTTTAAGGCAATGCACACATATTATATAGAAGATAATCCGCACCGTGAACCGTGTGTTTTGTACAAGACAGGAGAATGTCAATAGAGTTGATGAGCGGATTCAAGGAGAAAGGAAGCTGAAAAATAAAGGCATGCTGAAATTGTTGGCATATCAAAATCAACTGTGCACAGAATTGTTGCTGATGGGCTTTCAATCTTGGCAAGGTGTGTTCTTTGTGGATTTCAAAGCAGCTGACGGCTGATCACCGACACAACTAGTTTATATGTGCAGAAAATTGCTGGAACGTTGTGGGCGTCGTGTCATGAATGCACGCGGTAATCTCCAAATGCCTGCTGAAGAATTCCTAGGACAGACTATTACAGGTGACGGAACTTGACTACACTTTTCAGCAGAGATAAAACGCGATTCCATGACCTGGAAACATCTCGCTTCACCAAAACCAAAAAAGTTCAAGACTAAGAAATCAGCGAAAAAGGTTACGGTGACATTTTTCTGTGATATACAAGGCGTTCTGCTACTTGATGTCCTTGAACCAAGACAAAGAGTCAAAGCCAGGAGATACTGACCCTTGGCTTGATTTTACAACATAGCAGCGCAACTCCCTATACTGCTAATGTCACCAATGGCTGGATTCAGAGACAAATATCGGAAGTTCACCCCATCGCTCTCACTCTAAATTTTGACTTAGCACCATCTGATTAATATCTTTGGGACCAATGAATCACTATCTGGCAGGAACTCGATTCAACGATGACGACGAGCTTGTGGGGACTGTGAGAGACTGGCTGTAGTCGCCAGGTAGAAATGTCTTCAAGCATCTTCACTCAGGTTACACGCTGTGATAAATGCACCGATCGAAATTTTAGTTACGGGGAAAAATAAAACAGTGATCTTGGTAATCTTTTTTTTCCAAATAAGAATCAACCCAAAAATGTTGAATATATGGCCATTTCCCGGTTATCTGTTGGATATTCCTCATATAATAAAAACAATTCTCTTTATTCATCCCATAGGGAAAATTTGTCTCTAGGGTATATATTCCAAAGGAAGACTGGAATAACCCAGGCGTTAGCCGCAGTGCAGCTCCGAAAACTGAGCTAGGGCGAGGTGACTTGCACACTTGCCACACAACGTAGTGGGTATTCGAACTCGGTATCTTTCGGGTTCGAAGCAAAGACCGTACAGCTGAGCCACGCGGTCACATGCTGAGCCACGCTATCCCATGTATAACATGGTCTCGCATAATATTATGTATCTGTATCACTTCCACACCGCTTTGATCTTGAACCTCGATTGTGGTAGTGGTCATGGGAGAGTGGATTTTGTTATCATCACTTGCCAGATGGAAGTCTTGCAGCCAAACTATGTTGTTAGAACCATTGCAATTTCTCTGCTAAATATTGAAATGGTTTTGAATAATATATCAATCCACAGCTTGTTTGATGCAGAGCCTGATCTGAAGATGGTCTTTCCTAAAATGATACGAATGAACGAGTCAAACCAGCTGGAGTGGGATGTAGACAGAGACATGTTACAGGTAAGAATCCTACTTACTGGTGTATTCTAGCGAAACACCTTATTTTAATTTTTCAGGAAACTTATACTTCATTGATCGAAAGTTATAAAGTGTCTCCCCATGTTGTACAATACGGACTCCTAATCGATCTGGTGTAGCATAACTTTTCTTGAAGGCGACGACTGTTTTGATCATACGATAAAAGACACACTCTCCAATGCATACCGTAGGCCTGGGAAGTTCTATTGACGGGTGTTCATAAATTTTTAAAAAGTCGTACACTTAAGTCGCCTCATATCCTACACTAAGCCCTTTTCAGTCGTCAAGGCCCAACATCTTCGATGATGTTATTAGAAAATATAGTAATTATAGTATAGCGATTTACTATATATAATACTGATAAAGGGCATGTTCATTTGAGGAACGATTGACGTTGGCGTTTTGGTTGTCCTCATCGTCAGCAATAAAGACAAAAGATAACCGCAATATAAATAGTTTATTTATTTACCATTAGAAATTACCGTTCGTCCCCGTCATTTTTTTTTGTTAAAAAAAATACATATCCAAATGTGAAGCTTTACATTATGTTATACAGTAATGAAGGTGGGGGTTGGTGAAATATACGCCAGTGATGATTGGTTTTGATGTGTGGGGTTTGCAAAATGTAAAGACCCCATATATTATGTTGAGTAATGCAGTGATGTTATGAATGCTCTGGACGCTTCAGGGATTCCCTCTCTAACAAATAATCGAATGATGTCTCTATGTAAGAGTATTCTCCTCCTAGAGGGTTCCTGGATGAAACTTTGATCTCGAACTAAGTACACTGATACCTAGTAGTCTGCTCTTGAAATCATCATCGGTTTCCTATTCGAACCATTCCCCTTTGTATTACTTTTTCTCGTGTGTAAATCTATAATTATTTCACTATCCCCTTTCTCCCTTTTTTACTGGCGCTGAAATGACCGAAATTAAATGTGTCGCAAACGCCATAAAACCCTTTAAAACTTTTTAAAAAAAAACAAATACATAACGTTCCATAATATCATTGTTTGGACAATATAACACCCCTCCTCCCCATCTATTTCTGCTATCTAGACTGATCTAATATTTTTGTGTGTACGTATTATTTTCTCCTTTTCCTATCCAAAGTCCAATATCGTCCAATAACACGGCCCATCATTATTATCCGGACACCAGCCATTATTGTTGTCAACAAGATTCTACACGTTATTGATAGAATGATGCTTTCTTTCAATCTTAACAAGGGTTTGGCAAATGGCTGTCTGAAAGATGAAAACATTTCCATCTTCCATAAAATCTAATGATTGAAGCTCTAATCGATCTGTAGATATTGTGAAAATAATTCATTTTTGGCGAGTTAAATGAACCAATATGAAAACGGCAGAAAGGTTAAAAACTATGAGGATGAGGAGTAGGAGAAATAGGAGGAGGAAGAGGAGGGTGATGAGTATGAGATCATGATGATGATGGTGATAATGAGGGTATATACTCCGTGTATTATTTGCTATTATGGTTAATTTCTGATTGAATACCAGTAGGTACCAAAAATACGTCATTTTCGTGGAAGAAAAAACCCCAAAACATTTGCATAAAGCGACGATATACACCCTGCATAAAGTTATGGTTTTTCTCAAGAAGATGGCGAAAACCAGATGAAAATATCAATAAGAGTTTAAGAATACTAATTCTTTCAAATCAGGCAAAGACTTAATGGACACACTGTAGTTCTAATGACTTTCAGCCACTGATACTTCGGTCATTAAATAACGTTAAGAGCTAATTTTGTAATCATTTGAAAGAGGAATTATTCGGCTTTATTTCTATACCACTCCAACATTTTGAAAAATTAACAATAAAGGTAACAATATTCTGTTTTAAAACTTTACAACATCAAGAAAACCTGATGGTTTATTAGCATAAATTTAAACCGAAACAAAGACATTCTCTCTATTTTTACCAAGTTACTTCTAGCAATGATACTCGTTGCTTCTAGGTAGGTTGCATGATGGCAGGGTGGTATCTAATTTTTTTAAAAGCTCACCTTCAGCTTTGAATGTGATGGAAATTTTGACACCTGGCTCGATCATGGAAAAGCACACTAGTTGCGGTGACACTGGGGTCTCAAATACTTTTTACTAAACATAAATAAGTTCATGAAAATCCCACGAATAGTCTATATAAGTACCATTCTAATTTATTAAGGCGTCCGTAAAACGTTTCTCTGATGACAAAGGTGTATCATTAAAAACTGTTAAAAATATTTGAATTTAGTATTCATCATCTTCTTAGCAAAAGTCATATATTTATGCCTATTAATGATTGAACTCCATTACATCTCCAAAGTTAGCAAAATAGTAATGAACTTAAAGACTTCATTTTCTCTATCTATTTTTGTTTCGGAATAGCAAAAGTGTCACAAAAATCTCTTTACATGATGTAATTGCATGAAACAAAATCGCAAAAGGTTCCTCAGCAACGTTTCAATTGCCCAGTTTAGGATGTAACAAATGAAACATTTGAGCAGTAATTTTCCACAGTAATATTTTTCACCAAAAAGAGCAGTATAAGAATGGTGTTTTTCATAAGTTTAATGTTAAAGATCAGCACACATACTGCCACCTCTTTCGCCTCCATAACTGATCAGAGTTACGGTTCGTAGTTAGGTTTGTTGTCAAAAGTGGTTCTGTTGTTTCCCACCATTCCCGTTTAAATTTAAAGAAATTGTATGTAGATCAATCTTAATTATTGAGGAGCTTAATAGGTCACATCGTGTCGGCAACCTCCATTGAATAGAAATTATCAGACGGAAATAAAATTATAAGATAGCGGAGATAAAAATGACAATATTGATTTAAATAAATAATTCTTTTTTAATAATTAAATAATAATAATAATGATGATGATGATAATAATAATAATGACGATAATAATAATTAATAATAATAATAATAATAATAATAATAATAATAATAATAATAATAATAATAATAATAATAATAATAAAATAATAAAATAAGAGATGAATAATAATAATAATAATAATAATAATAATAATAATAAAATAATAATAATAATAATAATAATAATAATAATAATAATAATAATAATA
>NC_088360.1:69330170-69372670 GCF_034508935.2 Berghia stephanieae | reverse complement strand
TTTTGACCAGCAGTTAAGCTTAATAGCCAATATTCCATCACAAACATATAACATAGAAACGATTGAGACATTGAGTATGCTCCGGTGTATGGGTGAATTTTTATTCAGAAAAGTGATGGAGCAGGCACTTATGTTGGTAACAACAAGATATGAAGTGAGTAGAAAAGTGCCAGAAGACAATAGAGAATAAAATTTTATTCTCTTTGTCTTCTGGCACTTTTCTACTCACTCATATCTTGTTGTTACCAACAAGTGCCTGCTCCACTCATTTCTGAATTAAAAATTTCACCCATACACCGGAGCATACTCAATGTCTCAATCGTTTCTATGTATAGTTTGTGATGAGAATATTGGTATTAAGCTTAATGTGGTCAAATTATTCGCGATGATGGTAAACGAATCGGCGATCTCAAGAAGTGGTGAAGAGAGGATCATGAAATGACTTTGGGTTTGAAACGAATTTTTTGTGTTCGTGGATAGCTACACGGTAGAGCACGCTCTCACTGCCAGACGGAGTTGTCGTACCAAAAGGTCGCAGTTCGAACCCCACCACCGCCGCGAAAAAAATTTTATTCTCTATTGTCTTCTGGCACTTTTCTACTCACTTCATATCTTGTTGTTACCAACATAAGTGCCTGCTCCACTCACTTTTCTGAATTAAAAATTCACCCCATACACCGGAGCATACTCAATGTCTCAATCGTTTCTATGTTATATGTTTGTGATGAGAATATTGGCTATTAAGCTTAACTGCTGGTCAAAATTACTTCGCGATGATGGTGAACGAATCGGCGATCTCAAGAAGTGGGTGAGAGAGGGATCTAGAAATGACTTTGGGTTTGAAACGAATATTTTTGTGTTCGTGGATAGCTCACACGGTAGAGCCACGCTCTCACCTGCCAGGCGGAGTTGTCGTACCAATAAGGTCGCAGGTTCGAACCCCACCACCGCCGCGAAAAAAATTTTATTCTCTATTGTCTTCTGGCACTTTTCTACTCACTTCATATCTTGTTGTTACCAACATAAGTGCCTGCTCCACTCACTTTTCTGAATTAAAAATTCACCCCATACACCGGAGCATACTCAATGTCTCAATCGTTTCTATGTTATATGTTTGTGATGAGAATATTGGCTATTAAGCTTAACTGCTGGTCAAAATTACTTCGCGATGATGGTGAACGAATCGGCGATCTCAAGAAGTGGGTGAGAGAGGGATCTAGAAATGACTTTGGGTTTGAAACGAATATTTTTGTGTTCGTGGATAGCTCACACGGTAGAGCCACGCTCTCACCTGCCAGGCGGAGTTGTCGTACCAATAAGGTCGCAGGTTCGAACCCCACCACCGCCGCGAAAAAAAAATTTTTATTCTCTATTGTCTTCTGGCACTTTTCTACTCACTTCATATCTTGTTGTTACCAACATAAGTGCCTGCTCCACTCACTTTTCTGAATTAAAAATTCACCCCATACACCGGAGCATACTCAATGTCTCAATCGTTTCTATGTTATATGTTTGTGATGAGAATATTGGCTATTAAGCTTAACTGCTGGTCAAAATTACTTCGCGATGATGGTGAACGAATCGGCGATCTCAAGAAGTGGGTGAGAGAGGGATCTAGAAATGACTTTGGGTTTGAAACGAATATTTTTGTGTTCGTGGATAGCTCACACGGTAGAGCCACGCTCTCACCTGCCAGGCGGAGTTGTCGTACCAATAAGGTCGCAGGTTCGAACCCCACCACCGCCGCGGGAAAAAATTTTTATTCTCTATTGTCTTCTGGCACTTTTCTACTCACTTCATATCTTGTTGTTACCAACATAAGTGCCTGCTCCACTCACTTTTCTGAATTAAAAATTCACCCCATACACCGGAGCATACTCAATGTCTCAATCGTTTCTATGTTATATGTTTGTGATGAGAATATTGGCTATTAAGCTTAACTGCTGGTCAAAATTACTTCGCGATGATGGTGAACGAATCGGCGATCTCAAGAAGTGGGTGAGAGAGGGATCTAGAAATGACTTTGGGTTTGAAACGAATATTTTTGTGTTCGTGGATAGCTCACACGGTAGAGCCACGCTCTCACCTGCCAGGCGGAGTTGTCGTACCAATAAGGTCGCAGGTTTGAACCCCACCACCGCCGCGAAAAAAATTTTTATTCTCTATTGTCTTCTGGCACTTTTCTACTCACTTCATATCTTGTTGTTACCAACATAAGTGCCTGCTCCACTCACTTTTCTGAATTAAAAATACTACTACTACTACTACTACTACTTCTACTACTACTACTACTACTACTACTACTACTACTACTACTACTAATAATAATAATAATAATAATAATAATAATAATAATAATAATAATAATAATAATAATAATAGATCTTTATTGTACATAAATATGGCAATTTGTCATTTAGTTACACTTGTTATAACTATATACTTATATTATGATAACGATAACATTGAACAGATATTTCACTCCTACTTATTCTCTCTCTCTCTCTCTCTCTCTCTCTCACACACACACACACACATACATACAAACACACACACTCTCTCTCTCTCTCTCTCTCTCTCTCTCCCTCTCTCTCTCTCTTATAAGATATATCTAGATCTACCACTAAATGTAAACATAGAAACATACACATAAACATACACATCCATAAACAGAAAGACAGGCGACAAGCCGTATCTAGGGCAAACACTTAGCGAGGCACACGCGCTTAGCGAGTCAGCGTGCGAGGGCTGCTGACCATTGGCTCAAAGAAGGAGTGTCCCTTCTAGTAGCGTTAGCTTTCCTATTTCTAGGGATCTACTGTCAATTCTATATTTAGGCCAATGGAAGTTTCATTGAAACTCAAGCAAATTGAACCAGAAAACAAACAAACAAAACAGAGAGTGTGTTCTGATGAATCACACTATTTCAGTCAGTTACAATGCTAACAGAATACCCTTTGTCTCCACTCTACTTTCTAATCGTTTTTGTTGTTGTTGTTGTTGTTGTTGTTTGAAAGGAAACCTTCCTCTTTGAGTCTCCGTTCAATCGCAACTCTCGAACCGATTAGATTCGGGTTTATAATTTAGTTTTTGCCTACAAAATGGGTACATTCGACGATCTGCACTTATTTAACATTTTTTTAAAGCTAGTGTCAATAACAACAGGACAATTTTGACTCTGTCATTCGTAACCGACGTATTTTCCTTCCAAATCGAAGCTCTCTCAATCTAAAAATAGTCGTCGACGCTATGATGTATCCTAATAACTTGTCTCAGACTAAGCTTGAAGTCCGGCCTCAGCAAATGACTAAAACTTGACCAAACTTAGTCCGAAGGTGCCGTGACTTTAGTCTGGGACTTGCTTGGTCAGCTCAGATGAAATCCAATTTTTCAAGTCCTTGAGTCAGCAGAGACTAACTGCTAGTCGCGTTCATGAAAACAGGCTCAGATGTTAAAACGATCGGCACGAGAATAAGAGCTGTTATTGAATCAATCATGCCACAAAGCTGTAAAACACGTGGAAATAACTCAAAAATAGTTATATTGAGGCGCATTAAGAGGGGTAAAATGGTAAAGAAAATGCAACACGTTTATTTACTCATATGTCCATTTTGAAAGGATATCGGTTGTAACGTTTTTCTACTAAAGGTGTCATTAAACAAGGAAAGACTTTATGATTTTAGGTGGTTTAAAACAAGAGAAAACAGGATCAACAATGATATTTCGATTGACATTTTGAATCGGTGAGTGAGTGTGTTTTAATGATGGAGCAGCTGTAAGAACACTCTTAATTTTAATGGTTTTCATTAACCAGCTATATTTTAGGGTCACTCTCCAGCAGCGGTTTTCGTTTTCTTAAATGCTGATTTTATCAGTTTATCAATATGTTTTATTTCAAATGTTACTTGTTTCTTTGTGTCTATTTATAGCTATAGAAAAGGTGAGTGATCGAAATCGGTCACCAGCTAAACTCATCGCGCCATTGTGTTGCTATGCCACATTGATAGTTTTCGTCCATCGTTCATTACTTTATGAAAATAACTGTTTTGTAATACTTCTCAACTGGTGGTTTATGAATAGCCAAACGACAAATTTATTAGGACAAGGAAGAGAGGCATTACCATTGTGGGGATAAATGGTGTTTGCAGTGGTTATAATTTGAATTTGTAGATTTAGATTTTGATGAAAAACAGACGCCAAAGTGTATAATATAAGAAAAATATTATGCCCTTCCATCACGACCTCATAAGATATCGTCGCTTAGTGTATATAGGCAGTTTCTTAAGGAAAAAACACTTTCCTCCGCTTATCGTTAATAATTACTTTGGCTGATTTTGTGACAATTATTTTGAGTACACAACAGTAACAACCACTAATTATTTTAGAATGCGTTGGATTGACATGTCTTAGTTTAAGTAGCTTGGTAACACGAAAAGACATTACTTTTTTTTCGATTTGTAGGAACAAAATTGATTTTTACATTGATTCGTCCATTAGTTTTTCGGTCAAAAATTATGAGATATGGAGTTAAATAACGTACAAAGCTTTATTTGTGTTCCACTTTAATAATTTTTTAAATGGCATCATTGGTGACAGAATACTGTATGACAATTTTAGAAGATCCTCGTATTACCGGTAAACAGCGGCGTGGCGTATTGACGGCATATGGTGGTGCCATGATTAGAAGAAGAAAAAAAATTCTAAAACAGTTAACACGGGAAAGAGCACATGTTAAAAACTCTCTTTTTTGTAAGGGTGGGGGGAGGGTCGATGGTTTCTACGAGAGGACAAAACTCACAAAAACAAATAATTCATGAAAACAACAAGCCACAACACTGAGATACAAGTCCCGTATGAAAAGGTCTTTGTAATTATTCTCTGTCCACCATATAAAGGATTGGATTTGGTAGATAGTGCAATCAATATGTGATAAATGTAAATCAAAAGAGAAAAAAAAAAACCTATGACAGAAATTACTTACTTTTAGTACTTGTAAAGAAAATCTGAACGGCGATGTTTCATCTCTGCAAATCTTTTTATAATGTATTTATTGAAATCTGGAATGGCATCTATTTCAGCTTTGTGAATTGACAGAATCATTAACGAATTTAACCGCTCCTGTTTCATTGAATTTCGCAAGAATTTTTTCACTCTTTTAATGGTGCTAAAACAACGTTCAGGAGGTCAAGAAATACGATGGAAGTGGTTAAGGTCACTATAGCCTATAGATAGTATGCAGATGACGTCACTCAGGCCTTTGTTATTGTTTTTGCCATCCGCGTTTGTGAGTTGTTCTCACTAAACTGTATTAACCAGACTATAAAAGTTCATGGTTACACAGAGTTTGTGTGTTGGTCCGTTATACTTCCGGATGGCAATGTTGTGAACTCCTTGGCCAAGCGCATTCTATCTATAGATGTCAAAGATTTGTCAGTGTTTGTTGTATCTGTAAAAAGTAGACAATAAAAACAAAAGAAACGTTTTTTTCTTCTAAATTAACTGTGAGCCATTCATGTCTGTCATACCATGTCACTGAAAAAGAGCGTTTTCGAGATTTCCACACCTGTGTTAATTCAAAATCAGTTGGTTGGTGAGGAACTAGTCTTTTTATTTCTAATTTGTCATCTAGTGTCAATCTCCCAAACGGTCGGTGAAGTAAAGAGTCAACTTGATTCATTGCAATTCATTGTTTAACAAAACAAAACTTCAAAGTATATCTCAAATAATGGAAATCAGTGGAATACGATTAATGATTGCACAAATAAAAGGTGGATTCAGATCTTAAAGCATCATAAAGAAAAAATCACTCCACTTAAGAACTTAAGAAATCAAAAAAGACACCAAAGTATAACTGTTGACAATCTTCGCTGTCTTTCTCTGACTGACACAAATACACACGCACAAACAAACAAACAAACACACACAGACACACACACACACAAACACACACACACAAATAAACACTCATACACACGTAACCATCAACTCGGCACTACAAGCAAGAAAAATGTTGGTAAATTCGTCCACTATGCTTCGTTGCAAAGAATTACTTTATTCAATAATCGTGAAAAAGAGGTGGGGGGGGGGGGGGGGAAGGGGGGTTGATATGTCATATTTTAAAGTTTTATGTTGTTTTTCTTTGCTGCTTACAAATAAACTTGACAATGATCAGTGTTTTTGACAGTTAATGTAATATTTTGGATGGCCGAAGTTACCCTAATTTGGCGCATCCCTCCGTCCAACGGTGGAGCTCTCAGATCCTGGCACGTCGAGGGGTTTTCCGCTATTTGAAGATAGTATAATTCGACCCAGTTTCTCGCTCAATCAGCTGTAGCGATACTAAAGGATAGAGCATTAACTGGAGCTGGGATTGCTTTGCACCACGGTGTTGACTCTCTCACTACTTCGCGCAGTGATGTCACCAACACACGAGTCGGCGCAGTGCGTGATTCGGAATCTTGAATAGAGTGGAGAGTAAAAAGGCAGTATGTTGTTGGCGAGTTGGCGGAAGACACTGGAGTTAAAATTTCTCAGTTTTATTTTTAATTAAATTATGCTGTTAATGATTTTTAAAAGATTGGTATGGTGCCTGGCACCATTCGATCCAATGGCCCCACGCCACTGCCTGTAAACAACCCCGAACCGGCAAATGGTAACGGTATGGTGTAGAATGACTTCGGACAGGATTGTGGGTCCTTTCGTCTTTCATGAAACCTTGAATGAAGACAGATACCTCACTATACTGAGAGCTGATATCTGGCCAGCTATCAGTACTTACTAAAAATAGTGAAGAATTAATATTCATGCAAGATGGCGTTCCATCACACTTTGCTATTGTTGTTCAAGAATGCTTAACTGTTGTACAATATATGTAGATTGCCCGGTTATTTATAATGCATTTAGATTTATTTTTTTAGAATAAACATTTTTTACCCACTGATGTTGAGCATTTGTCTATTGTATAAGAGTTTTCTGACGTTATAGATTTTGAGCTGTATTTTTTTTTACATGTGTTTTGGTTCAGACGTCCTTATAATGCCAGTCATTCTATGAGCACCACGTGTTTTGTAAAGTCCATGTACCAAACCTAACAATCATCATCACCATAATCATCATAACAACGAGGACGACTAAATTGCCTCTCTCATCAGGAAGTTGCAGATGATGGAACGTCATCTTTAATTGAAGAGTGGTTTTCCAAAACTCCCTAACTCCGTTTTTCCCCATTTTGAGATATTGAGGATTATTTCCCCTAATATTTCTCATTCGGTCTATTACTTTATCATATTTAAACTTCAAATTCACAAAATTTGATGCATAAAATATAGACTATCTAATTTACATTTCAATTTATCTCATGGATGGAAAATCTCAAAACGTAGAAAAATCGACTCAACGAATTTTTGACACCAGCCTTCAATTGTAGCTGGCCAATCGAACATTGTCAATCGCTGTCTTCTTTGGCGGCCCTGGATTCTCTTTCCGAGCATTTTACACTGCAGACCTGTTTTTATGAGTGCCATATCGGAGAACATGTCCAAAATATATAATCTTCCTCTCTTGGACAGTTTCAACTACTTATTGTTTACACTACATCATTGTCAATACCTTTTTTAAAAAACTATTACTTACACATTATATCCATGAGGAGACTTTGAAATATAACCACGATCATGTAACAATTTTTTTTTAATTAACGGAATGGATGCAGTGAATGGGCCATTTAATTAAATATGTCTCTTTTTCCCCAAAAAAAATATCACAGTGAAAATACTTTGACGCAGACATCTTTGACATCATAAGATATTACATCAGCTGCTCTTGTCCTCAACACTAAATTTGACCTTTTCTATCCATCTATACAGAAACATGCTGTCACGGTAATGGAGGGTTTGGGTGCTGCCGTCGAAACACTTCATGATTCACAATTCCTTAATAAAGTTCTTATTGCCCTGGGGCAAACACACGACAAACGCAACGTCAAGCCCCACATGCTAAAGGTGAGTACAGTCATTGCAACAAATAACATGTGCACCAATGACTCAAAGACCCAAACACGTCCAATCTCAATAATTCGTCTGTGACGCATCTATGAAGGAGAAGTGGCAAATGGGACTTGGCAAATAGGAGTCATATGAATCTTATGGCTGTGGATTTAAATTGTGTAATGATTTATTATGCTGGAATAAAACCATAAAAGTATGGGGCGACACTGTGAAAAAATATGTATTGAGTTATTTAAAATCCTGAGAGAGTTAGGAGAGATTTGAAATACAGTGGAACCTCCCGATAACGACATGCCACGGGACCGAGTTTTTATGTCGTTATCCGGAGGTGTCGTTATTTAGAGGTTTCCAATATGGCGGACAAAATGGGCGTGGTAAGGCCCGCGGGATCAGTTTTTATTAACATTGACAAGACAAACAAAACATTGTAGTGTATTCCTCTTAGAGGGTTCTTGTGCGTGTGTCTGGATGAGACTTTTAGGTGATCTGAACTGAGTACACTGATAGTGTGTTCCTGGAATCTACATCTGTTCCCTATTTAGACCATTCCCCTTTGTCTTACTTTTTCTTATGTCATTTCAATTGTAAATCTAGAATGTTTTTTACTCTCCAATTTTCTTCCTTTTTACTGTCGCTGATATGACATAGATGTGTCACAAGCGCTGTAAAACCCTTTAAAACAAGTGAGTTAGATAAAATTCCTCATCCTCTTCCTCCTCCTCCCACAAAAACACTACTACTACTACTACTACTACTACTACTACTACTACTACTACTACTACTACTACTACTACTACTACTACTACTACTACTATCACCACCAATAATATCACATTTTTCAAGATTTTGTGTTTACTTGCTTACACTTACATTTATACCTTGGTTTTTATTAATGCATATCAGCCAAGATTCGTCAAAAAAAAAAAAGCTGCGTTCTCATTGATTTCAAAAGCTGCGTACTCATTGGTTCAAGCAGGAATCGTTTTTATAAACTTTGAGTACTCATACTCGGTATTTTTAGTATCAGATATCCACGAAAATCGCCAAAATGATGTCGTTATTCGGAGGTTTTATCAAAAAGTGCGTCGTTATCTGGATGTTTTTTTTTACTGATCTTAAAGAGAGAAAAAATCGGGACCACGGGTCAATGTCGTTATCAGGAGGTTGTCGCTATTCAGAGGTGTCGTAATCGGGAGGTTCCACTGTAGATCATTACAGTCTGTTAATCGATTTGCCTATGCTGAAAGAGGAATAGTTGAGATGTTGATGACGGTCTTGTCATACAACAGTATATGATAACTGACTTAATGAACACTTCAAAATCAGAATGAAATGCCACTTATTTTTTTATTTTTTTGTTCTACCATTTAAAATTCTAGACTTTAGGAATAATTTCAAAGTAGAGAAACATCCTCAAAATTACAATCAAACCTTATCAATTGGCCAAAAGGCAAAGGCAGAGGCCTGTAAACAGTTCAAATATTGCACTAAGAACGCAATTATATAATGGAAGTGGTTGGATTTGAAACACAGTGGGAAGAGGCGTAATCAAATGCACTCGTGTACACATTGAACATTTTGCTACTAGAAGCCACTTACAATTTTCAAATGATGACAACTTTAGGTCATCCCGTTGTAATGTAAAGTGTCTGAAAGTTGACATTGATGACAGCAAAAGTTTTTAATATAACGCAAATAAGCAATTTCCTCAATCTGTGTTAAAAGTCGTGTTTAAAATTCCTGCGAGTCAATCATTAAGTTGACATCTCTACTGGAACCGTTCACATCTTATCATTGTAACTTACATTGAAGCTTCTATTCCATTCCACGATTGTTATCTACCGCAAACTAGTGGAAAACCCGCATTATTTTTAGAGAACTAAAGGCTCGTAGGAAAGACACTCATCTATTAACATTTTTATACTATTGTATTATGAAAATATTAACATTAACTGAGACAAATCTTTTGAACCGTCAACGATAGAAATTGGTCTGGTAATAAAGTCTGAGGTGCGTGCAAATGAATCTGGTAACGGGCAGGCCATATATCGACTCCCAACGTCAAATTACCAATTATAATGCACCCGCGAACGTAGGCACCGTTTCTACGCCCTTTATGGGTGAGAGTACGCAGACACGCTGTTTATATTATGTACTAGCAGATATTATATAATCATTTGAGTCAACCCTTGATTTTAAATGCAAGTTATAATAACAATCTGTAAAACTAGTTTTGTAAATTTTAGATGTGCCAGTAATTCAGTGCTCGTTAACAAAAATTAAACATGGGCTGTACAGAACAACGTTAAACACCAACCCTAAGTTGTAAAAGATTAGAGAACACACCTCTCCATAAATACGGTGCTTCTGAAAATTACGCGACACGTTTGATTCCATACTATTATAAAGACTAACTGCAGTACTAATAAAAAATAACAATGGTGAATTAGTAAACTATACTGCAACCAATTGAACGAACCATTTGTACCTGCTACTGTTAAATAAGAAACGAACTACAAAGTTAATATGCAGTTCCTACGACCGCGAAAAAAAAAGAAAGAAAAAGAAATAGGACAAAAGGGATCAAAAAATACTATTTGCATTACCACTGCAACAAACGGAAAGTACTGATAACAAGGAATCCATAGCGGAAAGACAAAAGTCTGGTGACGTATTGATGAATGAGAGAGAGAGAGAGAGAGAGAGAGAGAAAGAGAGAGAGAGAGAGAGAGAAAGAGAGAGAGAGAGAGAGAGAGAGAGAGAGATGATGATGATGATGATGATGGTGATTATGATGATTTGGATGATGGTGGTGATGATGATGATGATGATGATGATGATGATGATGATTCTGATGATGATGATGATGATGATGATGATGATGATGATGATGATGATGATGATGTAAAAAAACAAAAACAAAAAACAAAACAAAAAACCCCAAAGAAAAAAAACAACAACAAAAACAAACAAACAAAACAAATCGTCAAGCACGTCTAGTGAATTTCTCACCTCAAAAAAAAGTCGGACTAGTGTGTAAATTAGAGACCAAGAGCAAGAGAAAATCAGATAACAGGACCAGTACAAAACCGTGGAAAACAGAATAAATAAGTTACACCAAATTCAATATCTGACAGAAACTTGTTCAAAGGGTGCGACGACGTGAAGAAACGTTCTGACCGACATTTATTTCAACCAGTAGGTTAACAAGACAAAATGAGTGTCTACTACACTACTACAGTCCTCATGGGGACCTTGATCGTCTTTGGCCAGCGACATCTATATTATTATGAAGTCCTAGTCTTTGGCCCTTGGTCTATGAGGAAGTCACTACACTCGTCACTTAATGCTTGCATTTCGCGCTCAAAAAAACTTTTTTCAGATTGCCACGAAAGGGGAGGATGAGAGAGAGAGAGAGAGAGAGAGAGAGAGAGAGAGAGAGAGAGAGAGAGAGAGAGAGAGAGTATTGAATCTGTTAGCACAGTAGAGTAGAAAATTGGAAAGGAAAGAGAAGGTATGAAGAAAAAAAAAACTATTTTATATCTGCAAGTGACAGTTTACTTTGCCGAATGGTTAAATTCCAAGTTACAATAATAAATGATCATCTCTGTCCATAGAAAAGCAAAATGTTGTACATCACTGATGGTTCGAAAATGTCAGATCCTGGTTAATACTACTTGGACATTAATTTTAATGTTTGATAAATGTCATTCTATTACCTCTGAGAAATGTATACAACATCAACCAGAAACGTCCTGTAACTGGTCTGCCAAACCACGCAATGAAATGTTGCTAAGCTACTTTTGGCGATTTCGTTCCACGCAATCACATCACATAAAGAGATATTTGTCGCACTCTTGCTATTCTCAAATAGAAGGAGAGAAAAATTAGGTCATTTAAGGTTATGTTCATTTTGTGGTGTAATTTGGACCGATGACTAATGAGCATAAAAGTATAACTTTTCATTCGAAGATGGGGAAAACCAGATGCAAGCAAGAGTGCGACAAAAATCTCTTTGTGTGATATAAATATAAAAAGTCTTTGAAATAAGCGAAAGATGTTGTGGACACTCAGCGTTACATGAACCTACATGAAATATGAGAGCGATCTTTGTAAAATATGAAATAGAAAAACAAGTTGCGAGCATTGACTCTTCAAAAAACTATCAGGCGATGTATAAAGCAATAAAAACAAACCACGAATATTATCGGTGGAGGAAGGATTGTCTAATGTTGTGGACATTCCATGAATCCTTTTCTTTCATTCTTCAGATTATGATTGTTTTCATTATTTTTTCAAACGTTGTTTTGTTTGTAATCTATGTTGAATATTTCTAAACTACTTTTTTCAATTTTGTATGATTAATATGTCAAACTTATCTTTTTTTTTCAAGCATAATTAATCCAACAATCAATGTTGTTTTTTCCAATTTTCAACAGAAAATGTGGCCATCCATGCAAGTCGGCCTGTCTGCCATTCTAGGCGACGGATATACCAAAGAGGTGAACGAAGCCTGGAGGAAATTATACACTTATATTTGTATGCAGATGAGGGTGGGGATGGAAAACCCCGAGATGAACGTAGATTTCCACGACGAATAACTCAATGTTACATGCATTCCGATGGTTAAGTTAAACAAAAAAAGAAACAATAATGAGGTCGGATGTATGCTCTAGTAAAATCAACAAAGACATCTGATATGGAAATTGCCTCCTCAACTACTGAATTAAAAGCATGATGTTGGTACAGTTCCGGGATTTCCGATGCTAAAATTATAAGCAGTGCACCACCACCGTCATTCAAGCCCACTGCTTGAAGCTCAGGGAAAAGTATTTGAGCCAACGAAATATTTTTCGTAATAAACTATGGAGGAGGAGGAGGAGGAAGAGGAGGACGAGGAAAAGGGGAAGATGTTCTAAAATTCTAAAATTTATAAGATGTTGATGATGATACACGTAAAGGGAAAAAATCTGATACGTCCACATCATTCATCTTTGATGATTATACTATAGCTTACATTACATTCAACCTCATTAATTTTTCCCTGCTTCAAAAAACCTTTGCAAAACTCTCTGTACTCTCTACTCATAGTGCCATTGAATCATAGATATACAACTTGTACAGGTTGCCTCAAGTATGAATGGCGTCGTATCGCGTGCTTAACGTACATCGCAAGCGATCTGGTAGTACAGATGTATATCTATGCATTGAATTCATCATTTTTCATTGAGTATTTGTACGAGTGCATGAAAACAATCCTTGTTTCGGACGAATCATTTTCCAATCCGTCGCCGTAAACTGACAAAGCACTTTTTTCAATTTCGGTCAGGGAGACGTTACGCTATCAATAGACGAAATATGATCTCAACGTATTGACCAGTTAACTGCCGAACTCTGGTACAACTTGTATTTAAAAATTTGGCCAGAAAACTCGTCCTTCTAATATCGATCGATTTAAATGACCCTCATCTTGGCAAAAACTCCCAAACCTGGGACTTTACGAAGTGAGAGTTTTTGCCAATAATATGAGGATCATTTAAATCCATCGATATTTGATGGACGAGTTTTCTGGTCATTTTCTTAAAATAGGTGTCTTTCCAACGTGCGGCAGTTAACTGGTTATCGATGTGAGACAAATAATATTACCCATCTCGATCACTCACTGTACAGTGGGACCAAACAATGTTATCAATATAAGTTGGTTTAAAGTAGTTTAGTTTTTAATTCATTGTATTGTGAAGTAACTATAACAAATTACATTATGTCATCGATGCGTTTTCAATGTTCACATTTTTTGGTCCTTCAATTTATTTGTGCACAATGCACTATGATGTAGATACGGCGGGTAAAGTTTTTTTTTTAAAAATGGGATTCAAGGCAAGCTGTGATAAGCCAAATGGATTGATCCACCATCTGAATCGATGTTATATTATAGTTGGTTTTTATTTTATATACATCAATCAAAAATCGCTTGCTTTTGTTCATTTTATTTTATTTTCTATCATATGTTTTTAATGCATACAATTGGAGTGTGATTTTCGACACATTTGACATGATAATAATTACTGTTATTTAATTTGTGACCTGTATAAGCCGGAGTGAATCAGATGTTAAAAGCGACAATCAAGTTCTTCATCGCTCGGGCACCCAACGTCACCATGCTGGTGACAAGCGCTGCTCTATGTTGTAGGCGCTCAGAGCGACCATGAATTGTTCATGACTCGTTACTGTCACTATTCCTTCTGGCAGATTGTTCCATTCCTTAGTGGTTCGTTAGAAAAAGGTGTTGCCTATATGTTGTGTTTGATCTGTTGATTGTGTATGTCAAGTAGCGGGTGGTACAGGTGCTGTGTCTGTAGTTGTGGAATGTAAGATTTTTGTTTTCCTCAATGCACACAGACAAATTTGACCCAACTTTCGTATATATTTTACTATAAATTCCATTTTAGCATCTAAGCCATTACGGTATAATACCGCTTTGAGATGGTGGGTCAAATGTATCTTTCAAATCGTTTAAAGATTTCTTGTAATTTATTTAACATTTAATCTTTGATGCATTAATCCATTTATTGGTAGACAGTAACGCCACTTAAAAAAATATTTGTTAAATAGTTAAAGGCTATTTCAATCATTCTATTTTTGTCGATGTGAGAATCAAGAGATTTTAGACATATTAACCTAATTAAAAATTTATCTTTTTTATCCATTACATCTGATCAAAGTAATTATTTTGAAAAAGATGAATAACGATCATACCTAATCGCTGCTTTGGACACTTCACTGGTTGCCTGTCGAACAGTTATAATAGGATCGCATTTCTGTGTTTGCAACATTTTAACCGAACGACACATTTCTATCTCTCGTATCTTATACACAGTTATGATCCTCCTTGATCCATAGATTAAATAATCAACTCCTTCTTCGTCTACCTAAAAGAGGTTCTAAAACATGGCCATGTTCTCGGGCCACCGCAAATGTTTAGAATACATTTCCATTAGATATTATAAGAAGGTATTTTTTTCTGAGGCCACATTAAAAAAGCAAATTAAAACAGACCTGATGAGCTCTTCTTTGTCTTATTATATAAATATATATATCCCTTATCAGGTTTATGTAATTGTCATGTGGAACCTGCTTGATTTCCGTCAATGTGCGGTTATGAGGGGTATGTAGGTGCTATTATTATTATTATTATTATTAAATTATTATCATTATTATACCATCATCATCATTATTAATATTATGATTATTATCATCATCATTATTTGTTGTAAATATTATTATTGTTATTACCAATATTATTTTTATCAATAGTATAAGAGCTATATTATCAAATATATTATTATTATTAATAACATTATTATCATTATAGGATTATCATTATTTGTTATAAATATTATTATTATTATTATTATTACTATTTATATTATCATCACCATTATTAATATTATTATCATCATCATCACCATCACAATCATCATACTATTATTATTATAATTATTTTATTATGAAAAAGCTGCTACTTCTATTTTTCGCAACAAAATTACAATGAAAGATTTAAAGAGTGTGGATTCTAACAGACATGATAAAAACCACCTCTATCTTTTATGATATCAACAGAGCTCATTTCTAGGTTTCCTTAAATTAAGTATTCGATGATTAAATACGTACAAAAAAGCTGTCAATGCCTAGTTTTTTAAAAACTTTTCGTCACGGTTTGACATAATTTCAGGATTTACTAAACGGTATTTTCTTTCAGAGCTTCTTTTCGTCATTTCCCCCCCCCCCCCCCCCCCCCCCCCCCCCCCCCCCCAAGTTGTTTTTCTCAACGAGACATCACCACCAGCATCATTATCATTAAGATCATTATAATTATCATCGTATTAATTTTGATGATTTATCTTCATTGCATGTTTAATCGTCGTTTTGAGGGCTAGTAATGTGGGTTTTCGGAACCTAAGTTAGTACTAAACTTGATACATAATATTAATATATACAGTACATGAATTACAATAAACCTAAAATGCTGACACCACAACTAACTTTATTTAAAAACATACTTACCTCCCTTTTGATGGGGATCTGATGCAGTGGCTTGGTGGGTACTGAACCGGGGGGGGGGGGGGGGGGGGGGGGGGGGGGCTTTTATGAACATTTCTTTATTGTCTTCCTTTTCCTTTTTGTTTGTTTGTTGCTTTTCCTTATACTCATGCAACACAAGGTTGTTACAGACACTGAAATCTAAATCTATCGTTTTGTGGCGTGCACCATGCCAGCAGTGGTGTAGTCTGGTGGCCTCATGTTTGTTTGTTTGTATTTAAGGGTTTTACGGCGCTTGCAACACATTTAGATCATATCAGCGCCAGTAAAAAGGAAGAAAAGTGGATATTAAAACCTTTCTAGGTGTACCATTAAAAGGACTTGAGGAAAAAGTAAGACAAAGGGGGCATGGTTCAAATAGGGAACATGTAGTTTGCAAGAGCACACTATCAGTGTACTTAGTTTCACCCAGTCTCATCCAGACACTACTACAAGATCCCACGAAGAGAAATACACTCAAATGTTTATAAATCATATGTTTAAAATTAAAAAATAACAGTACATATGAGAGAGATGATTTACAAGGAATAAAATTATCATCTCCCAAAACTGTAACTATACATTTGACTGTTTCCCTCCCAGTCCCAGCCAAGGACTCAGGACAAAACTAAGTAATCTAATTTCAAGACAAAGACAGAAAGTAATTAGAAAACAGACACAGGAGGAGAGAAGAGACAGCAAGTAACTCCCCGCCCACTATGGGAGGTCGGGAACCCCACCCAGTTTTAAATCAGTTGACCTCGACTGGGGGTCTGATTACCGATCATCATCGTGCTACCATTACACCGGAATGGGACAATATTTCGCATTTAAAAGCACTTACTTGTAATAACTTTGTGCAATCGTTTGAGTTTGACCTGTTGAGTGAATGCAATATCTACCAAATTCAGTCCCTTGATTGGTGGGCAAAGAATAATTACAAAAGACCTTTCTACACATAACTGGTATCTCAATGTTGTGGCTTGTTGTTTTAATGAATGATAAAAGTGTTCACCAAAAGAAACCATCGAGCCCATGCGTGCTGTCTGTGACACAACTGTTGGATAGGATCTGTGATAAACGCATTCCCCGTAAAGCATCCAGTTGTTTTAACAAAATTATTTTAATTAGGACTAATGCAACAATTTTTTGACGAATTTTTATTGTCTCATAAAACCCTGTGAGCTGTGTTGAAATTACATCAATCCAATTCCCCATAACATTATTTTACTATTGTTCTATCAGGTAGAGGTTTTGTTTGTTTGTATTCCTTTTGTTTTGTTTGTTTTTAAGGGGTTTACGGCGCTTGCAACACATTTAGGTTATATCAGCGCCAGTAAAAAGGAAGAAAATGGGATAGTAAAAATTTCTAGAATTACAATTAAAGCACCCGAGAAAAAGTAAGACATAGGGGAACTGAGAACAAATAGGGATCAGATGTAGATTCCAAGAGCATACCACCAATGTACTTAGTTTGAAATCACCTATAAGTCTCATCCGGACACAAGCACAAAATCCAACAAAGAGGAATACACTCAAGTGCTAACATTATACATTCAGAATAACAAATATAATAATACATAACAGAGAGATGATTTACAAGGAAAAAAAATATCATCTCCCAGAACAATAACTATGCATTTGACTGTTTCCCTCCCAGCTAGGACTCCGGCCACGGCCAGGACAAAACCAAGTAATCTCATTCCAAGACAAAAACAGAAAGCATGTTGGAAAACAGATATAAGACACAGTATGTACCCCCCCCCCCTGCCCACTATGGGAGGTCAGGAACCCCACCCAGGTATTCCTTTTGATTTCTTTTAATTGATATTATAATAATAATGCTGAAAACTTATATAGCGCTATAACTCCGAGACACCAGACTCTAAGCGCTTAAATTACAAATTACTTTGGCTGAAACATACTCATTCACACACACAAGCACACACACACACACATACACACACACACAATACAACACACAACACAAACCAAACCTATCTTGCTTCTCATACCATCTACTAAAATCGAAACAAATATGTTTTAAGCGAACGTTTAAAAATAGACAAAGATTCTTTTTCACGAATGCTCTGCGGTAAGGCGTTCCAAATAGAGGGTCCGAAATGAGAAAAGGATCTCATTCCAGCATTTTTCCGAATTCGAGGGACAACTAGTTTTGTGGAATCACTGGCCGAACGTAAGGGGCGGGGTTTTGAATATCTTTCAATTAGTTCTGAAAGGTAGGAAGGGCAGTACCTTCAAGACAACGATACACTAAAACACAAGCTTTGAATTTAATTCTTTTCTCAACAGGCAGCCAATGCAGGTCATGAAGTAGAGGTCCGGCAGAGTCGCACCTACGCTTCATAAATACTAGTCTGGCAGCGCTGTTTTGGACAATCTGAAGACGTTTCAGATTGTATTGCGAAACGCCAAACAACAGAGCATTACAATAATCCAATTTCGATAGTACGAGGGACACAACCAGGTGCTTGGTCACATCCTCAGATATGAACCGTCTAATGGAAGCAATCTTTTTAGTTGGAAAAAGAGAGATCTAACCAAATTATTAACCTGATGCTCCATCGACAGTCCAGAGTCTAAGAATGTGCCAAGGTTTTTCACTTTGTCAACAATTTGAATAGAGGCATCCCCCAACTTCAAATCTGTTTCACTTTTCCACTTCCTGTTCCCCACATACAGCACCTCCGTCTTATCATCATTCAGTTTCAGTCTGTTCTCATTCATCCATTTCTTAACACTTTGGATACAATTTTTACTATTGGCTGATACTTCTTGTAAATTTCTCATATTGGAAACGCAGTACAATTGCGTATCATCAGCGTATTGATGGTAAGACAGACCAAAACTTCTGATGATTTTAGACAGAGGGCCAACGTACAAAACAAAAAGAACGGGTCCAAGTACTGAACCCTGGGGAACCCCACAATCAAGAAAGATTTCCTCCGATCTATATTCATCCACCGTAATAATCTGTTTACGATTAAACAAATATGACCTAAACCAATCAAGCGCTGCACCAGACACGCCATAAGTAATTTCAAGACGTTTGAGAAGAAGATTGTGATCAATAGTATCAAAAGCAGACGATAGGTCAAGCAAATTCAGCAAAGAACATGAACCATTGTCTATAACAGAGAGGAGATCATTAACAACCCTAACAAGTGCGGTTTCCGTCGAATGATGTTGCCTATAAGCAGACTGAAATTTTTCTTCAAGACAATTATTTTTAAGATGAGACAGTAATTGTTTCAAAACATATTTCAAAACACATATGATATTGCTCTATATAAATGCTTTAGAAGATGTAGCAATGACTATGAAAATTTTTGTTTTCTATTTTGGTAGGAAAAACTACTCTTAAATCAAAGCCCTATCTCCACTGAGTAAAAATCTTTTTGAATTTTGAAAATCCATTAATATATAACAAAGTTATGCAGTTCCAAAGATGTCATTATTTGGATGACTCACAAAGAGAAAAAAATACGGAAAATATGGGAAGCTTTTTCTGCGTTTTATTCTGGTTTGTGGCTGTATCTCGCTTAATACGTGGAATGAGATAGTAAAACTTGGCAATTTTATGGCAAAATGATCAGAAAATATTATGAAGACATCTGAAGAGTTCTAACTTGTATAGTTTTAGAGCTGTATGGCTAGGGTCAACTATAAATTTGTTTTAAAATATACATAATATTGATCATTTGGAACTTTTCCGAAGTGTAATCTTGTGTCTACAACCCATACAAATGACAAGAAAAATGCCTGCTGAATTATTATCAATCAGTCCCGTGAGACCGTGGCTTATGTTAGTTCTAGTATTTATTTGAGAGAGAGAGAGAGAGAGAGAGAGAGAGAGAGAGAGAGAGAGAGAGAGAGAGAGAGAGAGAGAGAGAGAGAGAGAGTGTGTTAATCTACTATCCCTATGACATAATGAAACAATACCATAATTTTTAAAAAGCGCGCGAGGATTTGTGTCATCCGTCGTCGCGAACAAGGTTGCCAGATGGCCACATGTGTGGCCAAATATATAATTTTGTTTCTTTTATTACATTTTATTCATCTATGTTTGTCTCAGTGACATTTATCCTAGTCTATTCAATTTTCTGTTTGTTAAAATTTAGTTCATTTTAAGTGGGCCAGTATTAATATTGAAAGCCATATTTAAAATTTTTTTTTTAGTATATGTACTGCGTGAACAGTACGAAAGCCATATGATTTTCTATTTAGCCACTTTTGAAGTCGAATTTGGTCAGGTTAAAGTCTGGCCATGTGGCAGCCTTGCCTCGCTCACGTCATTTTCGTGTCGCGCGATGGTGGAGCAAAATGGCTGTCTCCATATTTTCACTCATTGAAATGCAAATTGGGTTGATGTTTTGTGAGAATACGGGAAAAGTACCTATCATAATCGAATGAAATTTGAAATATAAATAGAAGAAATGTGCATATATAACCTTATGAGCGACAAAATCTCTCCTCTATGTAGTTTTAGAAATATTGTACTCCAAAGAGTAAAAGTCTATTTTTAACGGTCTTCTGGTAATCGTACGAGTTTTGTCGCTTGACATAATCTAAAATGACTTCTTTTCTAACTGTGTGCCAACTTTCAGTCATATTCATCTATAAACAGCGTCGTAATTAATTTTTAAAAATAGCATGTACGAAACGGCTTCGTCCCATAATTTGTCGCGAATTTGGGCACTTCGTGAGCGAAAAAGAGGCCCAAAGATTTGTGCGGGATAGTCATTGCTAGAAGATGACAGTGACAGAATGGTAATTTGTTTTTGTTTGTTGCTTTAGGTCTCTTCCAACACAATTGAGGTTATATGAGAGACCGCTGAAACAAAAAAACAAGCAATCTAACAAAAATAGTACAAATGTAAATCAAAATCATAACCTAAAGATATCATAAGCTAAATTATAAATAACCAAGAACCAACAGGCAGAAGATTTACAGAAAAAAAATATCCCCTGTCAAAAATACAATCACAAACCAAAGAAGCAGGATAGGCTAGTAAAGAGAAGAAGAAACGACATCACTATCGGATCGTACACCCATGCGAACATCATAGGTATATGATTCAAGGGTGATGCTCCCATCCAACCACCCGCGCACAGAATGGTAAGAAAATAGAATCTCTCAACAAAAGGTATTTTACATTTGACTGTCTCCCCCAGCTGAGGACTAATGATCCCCACCAGAGCAATCTCAATTCAGAACAAAAACAGAGAGCAACATGGAAAGCAAAAACAGACATGGTGGATAGAGAAAGCAAATGACCTTTGCCCACGATGGAAGGGGAGTTATACACTTAAATGCTTACAAAATACTCTATTCAAAATAGTTTTAAAAAACAAACAAAAAAACTCATTACAGTACATAACTGAGAGATGATTTACAAGGAAACAATATCAATTCCCAAAAATTTATGCGATACTTTTGACAGTCTCCCTCTCGGCCAAGGACTCCAGCCAAGACAAAACCAAGTAATCTCACTCCAAAGCAAAGACATAAATCATCCTGGAAAGGAAAACAGATAAAAAAGGATCTTCCTGACTTCCCATAATAGATATTGATATGTTAGGTCCTTACCCTTGTCCTCTGACAAAACACTTTCTTTTTTCCATTTTGGCCAAAACACATTTACCTTAAAGGGACCTTAAATGCTAATAGATTATAGACTTCAAAGAAGAAAAAGACTTTTTAATAAATTGAAGGACATTATTTTTGGTCGGTAATTAAAGTAATATTTCTTGCTAAAATGAAAACCGTGTGTTTTGTCAGTTAATGACAGACTATCGTCCATTAACTGCTGGTATATTTCTAAATCTTTTACAAAAGAATGACAAAGCAACTACTTACTTTATTTTAAGATTGTTATTTAATCACCAAATACCAAACATTGCAGCAGACATAAATATGAAATACTACCTTGTAGATAGGTTGATTGTAAAAAAGAAAAATGCATCAAGAAATCATCATTCAAAACAAAAGATTAATATCAAATTAATCAATAAATTGTTCACATATCCATAACAAATGTGTAAGCAATATGAGAAGAGCAACATTAATAACAAGTATTTGACAACAACTAATAATCAAATTCAACTGACATTCGATTTGACCATTCACTGTGTGAATTACCAAAGAGATGTCTGTTTACTTTTAAGCGGGTGTACAGCATTTGCGACAATTTTTTATCATTTCTGTGTCAAAAAAAAAGAGGTTGATGGAAAAGTGAATAGATTGTAGATCGCACAATCTAAATGAGACCCAAAAGTCTAGTTCTAACAATCACAAGATCTTCACCAATATATACAGACCAACAAAAAATTGTCATGTTTCATTTTTGCATATTTGAACCCAGAATAAAGCAATTTTCATTTTCATATTTATCAAACAAAAAAAACATTCTCACACAAAAAAGTATGATGTAAATGACTTAAGGATCAGATGAACAAAGAGTAGGAGGGTATAAATGTCAATAAACAGACAAAAACCTGTTTTGTTGTCAACAACATTTCTCAACTCTTGTATTACGAGTCAAAATACAAGAAATAAATCAAAGCCAATTGTCAAAGATAGCACTATGGAATCCCAGAAACGACTTGTAAATGGTTAGAGGAGAAAAAATAGATCTCAAAAAGCAGAATTGGAAGGAAAGGAAGTCAAGCCAACAAATCAGGTATGCTGCAAGAATGCGGAGGGGAAAACAGCTATGAGGGAAAGAAGATATTACAAGTGATCTATCTGCATCTATGGGAGACAAGTTGGAAAATTTAATGTAGAGTAATGAACTTTGAACAACCTTTTAAATTCATATGTAAATAAAAAAAATAATGATTATTTCTGATTATTTTCAGTATTAGAGAAAGCTTATCCAGCAAGTCTGATGCGAGTCATTTGTTTAGTTACGGTCATCATGAAGATCAATGTTTCCATTGTATGGATCTTGCATAAAAAAGAAAACATCAATAGACACAATCAACTCGTAGTACCGTATATACAAGACAAAAAAAAGAAACAAGAATGATCGTGTATTCCTCCTCATGGCACAAAGATCATAAATATTAATGCAATCACCCATCATACAACAATATTCTGGTCATAATTTCTTTGTAATGTTATAATAATAAAAGGAAACAATTTTGTAATTTCACTGTTTCTGATATATTTGTCGGCATTTTTATTACTGTTTTTTTTTTTTTTTTCGCCTTGTTTTGTGTTTTCGGAATTTTTCTTTTTTGTACTTTTTTTATCAGAGACATCCCAGTTGAGATATTTTCTTTCAAATAGTTTAAATATGATCATGAAGGAATGTTCATACTTGAGGCTCTATAAACACTTTGAAGAAATTAATCTAATTTTCAATAACATATTGCAACATGAAAACTCAAATGAAATCCAACAAAATCATAAGGGGTAAATGATGTCATAATGACCAGGCCTGTAGAGTAAAGTCAAAGCTGATTGAGTTTGGGGATCCTGCTGATCATCAGATGGAGAAAAGTGATGCATGGTAGATTTGGATTGGGTCCCCCTGTCCATATATTCCACTGATATCCCAACACCTAATGCTTTGGCTAAGGCAACAATATGAATGTGGTCGCTCTCTTTCCCCATAGGTTCCACTTCCTAAAACAAAGCAAAAAAAAGAGAATTTTTGAAAAAAATATACTTATATCATAATATTCATATACTCAAAACACATTACTTACAGGCTGCATGTTTCTTCCTATAATATGTGATCAATCGAGTCAAACTGGAATTATGTCGAAATACAGGTGAAGAAAATGGAGTTGAAAGTCAAGATGATTGAAACTAACTCTCTCCTTACCGACCATTTTCCAGATTTTCCCAGAAACGTCATACCTGTATGTCCAACATAAAATTAGATTTTTAAAACTCGTAACTCAAAAGGAATAATATAGGAGCTATATATAATTTTGTTCAGCAAAACAAAATGTACAACACAGCATTAAGTTCTTATAACCATAAACAATTTTGTGATGTACAATAGAAATATGAATGAGAAAAATATTGGTTGTATTGTAACAAATATGACAATTTTCCTGTAGTTCATTAAAAGTTAAGAAACATTTTTTTTCAATTTCATTCTCATACGTCTGAATGAAGGCTTTTAGAAATTAAAACTGACATTGCATAATTAAGCTAAGAATTCAATCTTAATCATAAAGGTCACCCCACCAAAGCACTGTTTAGGGACTAATGGTCATTTATGTAATCAACCGCCTAAATACCATGTCAGAATGGACTGCCTGATGAAATTTGAAACATGTCCATTTCTATGAAATCTTGGGACTAGCCATAGGCACCAAAATGGGTCCATTTTATTCAAATTTGTTCATGAGTCACCTCAAGCAGCAGTTTTCTCTCCAAAAAGCGGCCAACACCCGGAATTCTTCAGAAAAAATATTGACAATTGAATCTGCATCACTAACGTGACCAAACTCAAACTAAACCATTTCATCATGACCCTTAATGGCTTCCACCCGTTAATCAAATACACCTATAAAATATGCATTTCTCATGTAGCCTTCCTTGACATCGCCGTTTCCCTAATCCCAAGTTAACTCAAGACATTTATTCACAACAAGGAAACAGTCAGTCACACAATAACTTGTTACCATACTTTTCCATGGCACCTGCATGATTCATAACTTAGTATGAGTGCAAGGTTGTGCTTCCTGCCTGCAGACAGAGTTAATATGCGACTTATGATTGTTATTTTTCTTCATTATCTTTCAACAATTACATGCTATCTAATATACCCACTGCTCTAGAATATAAATAATCTTAAAATACACCCTAAGCATCATTCAATATTTTAATTAGAGCAGACACATGTTTATTATAAAATAAAATACCGTTTTTTTTTCGTAAAATGTTGGAGAAGACAGCCACAAGGAAGAGTCAAAGCATCATTGATGGCCTATGATCCGACTGGGGTTAAGGACTTAAGTAAATCAGTACCTACACTACAGTAATGATATTGTGAGGGATATAAGGTAGAGTTGGATATATCCTTCTACCTCTCAGTTTTGGAATAGTTCATTTTCAAAATATAAGATATGAGTGTGTGTATTGCCTCAGTTGCATGTTATCATCAAGATGTTGTGACATCTTTGACTAGAAATGGAAATCCTACATTTCAGTTCCCTGCTTTGAACGTTTGAATGCAAAGGCCCTGATTATCAAATCAGTACTGCATTCGTTTGGGGTAAACCTGGACGGATATATCCATATTAATTATGCCACTCCCTATATGTACACGCTACCCATATCCATTTTATTTTTATCTTAAATATCAATTCTCATCAGAAAAATATTTTTAAAAGATTGAAAATGTTATCTCAAAATTATATACTTTCAAGTTAATTCGCCGCACATCACTATTATAGAACAATAATTATTTCAAAGACGACCCTTTGCAAGCAATAGAGGCAGTATGCAAGCACTGAAATCTAAGTAAGTTTTGGGGAAAAAAATATGAAATGTAAGAGGGCATAATAATCAGTCAATTCAGGGGTAGATGGACAGCTGGCTCTAATCTCGTAATTCTGGTGCCGTATTGTGTCCTGAAGAAGGCACTTGACATGCAGTCATTACCATACTAGATTCAAGTGCAAATAAATATCCAGCAATTTGCAGTGATGGATAATGTAAAAGTGTCAAAGAAATGGAAAAAAATAAGTATAAAAATATGTCATCTGGTGGCAGCAAATTTACCTGCTGTGAAGAGAATTTAGCAAACAGCAGTGGCAGTAAATAAAATACAATATAAATTTACATTACCACGTTAAAAAAAAAAAATTATGGCCAGGTAAACCACATGTCGTCCTGAATTGCCAAATGAGCAAACTGGTTGCTCCGAGCAGACCTGAAGTGAAACTATTGAAATTGTGACTAAAATGACCGCTTTAACCTTAATAAAATTAATCAAATACTCTTGCTAAATATTTCATAATAATTAATTAATTTAAAAAAAAAAAAAAAAAAAAAAAAATAATAATAATAATAGTGTTCCAGGATTCAAGTAAAAAATCGGGGTAAATTGGATTTTAGCAGGGTATTTGGCAGTTATGCTTTTGTTACATTACTCGAAATTTAAGTTTCATAACATTCAAACTATTTCCTTCTTGAATTTTGTGTGTGTGTGTGTGTGTGATCCCAAATTTCTAGAATGGAGAAAGTTGTATGTTTTCTTTAAGTTACATCACTAATTATCTTGTAATTGTTCCTTTATTATTTTATTTTAGGAACTATGGTTAACCTTAGCCTCTTTAAGGCCGAATAAAGCTTTAGAAAAGCAATCATCCGAGTTATTATCTATCCCATTCATACTACAACATTCTTTGTTGTGAATTCGAAACTTAGGAAAAGATATTTCTATAGACAATCTTTAATCCATTCTGTCATGCACCACTAGTGTCTGTGTGTCTTTTGATGAGAGAAATGTAAGTTTTATCAATAAATACCAATGAAATTTATATTTTCAAGATTCTTATCTTAATTAATTCTTTAATCCTTAATAGCCTGAGTCCATCAGATGCTTTTACAGGAAATATAAGATGTGAACAACATATATTTTTGCAGGTATTATTTCTCTCACTAAACATCTCTTCCTAATGACCAAGGCTTCCATAGACGAAAACTATTAAAAATTTATGAAAAAAAAACACAACACAAAACATGAAATAGACTCACCTGACCACAAAACTCCTTGACTGTTCTCATTTCATCAATAAAAGGTAAGTAAGTTTCTTCATTACCTTGAAGATGACCTGATACCAGTAACCTGCATATGGGAATGAAAGATGCTATTTTATTCAATGTTTTATGTACAATAGAGTCTATCACTCAAAGAACAATAATATGCAACTTGAAAGCATGACAATAATTTTGAAGTGTGACAAAGAATTAAAGAAGCTCAAATATTTGAAAAATGGCTGTTAACATTGAAAATTATGAGTATGTATCAAATTTTGTTCCGTAATTGCTTCAAACAATTTGTAATTGCTCAATGAATCTATTTAAAGTAAAACAAGAGATATCTGGGATATGAATTTTGATGATTGCACAAATAATTGCTGAATATCATGAAAATGAATTTTGTGTAAAATTAATTCTAAGATATTTAGTCTTATTTTCAATTTTTTGCAATAACCACACTGAAAGATCTTTTCTCAACTAAAATTTAGAATTCTTCTTCTTCATTATGTAGAAAGCTTAAGTTTGAAGACCGAACTACATTTGATTAAAAAATAATTTAGGGAAAAGAAAAAAAAAAAATTGATAAATGATTATTGAACGCATCATGTTATGAACTTTGAAGCTTAAAGATGTCACTGAATACACAGTGATACAAGGATATGAAACTTATTTCATGACGAACAATACAGTAGTATATTGAGAGAAAAGTTTGTCGCTATGGAAGCCACTTGTAGTAAAAAATTTTTATATTATTAAAGCAAATTTATTTACCCTGTGAAGTATTTCTTCTTCCTCAGTATTTATTTATTATTAAAATCAAGTAAATAATTTAGCCTTCCAACAACAATCAAATACTCAAATTTGTCTACGCTTTCTTTTTATATCATATCTCAACCACTCTATATTCTATCATACACTAACCAAATACCCTTTTCTTTTGGCCAGAAATATTTTATTTCATAATTAATAGAGTAAGATGTTTCCCAAATTGAAAAAAAAAGTCTCAAACATACTGGTCTTGGAATTTTGTTAATGAATATAAACATATTGAATATCATCTTTTCTTTTTTGTGTGTGTGGAGGGGGAGGGGGTGGGGGTGGGGAATGTCATACACAACTTCAATGAATGAAGCGATTTTGAAATTTTTAAAAATGTAAAAGCTGGCCTTATTTGTCCTATGACTTCCAATATGGTTAAGAAGAGTTTCCCTCAGAACAAATATAGTACTGATAGTGATAAATTTGCATTATACATAATCATGGTTTAGGAAAGACGTATCATCAGGCTTTGATTCTCATTTAATTTATTAATAGATAATGTTGATGGTCGGGACTGTTATATTAAAAGGAATATTAGTGTCCACTCAAGAGGTAATTCTCCTTATGATTTGGACATAGCTTCAATGCGAAAACTGCAATGTGCACTGAACACATAAATGTGGAATGAGTGGGACATAGGGTGATACCAGTTTTCATTCCCCCCCCCCCCCCCCCCCCCCCCTCTTAATAGAAAAGAAGTTTCTTTCCCTTCACTATCTAAACCAATACAGCAATTATGATTAACTTCAGGTCCATGGAGATGACTTTACTTTAAAAAACACAAGCTAAAGCATGACAAGTCTAAAAGAAATGCCAAATCCAAAAACAGGTACAGACAGAATAGACAATGACAAAACCAAAACCACTGTAAAACGCAGTCTATATACATATTGCTAATAGCACACAAGTAATCATAACAACAACAGTAGCCAATAGTAACCTTAATTGATTAAGAGAATTGAATGAGTAATGTTCACCTCTATAATTGCCTATTGTTAATGACAATAAGCTACTGGTAGACATCAATATTCTATATATAGTGTTGGAAAGATCGGTTGTACTAAAAATGTCTAATGTACCTTAGAAAGATGATGTTTATTTGCAGGGCAATTAAGTATGTTTACTCACTATATACATAAACATGAGGGGGCATGAGTGGCCTTCAGTTTTTCAGTTATATTTTAGTTCGATGTTCTTAATTGAGTGTTGACCATTCCAAAGTGTGAGTTTAGAACTTTTATAGACATAGAGATATATCAACTGATGTTGTTAATTATATCATTTCTTGAACTTCCTTGTTGAGCTATAATCTGTTTGAATCGTTTGGAGAGGTGTATCAACAAGGGATTGGATGATTTGTTTGTTTTCTTTTGTTCTTAAGGGTTTTATGGCGCCTGCTCACATTTGGTCATTTCAGCACGATTAAATAGAAAATGGGATAGTTTTTTTTAAATCTCGATTTACAATTGAAAGCATCCAAGAAAATGTAAGACGAAGGGGAATGGTTCAAATAGGGAACAGAAGTATATTCCAAGAGTATACAATCAGTGGACTTAGTTTGAGATCACCAATAAATCTCATCCAGACAAAAGCACTGGACCTCACTAAGTAGAATAAACTCAAATGCTTACAAAATATATTCAAATCAATAAATATAAAAATACACAACTGAGAGATGATATTCAAGGAACAAAAATATAATCTCCCAAAACATACTATATATTTGACAGTTTCCCTCTCAGCCTGAGCTAGAACAAAAACCAAGTAATCTCATTCCGAGACAAAGACAAAAAGCTACCTTGAAAAGGATTTGTTGGAGATAGAAGACACAGCAAGAGTAATCTCCCAGGCCAAAATAGGAGGTCAAACCTTAACCACTGCACCACAAGACTACCCTTACTAATTTTATTCTATTTTTATTTCTAACTCCTAAATGGGAATAGCCTCTTTGATTTTTGACGTTTTTGTATCTTTTTATTCTGTGATTTTTTTAATGGGATGCTTTTACTTGTTTACTTAAAATTTGTTTTAAGAGATCAAATCACAAGATAAAAAGAGACTTATCTGTTCAAGAAAATGAAGTCGCATAATTATCCCCCAATACAAACAGGTTTTGGTTCTACCAATTAGGAAATGGTGTTGTTTTTTCCTATTTACAGTAGAATTACAAATAGTCACTTCGAAAAGAAAACTAAAATTATGACACTGGTGGCTTCATATGATTACTTGAGGAACAGCATTGTCAGATTAATTAAATATTTATTAAAAATGTGATAAAGACAAGGCAACCAACCTAAGGTAAACAACAAAGTAGTCAGAGAGTCCCTGATCGTTGAATGTCTCAAAAATCTTGTCAATCGTCCCAGGATCCTCTACTTGAGATACTATATCCATGAACTGAGGACAAAAGAAGATGATAAGGTGAGGAGGAGAAATTGATGCTTTTAAGATCAAAAGAATGCTTATTTCAGAATAAATTGTAATGTACACACGAAGACGCAAACCTTCAATCTGGAAATGATATAATGATAATAACAACAACAACAACAACAACAATACTACTACTACTACTACAACTACTATAATAATAATAATAATAATAATAATAATATAATAATAATAATAATAATAATAATAATATAATAATAATAATATAATAATAATAATAATAATAATAACAATAAAAAAATAAGAATCTCTTTGTTTAGTTTTTATATTTCTTTTTAAATAACTTAAAATGGGAAAAAACACTGTTGTTATTGATTGTTTACGAGTAAAATGATAATTTCATTTAAAACGTTTTTCAATGTTTTTTTTAATTATGAATAAAACTTGCAGGACAATGATATAAACTAGACCCCAATCCCCCCCCCCCCCCCCCCAAAAAAAAAAAAAAAAAAAACAAAAACAAAAACAACGAAAAACACAACAAATTGATGAAAATAAAATACTCACTGTATCATGAAAATCCTCCAAAGTAAATTGTGGGAACCCAAGGGAAACAAGCTCATCTTTTGACTTCTTTGCAATGGTCTTAAACCTAAAAACAATTGTAGAATACATTCCATTAACGAATAGTCTCCATCCTATAATGAATGATTTTTGAAAATAATAGGGAGCAAAAGTGTGATATCACAAAATGGGTCCAATCTCATTGGAAATGTAAAATCATTCTTCCAGAGGACTAGATACTTTCCTTGTGTAATTGAGATTATTATTTTTCAGAGTGATGGCATCATATTTTCTGGTCTAAACAAATGCTGGTCATCAACAAAGATAATCCATCCTCGCTCTTTTATGTCCTGTTATCCTAGGAATCTGTCTATACATCCTGCTACTAAAAAACTTATGCATCTTATGATTCAATATGTAACCAATTCATTAATAGTCCTCTGAAGGACTGGTTACGTTACAACATGAACATTTCTGAGGAGTTTGGAACTGGAAGAGTGGAAGGTGTGGAGTTATGACTTCTCTTCCCCATTGGCCTACAGTTCTGACTGATCTTCCTGTGCCATCAAACATATAAATATACATTGTCGCCATAAATTCTTAACTTTATATTTATACATTTTTATGCATGCCACGTCTGTAAACGAATTTCCATCTTTTTGGATGAATAAAGTATATTCTTATTCTTCTTCTTATAAATATCATATACCACACCTTTTATATTCCACTGTATCTTTGAGTAACTTTTCCAAGTAAGCAAATCCAAAGGCCCTGAAAAAGCAGTTACCATCCCCTCGAGTTCTCCTGATAGACTTGTATCTTGTTTTCAAATCCTGAAAATTGAAATGTTGATTTTTAAGAGATAAATCAAACCCAAATTGTTCTTATTAAGAAAGAATAAATCTACTTTGCACACACATCCTTCTCTTATCGTTTCCAATTTCAAACCATCCTCGACCACCATCATTCATTTGTCACTATACTCCCATACCTTTATAATGCTATTCAGTTAAAACATTCGCCATAGGAATGGAAGTGTCTCAATAAGGCATGGAATTGAGTGTTATTTCATAATAATACAACTTTACCTCAATTTTTTTCAGATAAACACCGTCCTCTTTGGCATATTCCTCTGCAATGTCATCAAAATTCAAAATAACTGAGATAAGTGGTTGTGTTGCTGCAATCTATAGAAAAATGGAAAATATCTTATTTATTATAATCAAATACAACCAAAAAAAATTTTTTAGTTGTTAGACTTTCAATGAAAAAGAGAAATTGCTTAACTTTGATAAGAGTAGTTTTGTTTTGTTTATTTAATACATTGATGTAATGACACATTCACTGACTGAAAACAAAAAGTACAAATCCTGTTACATTTATAACCATTTCTAAGGTTTGAATTTTACTTAAAATAACAACTAATCAATACGCTCTATTTCAGTTAAGGAAAGATTTTTTTTAGAGGAATCTAATGGCATTGAATCAATTCGAAAGTGAGTTGTAAATTTTTCAATGTTTGATAATTTTCCACCCTGGTTTTGAAAGTATTTAATTCTTGAATCATTCACCAAAAATTGCATGACTTCGTGCCTTTATATTCTTCAATAATTACAATTTAATCTTTTTTTTATCGATAATGAAATACAGTCCAAGCCGGTTTATTAGGACAGCTTGGTTCCCGACAAATCATCCCAATTTAGTGACGTCCCAATTAGCGTTGACCATGAAATTGAGTGACCCTTTCAGTTTCTTTAATATTATATTGTAGGATAGTTATGATTTTGGTGGTAATAAAAGTGGCTGTGGCGATGGCTTAAGTCGGAGAAGATCATCTCGGGAATAAATATAGCTGCTGCCATTTTGTTTTCCTAGAGACATGATTTATTGATATTGATACGAAGAAAAAAATACTCTGAAAAACTACAATATTGCTAACAACTGGATGATTTTTAATTATTCTTTAAAGTTACCTCTTTTTCAATATCACGCTGTTGGGCCATGGTGTCATCATCATAATTTACAGCTGAAAATTGAAAGAAGATAATTATTTATTGCTGTCATTGCATATGCAGAGAAAAAATTCACGTTTTACAGGGTTGCAGATCCTGGAAAAGAGAATAAATGAAATTTTGCGGTAGTCCATCTACTTACGACATAACATCCATTATTTCAATGAAAAACTTTTTAATAGACACCTGTTTATTTCTTGCATACTGGATAGGAAGTGATATATTTGTGACTTCAGTTTATCTGTCTCTTGGATCATTTTTTTCCCCGACCAATAAATAACTCAGTTTTGTGAGAAAAATAAAATGCAGTCAAGAGAAATCCAGTTGTCATTGTCAATAAATCGCATGATTGGAATATTGTGGAAATCTTTGTACATATGAAGAAAAATAACATTTGTTGAGAGGGAGTTGCGGGATGAAAATCAGGGAGATTTGGGCTCAAATGAGGAAGATTGCAGTTTTAATGAGCATCTATTTACAGCAATGTGTTTTGACAGGGACCAGATTAAATTTCATAAGTGTAACATAATGGTCTTTGACAAGATAAATACATCTGCAAATGGTGTATGCTTATTTCTTTTGAGCCTCCACTGTTACAAAATCTTGGTTGACAAAAAATAAATCAGGATCAGACCAAGAAATTTTTTTTTTTTTTTAAAGGATGGAGTTTACATTTCGCATATTTGTGACGGGAAAAAAACCCTGTAATGTTTTCTTTATACGCATTTAATTTTTTTATCAAATGCCTCTCAATCAAAGATGTTTATTTATTTGGCATTTGTTTTTTGCTAAACACAATCTGCGTAACAAGTAGTGAAAGAATTAATAATATATGAGAACATTTAAAGTATACGCCATGGGTAGATGTATATTTTTATGCAAATCTTTAATAACGTGTGAAAAGTTTAAATGACAAACGGGTCTTATATAACTACGTACCTTGGAATTAAAACGTAGTTTAAAAATCAAGCATCTGTGATAGGGAATTTTCCAACAAAACTGATATCTATAGTGGCCAACTTTTCAACCAGCTAGCACAGGACACCCTAACACTCAACGCCGTCATGACTCAAAACAGAAGTATGTTTGGACTATTAAATAACATAATCTAGATTTAGATATTTTTCTGTTCCTTGATTTAATTTGCGCATCAAAAAAGCATAATCCTGTGTAACAGTCCTTTTTTTTTCTCTCATTCTTTTAAAATCTTTCTCCAGATAGCCAAATCAGTACAGTCACAGGATTCCGATAGCAATTCCATTTTGAAATTCAGGAGTTTTCAAGGTGAATGTTTTTTGTTTTTTTTCAATTCAAGGATTAAAACAACAAATTATATCCCTTCAAAGCTTTAGTTTCTCCACTAGTGGGGACACATCAACTCCTTAACTGCTGCTCCCACACCAGTGTAAGGGCCTCAAGTTCGCTTTCCTTCAACTTAGCTGAAGATACCAAGCATTTGATTGAACAATAAATTCCATGGTATTTAAATACTCTGCCTTTGCTGCCAATTTGTTAGGTATTATTTTTCTTTTAAGATTTGAAATGGTGGTGTGGTGGTGGTTGTTGTAGTTGTGGTGGTAGGGATGGTGATGTGGTGGTAGTTTTAGTAATGGTGGTAGAGATAATGATGAGGTGGTAGTTGTTGCAGTGCTGCCAACCCTTGCCCATGACAATATGTACAATGGAGATCCAAAATAAGTAAGATTTTGAAAAAATGCATACATTCGCAAAGACGACAAATAGCACTAAATTTGATGATGGACAATTAGACCATACTAGCAATATCATAATTGATAATTTAAAGCAATGAACAAATTACTCTTTATAGACTATAAAAATAGTATCTACTTCCAGTATCAACTTATAAATCTGATATGACCCACCCTGAAAATACTACATTGAACTCCTTATAAAGAATGTCCAGATCAACAAACAGACTAAAGTGTTTAAGTACACAAAAAGAGTGTATGATTGTAAATAAATGCTTTAAAAAATAACAAACTTAATAATACATACACTCTTGAGCAAATGTGTACAATGAGGTAGTGATGATGATATGGTGGTGGTGGTTGTAGAGGTAGAGGTAGTGATGATGATGTGGTGGTGGTGGTTGTAGTAGTGGTGGTAGTGATGGTTGTAGTAGTAGTGCTAGTGATGATGATGTAGTGGTAGTGGTTGTAGTAGTGGTAGTGATGATGATGATGTTGTGGTGGTGGTGTTGTAATAGTGGTAGTGATGATGATGTGGTGGTGTAGTAGTAGTGGTAGTGATGATGATGTTGTGGTGGTGGTGGTGTAGTAGTATGGCAGTGATAATTATGTGGTGTCGGTGGGTGTAGCGGTAGTTGTAGTGATGATGATGCGGTGGTGACGGTGTAGTAGTAGTGGAAGTGATAATGATGTGGTGGTGATGGTTGTAGTAGTAGTGGTTGTGATGATGTGATGAGGTGGTTGTAGCATTTGTAGCAGTGATGATGATGTGGTGGTTGGAGGGGCGGCATCCTTGGAACAATATGACCTCACCGGAATTTGATGGAAGTTTCCCGTAATCCGGAATTTTCCCCGGTGAAACCAGAGTTTTGGTATCACAGGCTATGGCGACATCCTCTCAATAGTGACACGGTGGCCAGGTCCCAATTATTTTTCCTAGATGTTAGTGTTAGTAATAAAATACCCTCTGTAGTGACATACATTTTAGCAAAAAATCCTGAATAGCATCATTGAAATTCCTGGGTTGATGAAACTGCTAGCTGTTCTACCAATGAAGTTTTCCTCATAGCCTCAAAAGGCGTGATTTTCGGCCAAAGGTATCCCATACTTGTAAGACACGTAGTTAATGAAAACACTTACTCTTTGATCAATGATATTCCATACTCACACATTAGCCAATGAGAACGCTTGCTTCCCAACCAATGAATGCTCTTGATAGGACATACAATGAACTGATGGTGTGAGATTGTCTCCTAGTCCTAGTCTTGAGTCAGACGGGTAATGAGCTCATGGAGAGGTGCTCATCAAATCCTGTATAACGAGCAGGTAATCGAGCAGGTGACATCATCCAAGCAACTAACTGAAAGACTTCACCCTAATTACCCCATTAAAAACCATCATAAATGAAGCTCCAGAACATCACGACTCAACCAGAAAACCCTTCTACCACTCAAACTGCAAAACTTCGATATTGGGGATGCCTGGAAGGAATATTGGACAAATACCATGCCCGAGGGAGGTAGGGTAATCAAAGACCCAACAGAATTTATGCCAGGCTTCAGGAATGGCAATCGAAAACAGTGGGTCGCCTCAAACCGACTACTGAAAGGCCATGGAGGGACTGCTGCAAACGTGCATCGATGGGGTCTGAGGTAGTCATCTAACTGTCCCCACTGTCAGGGAACGCCAGAGACGACAGACCACATAATCTTACACTGTCCTGTGACGAGATTGGCGGGAGGTTTCGAGGCTGTCCTCACCTGCGGTGATGAATTTAGACTGACTGGAGACTTCCTGTGTGGAGATGTAGCCATAGACAACTCCTACATCATCCAAGCAGTGATTAATTTGAACCCCCCCCCCCCCCCCCAAATCAGTGTCTCATTTGACACAGGTGACTTGTCCGTTGTGGGTTATGATTAGGGCTGCAAAAAGCCACGTGTGGTGAAAATTGGACACAGAGAAATTATTGTCTTTTATTAATGATTTTTTAAGTATCTTTTTCAACAAAAAAATATAAAAAAATTTTTTTTAAATAAGAAAGGAAAAAAGTATACTCCTAATTAAGCCGATTTTAAAACTGAATTGGTATGGTCTGAAATAATTCCAATACTCGTTTTACCGCTTGCTGCTCGAATAATTATTCATGGCTTGGCACTCGAGCATTGATCGAATAACTCAACACTATCTCCTCCAGACCGAGCGAGACAGACTGTGATTGATGACTTGTTCAGGAAACATTGACATGAAAGTCACCATATAAATATTAAAACAGAAAATAACCCCAAAGAAACGAAAAAAACAAAACAAAAAAAAAAAAGAAAAAGAAAAGAAAGAAAAGAAAATTGAATGTATGCAATTCAATTGCATACATGCCAGTCCCAAACCCTGATAAACTACAGAGGAAAATGGAATTTGAAGTCTCTGTAACGACAACCCTCTATAACGACATTCTTTTCCAGTCTGACAATGTTGTTATAGAGAGGTTGCACTGTACATCCTTTAAATAAACTACAAACATAACTTTTATTTCCTTTTAAAATTTTTTTTAATTTGGTATCATTAACATTACATTTACAATTGCGTAAAAACGTGCTTTAACTTGGTGGTGATTTCACCAGTTTCCAGCATCCAAACATTGTTGTAGCGCTGTATGTATGACTCATACAATGAGTATGAACTATCTACTATCTATCATCATAATATTCATCATATATTCATGCTTGACGCTCGACTTGATGAACTTGATGGTGTTTTGCTAAAAATTGACCTTTGTTTTTCCTATTACTATTACAGTTAGTTAAAGTTACTAGGTTTTATCTTTTCTCAGGTTTGGTTAAGGAATAATGGGGTTGTTTCCCTTTAAAATAAGAGCTTACTGAAGGAAGGCCTTAGTTTATTTTATTATTTAAATCAAAATTAATTAAAGTAAGGTAGGAGGACAGTAGGAATCAACATAGAGTGACCCACGAGTTTTTAAATGTATGCTTACTATTGTGAGTGCAGTAGTAGTAGGGGAAGTTGGCTCAATGCGTAAGAAAAAGGAAAGGGAAGGGATCTCGAGGGAATTGATTTTTTTTTTTTCTTTTTAATCGGTGAATTCAGTGGATAATTCAGGCACTTTGATAAAATTTTCAAACTCAAAATATCTTGATTTGACTCAGTCAGGGGGATGGGACTTGAAAAAACATATAATTTGATACCTTATTTGTTTCTCTACGACCTACGGTTCCAGAGTTATCTATATTTTTCAATTGAAATTTCTTGTCAATTTTACAGAGAGAATCTGTGATCTCTCCGCTGCCTCAAAACCAGCATCTCGCGGCGATCGGGAAATTTTGAATTTTGCAGTCAACATGGCCCACTTATTGTTTTCAGTAATTTTGTTTCAATTAAAAAATAAATGGCAAGTGTTGGGTATCATTTTAATGGTCAGAAAATAAGCTTTATTTTCATATAAATCATTTTTATGGATGGAAAGTATGGAAAAAATTATGGATAAATGAAAAGGGGAAAAAATATGAGGTTTTAGTCCTAAAAAGTAGGGTTGATGGCGGAAAAAATAAAATAATGAGCGAGTGTATCAATTTTGATGAAATTTGGCAGAGATATTCTTCAATTAATTGTCTATCGATGTATGAAGTATAATTAAAATGTATCCATAATTTAAAAAGTTCTTATAATTCAAAAATTTATAAATTTTTATTACATAAGCTTTCTGAGAAATACAATCAGGAATTGAGAATGAAATACACCGTTAGAAAGCTTGTTTTGTGCCCTTTATAATGATACCAAAGTTAGTCACATAGGTTCACAAATAACGCCATGGTGACCAAAACAGTAAAAGGTCAAAAATAAAGTTCCAAAAAACGAGTTTCATCTTACAGTGAGCCTATCGGCGGTCACTGGACTGGAGTTATCAAAGTGCCTAGATAATTCACCATTCCGACTTCAGTCATATCAAGGAGAACGATCATGATAATAATAATATTTAATAGTATTATTATTATACGAAGAAGAAGAAAAACAAATTACCAGGATCATAAGTGAATGAATCATCGTCGTTTTCCGTCATTTTTAAAGGAGAACGCGTCTCGTTGGAAAATTGAACTTAATTGGAATTGAACGAAAGCGAAAGCCAGAGATGAGAGACTTCGGTTGGGCATACCATATTGTAATATCGATATATCGATAAGAATCATATTGATTTCAAAATTCCATATCGATATTAATTAGCCTTGTTATTCTTATCCAACGAAAGAGTGAAACTAGAAATCGCATCCACCAATCTCCGCGCCATCGAGACATTCAACGAAGATATCAAGGACGAGTTGACTTCAAAATATAGGATAATGCGAATTTTTCGACCGTCCTTAACAACACCCTATCGACGGTTCTGGAGAAACACGCATCCTTACGTACTGGAACGTCACAAATCGTCCTCCTGCGCCATGGATTTTCGCACCTACTACATATAAGAACATAATTGAAGAGTGCCCAAATTCAAGGAATCTTTTTAACTTCATTGCTGAAAGCAGTGGAAAGTCAAAATCAAATGTATTACCATCCAATATCCCATTATGTGACTTAAAAGAATCTTTTGCACAGTATTCATGGAAAAGTGTTGAAAATAAGAACTGAGCTTGATTCGGGTCAGGGTGACATAGCCATTGTGTGTGACGTCATGCCTTTTGAAGGACCGACTTTCCACAAATTTAGGGAGGTTAGCTCTTCGGAGTCAGAGATGTCATAGTGTTATCTGCACCCAAATCATGCGTCATTGATCCTATAACTATAAACATACGACTTTTCATGAAATGTTTAGATCCAACCATTGACTATGTAACCTTGATTATTAATGATATATACGTTATCCTCCGGATCTATACCCGATTGCTATAAATCAGCAATTGTAACCCCTCTAATTAAGAAACCGAGTTTAGACCCTGACAATTTGAAAAATTACCGCTTTGTTATCCAATCTTCTATTATTATTATTATTATTATTATTATTATTATTATTATTATTATTATTATTATTATTATTATTATTATTATTATTATTATTATTATTATTATTATTATTATTATTATTGTTACACACAAACATTCTCTCTCTCTCTCTCCTCTCTCTCTCTCTCTCTCTCTCTCTCTCACACACATATAATATATATATATATATATATATATATATATATATATATATATATATATATATATATATAATATATATATATACTTTTTTTTTCGTTTCTGGCGCCATCACTATGGGTCGTATTTATTTTCTAAAAGTAAAAAAAGAATGGTGGATGTATAGAAAAATATATTATTAGACACGCTATGCTTAAATAGTTAGACTCAATAGCACATAATGGCAATGGATGTTTATTTGAAATATTTCTGTAGCATAAGTTTTGTACAAAAGACTGGACGAAGCCTGTACATAATTTTGTATCTCCTTGGCGTAGGTACATCGATTTTGTATATGATGGCGAAGCGTTCTGAGTACTCAGTCGATGACTCAATCAGGCTTTCAAAGTTCTGAACAAAATCTTGATAAGTCGAGAAATTCTGCGCCGATGGTAGTGGATGGTATAGACAAAAGAATGTAGTATTAAGTTATTAATTTGAGACGGTCGAATGATGGGCACGTTGTAACTTTTTCGAATTTCAGTTTCAGATGGTCTTTATAAATAATACAGATACCGCCTCCTGGACCAGTAGAACGTGGATGTGAAATTATGTTGTAAGGGGCAGGTTTTCTGGTCTCCGTTTTCGGCAAGCCTTGTTTCCATTATAAAAACAATGTCACTACTGGCATCGGTAATCATATTATCATTAATGAGGGCCGCTTTATTTTTCACCGATCGTGCATTAAAGTACATAATGCTGGTGCCATTAGATTTTGAAAATCGTTCACCACAAATCGAGTCAGAGCATTGTATGGTCGTAAGTGTTTGTGGGGGTCGAAAGGTTAGGCATCATGATGGTCGATGACCGATAACGGTTTTTATTGAGCGTTGTTTTCGTCTTCCACCTTTATATTCTTGTGTCTTGGTATCACAGTAAAATTGAATTCAACACTGCATATAAAAATATTGTATACAATAGAATGTGTAAATTAAGTCTCCAGTTTGGTTGTTGTTGTTTTCTTTCTTTGTTTGGGTACAATTCACTCATTGTTGACATTGGGACATTCGTCAAAAACATTGCTGTTGTTAATGTAGTGACAATGGTGTTTTACTTGTTGACTAAAATTGAATGGCACTCCAAAAAGTTAAACTTATCGAAAATATCGTAAAAATCTTAGTATCACACACACACACACACACACACACACACACACACACACAAACATTCGTGGTAAATCACTAAAAATTATATAGATAGTATGCAGATGACGTCACTCAGGCCTTTGTTATTGTTTTTGCCATCCGCGTTTGTGAGTTGTTCTCACTACACTGTATTAACCAGACTATAAAAGTTCATGGTTACACAGAGTTTGTGTGTTGGTCCGTTATACTTCCGGATGGCAATGTTATGAACTCCTCGGCCAAGCGCATTCTATCTATATGAATATGCAGTAAAAACTCACGACTATCCAGAAATTGTATGACGTTGGTATCAGGAACAAAACCTTACAATGGATTGCAACTTTTCTGGACAATCGCACCCAACAAGTTCTTGTCGACGGCGAGACTTCCACTATCGGGATGGTGACATCGGGCGTACCTCAGGGCTCAGTCCTTGGGCCCGTCCTATTTTTAGTGTACATAAACGATCTTCCACGAATATAAGGTCAAAAGTGCGCCTCTTTGCTGACGACACAGCACTATATAATCAGATAAAAACAACAGACGACTGCAAAACACTAAATGACGATCTAGCTAAATTACAAGAATGGGAAACAATAAATCAAATGGAATTTAACGTATCAAAGTGCAATGTTCTAACCATCACAAATAAGAAAGCACCTATAACATTTGAATACCAACTTCATGGTCAAAACCTGGAACATGTAAAGACAGCAAAATACCTTGGCATTGAGTTTGCTAAAAACCTCAAATGGAATGACCACATATGTCACCTGGCTTCAAAGGCAAATCAAACAAGCGCTTACATCACCCGCAATTTAAAAAGATGCCCAATCACAACTCAAACCCTTGCTTTTAAAACTATTGTTAGACCAATTTTGGAGTATGGCAGCTCAATTTGGGACCCATATACAAAGAAAAACATCGACACCTTAGAAAACATCCAAAGAAAAACAGCAAGACGCATCACAAACACATTCGATCCTTTCTCAAGTGCGTCTGAAATATCACAACGGATTGGCCTTGAACCTCTGGAAAAGAGAAGAAAGATAGATAAACTTAAATTGTTCCACAAGATCTACTACAAAAATTCGTGCCTTAAACTTCCAAACGACATCAAAGATATCGGCACAAGAAATACGAGGGGACACACAGCAAGAGTAACCATCCCAACATCAAAAACAGACGCCCACATGTATTCGTTTTTTCCCTTCCACTGCCCGACTATGGAATAGCCTCCCAGCTGAAGTGGCTGAAAACGGTTGCCAACTTGCCTTCACGCGACTGCTGGAGTTCACAACGTGACTTTTTAATCTATGTGGTTTTAGTATTATGTGCAGAGTTTTAGCAAGTTTGAAATGTAAAACACTACAAACTGTGGAGTGATCCTCGACAATATTGGAGGTTTCCACAAGACGAAGAAGAAGAAGAAGAAGACTAACTTGGTATAAAAATATCCAGAAAGAAAAGTTTGTATTGACGACGGCACAATAAACAAGATAGGTCTGGTTTGTGTTGTGTTGTGTGTGTGTGTGTGTGTGTGTGTGTGTGTGTGTGTGTGTGTGTGTAATACTAAGATTTTAACGATATTTTCGATAAGTTTAACTTTTTGGAGTGCCATTGAATTTTTTTTGCATTTAAAAACAATACGATACGATACGATACGATATGTTGTATCTTATCGATATCATAAATTTCTGATTTCTCCCAACACTATCTGAAAGACTTGTCATAGTTTAAAGACACCTCACCGGTGATCGAGCTTTTGTTTATGGTTTAATAATAATAATAATAATAATAATAATAATAATAATAATAATAATAATAATAATAATAATAATGATAATGATAATGAT
>NC_088360.1:69250170-69317670 GCF_034508935.2 Berghia stephanieae | reverse complement strand
GAAAACTTTTTTAATATGGCATCAATACGGTCCAATATCTAGATTCAGTTAAGACAAATTGATTCAGAGGTTGACACAAATTTTTACAACTTTTGATAGAAGGACAGCTGAGAGAAACCAGAAAAACATGCGCCATTTATAAAAAATCTGACTATAGTATTATTATTATCATTATTATTATTATTATTATTATTATTATTATTATTATTATTATTATTATTATTATTATTATTATTATTATATTATATATTATTTTTATTATTATTATTATTATTATTATATCATCATCATCATCATCATCATCATCATCATCATCATCATCATCATACATCATCATCATTCATTATTATTATTATTATTATTTTGTATTACTATATTCTATTATTATTATTATTATTATTATTATTATTTATTATTATTATTATTATTATTATTATATTATTATTATTATTATTATTATTATTATTATTATTATTATTATTATTATTATTATTATTATTATTGTTATTATTATATTATCATTATTATTATTATTATTATTATTATTATTATTATTATTATTATTATTATTATTATTATTATTATTATTATTATTATTATTATTATTATTATTATTATTACTATTATTATTATTATTATCGGGGCTCGCGATAGCTCAGTTGGTAGAGCACTCGCTTCACGATCAAAAGGCCCGATCCCGGGTGCAGTCGAGATTTTTTCCTGACACCACTGTTCACCCAGTCATCAAGCAGTGATTGTGTAACTGGATTTGTTATATTATGGCAACAGCTTCTAAAGGTACTCACACTAGTATGTTATTACGATCGATCCAGGATGCAAATTCCGTACCGCACTTGTTCACCGACGCAAACCCGTCCGGAAGCTTCGTCACAACGCACCCGTTCAACCAGATGCTCTGCGGTTCGGCTCGTTACTACAAAGGGTACATGCTGGACAAGTAGCAAGTCCCCATTGAAATAGTAAGCGTACTTTTAAGCAGGTCTATATAGGTGAAATGCATTGGACATTTTTTGGACGTGTTCATCTTCAGGTATTTCTTGTCAAAGTAGGATTTGAGTCTGGTGATGTCCTCACTGAATACGCTCTCGAGACGGGTCCACACTTTACTTTGAGTTACGAGTGCCCAGTCGTCCGCGTATACCAGCTTCAGGGAGGAAGTTTTCGGCATGTCGCTAATGTAGACATTAAACAACATTGGCGCCAGATCCATGAGGGATTCTTCAGTTTGGTCGTAGTGTCTCCCAGCACGACGCGGAATCGCTTACTACTGAAAAGAACAACTTCAAGATTTTTTTTGCAAGTTTGAGCATTATTCCTTCGCACCAGACTGTATCGTACACCGCCAATAGGTCTATGAATACAGCACCAGTTGCTGTTTCCTTTCGAACCCTGCCTCAATATGCTCTGTAATGGCAATGACCTGCTCCGTGGTGCACCTCCCTTCCCTAAGCCCGCCTGCTCGGGTTGCAGGGCAGCGTCTAAGACCGGCAACCATCGATTCAATAGAACACGCTCCAAAAGTTTGTACAAGCACCTCGGAGTGATGTGGGTCTGTAACTGTCGGTCTCCTTCCTGGCTTCAGGATGGCAACTATCTTAGCGTGCTTCCACACTTGTGGAAGCTTTCCTTTTGCAAGGACGTCAGACATTGCCTCTGCCAGCCAGACCCGTGTCCTGGGGCCCAGATGCGTCACCATATCGGGATATATGCCATCTATCCCTGCTGCCTTGCCGTTCTTGACATCAATTATGGCTGCACCCACTTCTCGGGGACTGAACGGGGATGTCCAGTCCGACTCCTCCGCGTCGACTGTGATAGACTGCAATGATATTCATCGTCGACTGTCAATTCTGTATTTAGAACAATGGCAGTTTCATTGAATAGACGAACACCAGGATTGAAACTCAAAGAAATTGAACCAAAAAACCCCCCCCCCCAAAAAACAACAAAAAACAGAACAAAAAAAAAAAACAAAACAAAAAAACAAAAAAAAAAAAAACAAAAAAAAAAAAACAACAACAAATAATTAACAGAGAAAGTGTGTTCTGATTAATCACATTATTTCAGTCATTTGCAATATCAACAGAATAACTTTTGTATCCATTATACTTTCTTATCATTTTTAGTTTTTCTTTGACGCAAACCCTTCGATTTCGGAGTCTCTTGTTCACTCAACTCCGAGCCGATATATTCAGGTTTTTGGGGTGTTTTTTTTCTTCTGTTTTTACTCACAAAAATTAAATGTGTACTTTCGACGATCTGTACTTATCTTTTAATTTTTTAAAAGCCAGTGTTAATTGCAACAGGACACTTTTTGCCTCTGTAATTCGTAACCGACGTATTTTCTTTCCGAAGCGAAGCGCACTCAATCTAAAAATACCTGCTATCTTGTTGACGCTATGACGTCACCTAGTAACATACTAAAGCATGAAGTCATGCTTCGGCAAATGACTAAAAGTTAGTCCGAAGGTGCCGTGATTTTAGTCCCTGACTTGCTTAGTCAGTTCACATGAAATCCGATTTTTTCAAGTCATTGACTGAAGACCAGATATAATCATAGACTAAGCGCTAGTCCGCGTTCATGAAAACGGCACCATGAGTATATTCCTTCTTATGGAGGGTGCACCTAAAGGTACCCTTGAATGTAGGATCGCACACTGGGTGTAGATTGTTACAGTTACAGTCCATCCATGAGTGGGGTTCTCTACCTGGCTCATTGCAGTCTGAGTAGCCCCACTCGTGGTGGTAGCTATTAAAGTCTCCCAGACAAATGGAATGATGGCTAACAACCGGGACCGGTGGTGTATTCCAAGTCGCTCTGGGTGGTTTGTAAATCTACAGTCCACCCACCTGTTATAGGAGAAGATCGACGCTATGGACGGCCAGTAACTTTGACAAAAGCTCATTTTCCCCATATATAATATATTAGTGTTAGGCTGGCTTTATTGGTTGATCTTTGTTTGCTGTTCTTTCCTGTTTGTCTATATGTGTTATGTCTGTCTGTTTGTCTGCCATTGTTTTGTGTGTGTTTTGTGTGAAGTTATTGTGTGTGTTGTATTGTATTGTGGTTATGGGTGTGGTGCGGTGTTATAATGTCGGTTGTCATGATGTGTCATTCTATAAGTGTGGTTGTGGGTCATAGACATGACTAGATGGCAAACGAGGAGGAATTTCCCGTGGGTCGATCAACTGTTAGTACTGTGTCATACCAGAAGTAGCTCTTTTCGTTTAATGAATAGGAAGATCGGGCTGTCAATACACTCTTCTTTTCTGATGATTAGTTATGCGAGATTCTCTATTTTCCCTCTCTTCGATTCAAAATTAATCGACTTTTTCAACAGAAATTTCTCACGTAGCTATTGACTTATATTTACAGAACCATCATGCTTCATACAATCGGGCTGCGAATGATAGAAGTCGCCGTTTCCATAGATAAGATCAAATGACGGAAGTGATCATCATTATTTCTTGTTAAAATTTCAGTATCGCTGCTATATTGTATCGTATTATATAGGGAATTTCTGATATCGCCCCAACACACTGGCGGAAGTCACTTCGGAACTCTGTTGACAGTAAATAGCTTGTTTTTATTTGCTATAAAATAAATACTTTATGATATTTTGAAACAAAAATAAAAAAATAAATGATTTTTGCTACAATTTTTTTTCGGAAAAATACATATCATACATATAAGTTTGAAATGACACTTTTAAAATTGCCTTGCTTAAAAGTCTTCAGTAAATGGGGTACGTCCACCTGTCCACAGGAATCTTTGAATCTTGTTTTAAACTAATTTAACGATTATAAGGGAAAAGCAGTGTGAATTTTATAAGCCTAAAGTTAACCATTATCAATGAGTTAAAGATTTATATCCTAGCAACTATTATGATTGCAAAAATCGCAAAGACTTCCGAGAGTATTTTATACAGAATTAAGAAGTATCGAAGGTAAACACTTGAAATTTATACCCATTACTCTTTAAATGGCTCTGCGCATGGTGGAAATAATCGTATTTTAACCAACGTAAAGAGGGTTACGCCCAGTTTGTTTAGATTTAGAGTCTTTTCCTTTAATATCAATGTTGTGGGTGTGTGTATGTATATATGTATGTATGTATGTATGTATGTATGTATGTATGTATGTATGTATGTATGTATGTATGTATGTATGTATGTATGTATGTATATGTATGTATGTATGTATGTATGTATGTATGTATGTATGTATGTATGTATGCAGGGGCGTGGCTCTATTTGTTAAAATGGTGGCTGCCACCGCATCCATCTTTTAAAAATGGATAACAGCATTTTAAAAAATATATAAAACTGAGAAATGGTATATACCGCCGTTTGTCAACAGTGCGAAACATTCTCTCTCTCTGTCACAACGCCTACTATCCGCGTTTCTATTCCGCTTATATCATCCGTTGATGACTGCGACCGTGTACCATCGCTGGGCGAGTGACTGGATTTCTCCACGCATAGAGAGGATTTTTTTTTGATCCATCATTACTATCAGTGTTGCCACATTGACTACGTGAGAAAATGGCTCGAATTTTTACCATCTTGAAATACGAGAAAAAAACCCCGCCTCAGGTGCTGAGAAATTTTTGCTCCAACTCTGGTGGATTGGGGAACAATAGCTAATGTTGGTCATTTACGTCATAGTATGGTAACTTCGACCATCTTTATTATCACGATTATAAACAAGTTCATTTGTTTCTCTCTCTTTGTCGTGATTATTGAATATAGTAATTTATTATTATCATTTATTATTATTATTATTATTATTATTATTATTATTATTATTATTATTATTATTATTATTATTATTATTATTATTATTATTATTATTATTATCATTATCATTATCATTTTTCTTACGCTTGAACGATTATCATTTTGTTCCCTAACTCTTATGTAAAGGTTCAAAATCTCCACTCCCCATGGATTCTTTTATAATAGTTCTATTCATTATTATCATTATCATTAACATGCATGCATGTATGTATGTATGTATGTATGTATGTATGTATGTATGTATGTATGTATGTATGTATGTATGTATGTATGTATGTATGTATGTATGTATGTATGTATGTATGTATGTATGTATGTATGTATGTATGTATGTATGTATGTATGTATGTATGTATGTATGTATGTATGTATGTATGTATGTATGTATGTATGTATGTATGTATGTATGTATGTATGTATGTATGTATGTATGTATGTATGTATGTATGTATGTATGTATGTATGTATGTATGTATGTATGTATGTATGTATGTATTATGTATGTATGTATGTATGTATGTATGTATGATGCATGCATGCATGCATGCATGCATGCATGCATGCATGCATGCATGCATGCATGCATGCATGCATGCATGCAGGGCCATGCATGTATGTATGTATGTGTATGTATGTATGTATGTATGTATGTATGTATGTATGTATGTATGTATGTATGTATGTATGTATGTATGTATGTATGTGTCTTTATGTGTGTAGATCATGTCCTATGCGTTTGTAGTGGTATTGGGTGATTGTTGGCGTTTGTCTAAGGAACTGTGTCTATTTGTCTGTGTGTGGGTGCTATGTTTACTTTTAACTTCATATTTGTACTGCTTTGTGGAATGAGCTATGGTGGCCGACATTGCATTTTTGTTATACCTTCATCTCGGGGCGACGTTTTCCATTTCCTATCGAGGGTAGAAGTCCTCTTCAGATAGGTCGGTTGAGGTGGTGATGACAGGTTGTATGCAGTAGGCAGATTCTTAAGATTATGGGACGTAAAGAAGCGAGGAAAGGGGATCTTGGATTGACGGTCAGCATATATTCAGACCAATTCCACAAGGTATCCAGTCCTCCGGAAGGGTGGCTTTACACTTACATTGAGATCGGAACCAGTTTTTTGACATCACTCTTGTGTTTCATATTATGATGAGAAAGAGATCAAATGATGAAATCAAATGTTGGTGACGAGAATATATGCTGTGCGATTGGCTAAGAAGCACACGACATTGCCATCCGGAAATATAACGGACCAACACACAAACCTATGTGTAACCTTGAATGTTTATTGATGGCATTAAGTGCCTTTTATCACAACTTGTGTCTTAGAATAATGATTGTTACTAGTTCATCTCACGTCATAGAATCTCGGATCAACCCTAGCTTATTGACCCGTGTGGCTATTAGAACTTGATTCAAGAACCGTAACTCATAACAAACAGTTTATCTCGTGTTCCAAACGCTTTGAGTCTAATTTCTCCAGATCAAAATCTCTAGCCTTAGTTACAACAATCTTGTTTCCAAGACAAAGTCAATTAATTCAATCCTTACTTCAATTGTCCCAAAACATAGTAAACTAAAAGCCTGTCTGTTGCTCCCATTTGTCGAAAATCTGTGGTACTGGTCAATGATAAATGAAGTCGTATATAAACCAGGAAGTTATCGTTTTTATTATACCGTCTCCCAAACCACAGCTTTGGTTTTTCGCGGAACTCATTTCATAACATTTACAAATGATTTTGTATCTCTAAGTCGTTCTGCCCGCCAAACTATACGAGATATTATCGTATCCAAATCGTAACCATCGATACTCTGGGAACTCTTTTCACAACATATGTCACCTATAACTTCCAAACGGTATAATATCTGAATTAACCAAATATCAAAAAGGATTTAACGGTAAAACGATTGGGCATTACATGTGAAATTATAGACTTTGTCAGTTTAACAGATTTTGATCATTATCTTTAATAAACACACAAAAACTGAACACGGCCTATAGTTTTGTCAGTTTGGCAAATTTTAATCATTCTCTTTAATAAAACACAAAAACTCAACACAAGTTTTATAGATTTTGTGCATAAAATCAATTTTGAACATTTTCAATCAGCCCGACATAATACTGTTTAGAGGAAATAAGTAACAAATTGTCGTGACATTCAAACCGGTAGTTTGTCTTACGCTTGAACGATTATCATTTTGTTCCCTAACTCTTATGTAAAGATTCAAAATCTCCACTCCCCATGGATTCTTTTATAATAATTCTATTCATTCCAAATAGACGATTCTGATACATCGTCGAGACATGCCATTACCAGTGTTAGAATAACATTTTTTAAATCTGCTCTTTATTGGGTCGTCATATTTTTTATTATGAATTTAGAACTGAAACCAGCAACAAGTTGGTCTGGGCTGAATGAGCAAACAAAAACAAAAAAAAAAAACAACAACAAACAAACAAAAAAACAAACAAAAACAACAAAAAAACAAAATAAAATACAAACAAAACAAACAAAACAAAACCAAAAAAAAAAAAAAACCCAAAAAAAAACCACACAAAAAAAAACCCAAACTAATTCATAAATAGAATTGGACAACATAAAATAACAAGAATCTTATGGCGGCCTTAAACAACAAGGGTCATTCCGTTGCCTAAATCAGATTTGTCTAAGTGTTACTAACAGACAGGGGATAAGTTGGCCTGGGATTTTTTATTTAATTTTATTACTAATGGAATAACCCAGTAGTGACGAATAAGTTCGAAAAGGTCTTTGTACTGACCACAGGCGCTGGCACCTATTGGTCAGCACTGACTATTAGCCCTAGCCAGGTTAAAAATACTAAAGATTTCAACCGAGGAAGCTCTTTATTTAATTTCATTCCACGATTTTCAATAATAATGATAATAATAATAATAATAATAATAATAATAATAATAATAATAATAATAATAATAATAATAATAATAATAATTTTTATTTTTGATCAAAGCATGTGGACATATTCATTTACAAAAGAAGTACAGATTGTTGTACTACGCTGTGAACATATAAACTCTCCACATCTGCTGCAAGTCTTTCTGAATTTTACATCGTTTTTTCCAGGACATTTTACGGATCTTCCTCTTGTCGCAATCTTCCTCTTTTGTTGTTCTCTTGATCATATTCTCCCATCTTGCACTTGTGCATTTTGTTCTTGTCCCTTCTTCGTACGTATCACCACAAGAGTTCTTTTCATTTTCTTAGTGAAAAGAAAAAGAATACTGCGGAGGCTGGCTTTTTCAAATTTCTTTGCATGCATGACATAGTTCTTTTTGATTTTTATAAACTTTGATAGAATTCTTCATATATGTGTAATTTTGTTCTTATTCCAAACAGTGCCATCCTCCACAAACAATGTATTTTGGGAGCTGCCGACTGCTATTGTTTCTTCAGCTTCATCTACCTCAGATTCCGAATCAGTGGCATCTATTTCTATATCTGGCTGCAGCAGAATCGGTGGCATTTCTTCATCACTGATGCTTTCATTTGAAGAGCTAGTATCATTTCCATTCCAATGAAATGGTGAAATATCGCCAGTGTCTGAAGGATTAGAAAAAAAATTATATTGGGAAGGCACACACAACTGGAAACGGGCGATTGAAAAGAGATAGGGAGATGGGATATATATATATATATATATATATATATATATATATATATATATATATATATATATATAAAGAGAGAGAGAGAGAGAGAGAGAGAGAGAGGAGAGAGAGAGAGAGAGAGAGAGAGGAGAGAAAGAGAGAGAGAGAGAGAGAGAGTGAGTGAGAGAGAGAGAGAGAGAGAGCGAGAGAGAGAGAGGGGAGAGAAAGAGAGAGAGAGAGAGAGAGAGAGAGAGAGAGAGAGAGAGAGAGAGAGAGAGAGAGAGAGAGAGAGAGAGAGAGAGTATTGTGGGAATATGTGTATATTGGGTATTATGATTTTGAAAACGTTATTTTACTGGAATCCCCAATTGACAATTATTGTCATGTAGAAATAAATGAAAACCTCTAAATATGAAAGTATCTGAGAGTAATGTGATTATAAAACAATGTAATTTTCCCAAATGTTCAAAGGATTGACTTGTTGTAGTTGTCTTCATAGATTTGCTGAGATATGCTGAAAGTCACACCCAACGAGAGTCAGATAAAAAAGGTATAATATTTGCTGTTTAGTAGAAAACGGTTCGATTTTTTATCTTAACCCCCCCCCCCCCCCCCCAAAAAAAAAAAAACACAAAAAAAAAACAAAAAACAAAACAACCTTTTTCTCTGTAGTCTTTGAAGCCAATAAATCAAAAAATTGATGAGTTATTAATTTTATTAATTTATACGAATCTTCACTTCATGTATACATACCTTCATCATTATCATCATGGGGGAAAACCATCCATTACCTGGAACTCGAGTTGCAACAGTTCATCTTTATCTTGCATTCTTAATTGCTGATATTCTGTCAATTAACTGGTTAAAGAGAAACTAATCTTACACCAACTTAATATTAATTTTACTATTTCATACAATAGAAACATAATTGATATTTCTGTTACTGTTTGGAGAAATGACATTCTAACAATCAAAATTGAAACTCAGCATAATATTTTTTCATAACAGGTATCATGAGAGTGAAGAGAATTAATCAACAAAAAAAACAAAAATACCCAACAAAAAAACAAAAACAAAAAAACCCAACACTTTATCCAGTTGTAACTAGCCAACAATACAACCATATTATTATGAAATAGATTTCATATGATGCCTGCTATTAACTCTGAGCTAACAACCAACCATTACACAGATAAAATAGGTACCATTCAGTTTTAAATAAATAGTAGGTGGCATATCTTCCTCATGTATTGGGCTTGCCCCTGCAAACTGCAACTCAATGTATATCTGAGCATTCAAACTACCAAGGATGTTACCCTTTCTCCATTCGTCATGTTTTAGGTCCATAATGCAATATAATTTAGACCACACAACGGATGACTGATTTTTTTTAAAAACACAACATACAAACCATTTAGTTAGCAAATTCATTACAATATGACTGAAACATAATGTAGACATCCAAGCTACTTTAGCTCACCTAGAGATTGAATAAGGGTACGAGTAAATAAATCACTTGCCATAAGTATTTACAAAAAAAATATGTGGGAAGGTAGGGTACACACAATAAGAAAAGATAAGCAAGACACGAAAATAAGACAATTATTGGAAGAAACATTAAATGGAATATTAGCACTTTCATTTATTCATTATTGTTTCATCATTTCATATTTGGCGATTCATTCTAGCTGGTACTACAATCATATGATTAATGATATTATCAATTCATTTTTTATTACATAGGATAAATATAAGAATAATCTTCATTCGTCACACTTCTAATGAAAAAAAAAGTAAAGAGTTAGTACTTACTTTGATGTTTCTTGGTTAGAGTTGATGAAAATGTGGGTAACTGAAACTAGCGCTTATGATATTGGACAGAGAAAAGGAAACAAAATTGCCTACGACAATTATTGTAGATGTCATCTACCAGTAAGTTGTGGATCATATTGACACGAGTATGTCACTTAATAAATAGATACGTGATGTCACAACAAAAACAACAAAATGATGTAACCCTATACATTTAATGAGAAAATATATTATTTTAACTGAATTTTCCATAGTAAAATCACGGGGGTCAAATGGCCCCCAAATAAGAAAATAGGACTTTCTAGTATTTTACTATTTGCAAGTCATGGCGGTCAAATTAAATCAGAAAATATGACTTTCTATTTTAGTATGAAAATAGGGTTGAATGGTTTTAACTGCCACATGATCTTTTAAGGCAGAATCAGAATTGTGTTACCTACTCTAGCTATAGTTATATAACTATCTAGCTATACGGGAAATAAAATTTAAGGCAGTGAAATTTTGCATTGAATAAAAACTGTGTGTAATATTATTTATTTATATGTGGGGTTGGGTTGGACGTACTGTATGGTGGATGTTGAAAAAAGGAATTTAAAGAATTAGTTTTATATTATAGAACTGTTCGGACTACAATATTCCGGAGGCCGAAGAGTAAGGCTGGACAGATCGATTCTTTGAAGTTGTATCGATTGAAAAGAATGTTATGTTAGTTGTTGTATCAAGGTGATTTGGCAATGATTATGATTGAGCAGATGGAGATATTACGGGTGTTTAAGTAGGGGGAGGGGGGGGGGGGGAGATACATATATGGAAATAAATGGATGTGATATTAATATTAAGTAATTCCTTCAGTTAGTGGTAATAATAATAATAATAATAATAATAATAATAATAATAATAATAATAATAATAATAATAATAATAATAATAATAATAATAATAATAATAATAATAAAATAACAATAAATGGTTATAATAATTAACTAAGGGGGTGGGGTGCTGGGGTAAGAATGTAAAGGTGGAGAATGGACTTTTAGGGAGTTTATTTTTTAGTTGTTTTTTAGTTATGGTCAAGGGTCTTCTATCTGAATTGTGTTATTAGGTCAGTATAATTGTCCCATGTTTCTACTCTTCCTTTAGCTAAATCGTTTTTGTATTTATTCTGTCCTATAATAAGAAATATAATGGATAGGTCAGTGTCAGTGGTGTTTTGCCCGTGTACTTGACTTGTCTATGCTGTATATATCGCTTTTCTTCCTGTTTCAAATACATTTATTTGAACAATAAGTTGTTTCTAAAAAATAAAAAAGACACCGCTGCAAGATTTGGCAGTTTATGAATTAGCTCTATCAGTTATCAGTACATCCTTCCTGGCATATTTTTGTTGATAGACAATATCAGCCAATCAAAGTTTAGCTAATATTGCCCGGGGTTTCAGTTTCAGTTTCACTGACGGTTTCCTGGAATTGGGAAAGTCCAAACTTCTCCCGGGGACTTTTTGACTCAAAAACACTGTGAATTGGAGATAAAAAAAAAACAAAAAAAAAAAAAAAAACGTTCTGTGCTTTATGTGGACGGTGCAAAACAAGTAAAATTGAACGTACGTTTAATTTTTTCGTTTTTCGGAAAAGAAATCCTACTTTTTAATATTAATAGGTTCTTTGACGGCTGTCGCCTTCCTAACTCAAAATGTTGAATGAATGCAATGAGGAAAACTCGAGGAGTGATTAGTCTTAATAAACTCTATTGTCTTTGGTGGTACTGTAGGGTTTTGATGACCTTGGTAGGGTAAAATCTGGGCTCGTGTTGGGTAAAATCTGGGCTCGTATAGGGTAAATCATTCGAATACCAATGGCAACGCTGATAACACAGCTCCTAGTAGTCTGTGGTTCCTTGTGTCTTGTAGGGCTGGGCGGGTACCCGGGTACCCGCGAGTACCCGCGGGTAATAAAGTTAAACCGGGTACTCGGGTAAAAGGGGCGGGTAACGGGTACCCGCTTCAACAAATGGAAACCGAACTGAGAGTGATCATTTTTGGCGGTTTTAATATTTTTGAACAAAAATTGGAAATAATACAATTTTATTTACATATTTACATTTACATGACATTTTTTCAACAGATTTTCCTACTTTATTTTTCAATTACAATGATTTTTTTGTTTTATTTGTTAACACACATTTGATTCAATTTTGGAATCAACAGGTTAAGACTATATTATATTAGTTCTTATCTTTTAAAGGAATCTCAGGTACTTTTATTTTATTTATTATTTATTTATTTTTAAACATTGTAGTTAATTATCTTTGTTTCTTACTTCAGTTTCGCTTCATTTGTTGTAATAAATAATAAATTAATAAAAATTTTTTTAAAAAGCCCCCCCCCCCCCCCCCCACAAAAAAAATTTTGGGGACAAAAGTCACTCCTGCCACGGGTACCCGCGGGTACCAGGGTAATCAGACTACTACCCGGGTATTACCCGGGTAATGATTTGGGCGGGTAATCCCAGCACTAGTGTCTTGTTTCTTTCCCAGTCGTGAGCAGGCGTCCTAAGACCTAAAGGTTTTTTTTTTTTTTTTTTTTAATGATTGACACACGCTTCAGATTGTAACTGTGTGGTTTAATCTACACGAAATAACAATCAAACTCAATTCACAAACAAAATCTATACCCTCTGTCGACTTTTCTTTTCTTGACAGCCTATTTTTCCTTGTTTGTTCAACTATCGTTTTCACGCACCCTCTCACCGAGTCCCACAATATTATTATTATTATTATCATTATTATTATTATTATTATTATTATTATTATTATTATTATTATTATTTATTATTATTATTATTATTATTATTATTATTATTATTATTATTATTATTATTATTTTGTTGTTGTTGTTGTTGTTGTTGTTGTTGTTGTTGTTGTTATTATTATTATTATTATATTATTATTATTATTATTATTATTATTATTATTATTATTATTTATTATTATTACTATTATTATTATTATTATTATTATCATCATCATTATTATTATTATTATTATTATTATTATTATTATTATTATTATTATTATTATTATTATTATTATTATTATTATTATTATCATTATTATTATTGTTATTGTAAATATTGGTGGTATTACACTTGTATTTTTGTGGTTGTTAATGGTATCATTTTATTCTTTGGTTCCATTTACCTTCCCCCCCCCCTCACTTTCATGCATGTTGTCACCAAATCGTATGAATTATTGGCGAAAGCCTAAGATTAAATAAACTGATACTTATCATAGCAAACCTTGCCTACATAGGAACATAAAATCGTAGTTTTCAGGGATAATAACATCGTAGATATTTTAACTACCCTTAAAAATCACCAGCTTGTCCTTATATATATATATATATATAATATATATATATATATATATATATATATATATATATATATATATTATATATATATTATGTGTGTCTGTGTCTGTGTGTGTGTGTGTGTGTGTGTGTGTTCCTCTCACATCGATACACCCGACCGTTCGTGTTTTTTTTTCTTTCTTCGCTAGGATTTGACCGCCGCTCTAACACATTGCCCATGATATTTCTATTACAGTGTATAACAATGAGCCCATACTATATTGGGTTATGCAACCTGCATTAAGGGCACTTCGACCTAGACACTGCCATAAACAAATAACGACAATCCTACGCCATTATTTTTTTAGACAGGGACAATCCTATTAGAGAGCCTCGATCTGGCATACGGCATAAAAGCGGCGTGGCAAATGAAGTAGGAGGCCATTTTGATGTGAAGTTTTGCAGACGTGACTTGCACTGCACACGACACCAGAGTGACTTGCTTCTAATCATAGATTTTTCCACGTGAGAATTTGAATTTTATCAAAACATTGTTAAAAACACGTGAAAAAATATATTCAACATCAAATTGAACGCAGTTAGACGTCTATATGCCAATTGAGGAGAAAAACAAATCTATATTTTAAACTCAAATTCTCAAAGTTAAACGACGTTGGATTGTGCAGACATCTTGGTCAATGTCAATACCTAGCAGACGATACATTCAGATTTCATTTATTCACTCTCAATAGAAGTCTGACAGTTGAGTAAAGTTTTTAATCATTTTCATTTACAATCTTGAATGACACAACCTGTTAAGATGTACATTGTGACAGGAATCTTAATGTTTGTGTGTTGCATGAATTTAAACCATGCCATGCGGAAAGATGGAAATGTTCGATCAAAGAGGGATGATCACGTCGATATTTTAAGATCCGAGTCATTTTACCATACGCAGCAGTTATTCGAGAGATTCGGGGATGAGGAAACCATTCAGTTAGACGATTTAAAGACAATTGTTGTCAAAATGGGTCTTGGAGAGATGTATCACGACCATGGGGATCATAACGGACACGATCATGGGGATCATGATGGACACGATCATGGGGATCATGATGGACACGATCATGGGGATCATGATGGACATGATCATGGGGATCATGATGGACACGGCCATCATCATAGTGATCATGATGGACACAACCATGGAGATCATGATGGCCATGACCACAACCACGACCATCGGCATAGGAGGCAAGTTGCCAATAATACCAGTCAGGTAAGAAATTGTAAACGCCTATCTTGCCCTCTTCTCTTATGATTAAATTTTATTTCAACTGATTTACTATTTATCGAGTTCTAGGGTTAGGCACTTTGCTCACATACATTAGTCTAACTTACACAATGATAAATATATTTTTATTTTATTTTATAGGCTACTTAAATTCTACCATGACAAATGATTCCAGAAATAAACAGGTTGAAGACTGTTGCAACAGCCATCCACGACTTAAGTACCCACATAAACAGAATACAGGGCAGGGAGTCCCAGTTCCACTTCCACTCTGAGGTTTCCCCACCCTCTCATATCTATCACGTTTGTAGTACAGTCCAAGCTAGTCTTTTGGGTGCTGCTTTATGGGATAATTCCACGGGAACCAAATTTTTTTCTATATAGAAAGTCGCATCCTTTCCAATTCCCAGCTGCTTAATTGGAACGGCCTGTCGCTTAATGGGGACAAAATTTGACAATGACCATCCCCATAAAAGAGCTTTTTCATTTTCTTCAATCATTTAAAAAAATGGTTCATAAATGCAAATTAGTCTATCGAGACAACCAATCGGGTGTGTGGTCAAACCTTTCATCATTGTCACCACAGAGATATGAACAATAAAATTTACCTGTATCCCTTGTCACGTGTCATCAACTACCATCATGTTCATCGTCATGGGTGAACTCTGACCCCTCTGACAAAGTTTGCAGATCAGAAAAGCAGCCAAGTGGCCGCTGAAGTTACACCAAATAGACGTCAAATTAGTCTCAATGATAAATATGGTTTAAAAAATTGAAAAAAAGAAGAAAAAACGGGGAAGAAACTAAACATAAAAAAAATTATTTTAAAAAAATTTAATGCCAATCACAAATCTGGATAAAGGCAGAGTGATGCTCATTTTCATGGGCACCGTTTAATTGGGATCTCACTTAATTGGGACGATTTGCTGGGTACTGAGCAGTCTCAATAAACCGCCTTGGACTGTATCTTAAATTTATGGCACTCACAATGTCCATCACTGCTTATAAGCATGGTCTCATTCATGCCTGTTAGGAGATGTTACAATTTTTTCTGACAGACAACGTTATTAACGGCCAGGATTAATTTTACACCATAGTACGATGAGAGAATGAGTAAAGAACCTTTTCCAAGGACTCAACTATGTGTCGCTTAGAGCTGGACTTGAACCCTGGACCTTCCGATCTGAAGACGGTTTGTTATACCAATAGGCCACATAGCTGTACTATATAGCTCAATTGTCTATTACATAGGTAATCTGTTGAAATAATGGGTGAAAACCACTATATCACTGACAGATTGATGGATTCTAAGCCAACCTAAGTTTTGAGGTAATGTAGGACAAAGTTATTAAAATAATTTGAGAGGTAGAATTTTAAATCAGTGTTGGGGATAATTGAATGTAGACAAGCTGTCTTAGAATATTTGATGCATATAGCATGAAGGGTAAATATTTTAATTTACATATCCACTATAGCCACAACAAAAGTATGAATTCATACTTTCAGTTATAAAAGTGTTGTAGAGAGAAAACTATTTTTAGTCAATGAATGGAACTTGATAATCTTTGTTTCTTATATGTCTAGGCTAAAAAAAAAAACAAAAAAAAAAAACCCTAACAAAGCTACACTGCCTGAAAGACATTTTTTTCATGCTTGACTGATGGAAAATATGTCCACGGAATTTAGCAAACCAAGCTGCTCACTCACTACTTAGTAGACCAGTTGGCTGAAAAATACCAATAGGATTCTCAATCAATGAGTGCTGTCTACACCAATCACATATAAATATTGCCTTCATTTTGTGTACAATTTCAGTGTTCTTCCATGGATGTTTTGCTGTCAGACTTTAGTTTGAGCGGACTAGAGTATTTGACATTAACTGAGTTTTTGTACTTATGCCCAGCCTTGATCAATAACTTGATGAGTGGAGCATGTGAGATAGGTCATGATCATTCACATGACCATGGGGAAGAAAAGGATGAAGACCGCAACATGGGTCTCGGTAAGGATTAATAAGCTTATACTCTCATTTTAAAGGCAGTGTTTGCATTTTACATGTCATAGTACCATAGACAGACCTGCCACTTTTACCGTTTGACATCATGCACAGACCATACCTGCCTATTATTACGGACCGCCCGTAATTGTTAGGGAAGTGTTAGGACAATTACGGACTTACGGAAATAGAAGAAATATAACTGATACAAATAGTCGCAACGTTAAATTAAGAAATAATTATTTTTTTTCATTATTTACCGCATGCTACAATAAAAAAAATCTATATATAATGTGTAGAATTTGTAGCAGATGTAGTTTTTACTTATTCACTGGACTTGATTTCTTTTGAATATTTTGCCATGCTGTGGAAAATGGACTTTGATTGAGGCTTGACCTGCATAAGTAGTAGGCCTATATAACATGGTAAGTTTATTTTACATATAAAATAGGGTGTATCTATCATTATTTTTGTTTGCTTTAGTATTACTGAAATTTGACCATTAATTACTGATGAATTTTGTATTTCTTACTGAATTTGAAATTTTCAAGTAGGCAGGTATGACAGACTATTTAAAAACAAAAAACAAACTCTGATTTGGACCATGATAGTGTCAGTAACAGACACAGATTGTAATGGATGGGAAAATGACAAGAGTTTTTAAAAGCACCTTCCCCACACTCCCCCTTCTTTAATCGTCAATTTCATTGTTGAATCGGGGTATCAAAGTTTGAAGTCGTCTGTAATTAAAATATAATTAAAGGGATAAAGTTATGAATCCCTGTACAGACTTTTCATATCAATACTTATATATATATTAACATATATACTTGTTTAAGGATTTACATCATGGTTAATACAGTCTTTTAGTAGTTATTTTCCTTTTTTATAGCTTGATACGCATTCACACTTTTACCCTTCCCTCTCCCACCCTCACCCTCTATTCTTCATTATATTTTCACAGTGTGGTTCTACTTGATGCTTTCTGTAACTGTTATTAGTCTGTGTGCAGTTTGGGGTATTTTATGTATTCCCAAGAGATCCAGGTCGGTTTATGAACAGGTCATTCAGTTTTTGATGGCTTTGGGAGCTGGGTCAATGGCTGGTGATGCTCTATTACACCTTTTGCCTCATGTAAGTGACAAAATATTTTCATTTCATGCTTAAATATCTTTGAAATTCTCATTGTAATTATCTTTGAATATTGAACAATGATTTCTTTAACTTTGAAACACTGCTGGCTAATGAACCTGATATTACTTTTCAGTTTTTGAGATTTATTTACTTTTTTGAGATTAAAAATTCACATATTAAGTGTAAATATCTAAAGAATAAATTTATCTTGGCTTGCCTCAGCAGAGTGCATAAATTACACATTTAAACAATGTTTTCAGACTTTTTAAAGATCATTTTCGTGATTAGTAAATGCAGAATTTTTATTCAGAAGATTCTTGACAAAAGCCACATGAAATGACAAAGTCATAACAACTTTAGTTTAAGAGCTCAAATTGTCTTTTTGGGTATGGTATCAATGTGTTTTGTTTTTTTTTTTTGTTTTTTTTTTTTCAAAACTTGAAGTGAAGGTATATGAATCAAAGACACAACATAAATGTAGTAACATGTTGAGATATCGGAAAAGCTCACTTACATTTTAGTAATACTGTCTCTGTCTGAAATTTAGGATTTATTTGGATTCTGATATTTCCATGAAAACACATGTCACAAAAGCCTGCCAATCTGTTCATTTTCATGACACATGTCACAAAAGCCTGCCAATCTGTTCATTTTCATGACACATGTCACAAAAGCCTGCCAATCTGTTCATTTTCGTTTAAGAAACATTGGCAAAATAAAAAAAGTTGATCAATACTGATTCTACAAAATGTTTTAGTAAATTCACTCCTAATGAGCTGACTTGATTTCCGCAATGCTATGCTCTTAGGCGCTCCAAGTTGTATAATCGATAGAATGAGGAAAGTTAAAAATAATGCGGCTAGATTAGTGACCTTCTCTAAGCGTCAGAGCTGTTTATATTTATATACTGATTCTTTTGTTGCATGTGCAATCATTTTTTACACAAGAAACTGATGATAGATATATAAAACTGTTTTTCAATTTCTAGGCTTTAATGCCACCTCATGACCACGCACATGGGCATGGACATGATGGGCATGATCATGGTGGGCATGATCATGGTGGGCATGATCATGGCAGTCATGGTGATCACAATGAGGAACATGGTGATCATGCTGATGAACATATGGATGCACTTATGAAAGGACTTGTGGCTCTCATTGGTCTTTACGGATTCTTTGCCCTTGAAAGGGCATTTGCAATCTTGTTGTCAAGATCAGCTTCAAAAAGAGATGGAAACGGTGTATGTTTTTTTTGTTGTTTTGTTTTATTTTTTTTATATATATATTATAATTATAATATATATATATATATATATATATATATATATATAATATATATATATATATATATATATAAAAATATATTTTTTAGTTTAGAGTTGTTTGTTTATTGTTTTTTTTTTGACGGGGGAGGGGGGGGGGGGAAGGAGTTAATGAAAAAGAAGATAATGCAACCCCTGGATAACGACATCGCCCGGGAACGGAAAATTATGTCATTATTCCGGGGTTTTCAAGATGGCGAAAATAAGGGGCATGGTGAGACCCTTGAATACATAACAGTGCAACGTGCAGACCAGTGCCTGAGGAAAGACGCAGCTCAACAACGTTAGAATGTGTATTTCTCCTGTTTACAATGGGTTTACCAGTTACGCTTTCACTCTCCAATGTGTATTGTCATTGTTTTGCTCGTAAACAGTGCCATTTAACAAACTAAAGTAAAAAAAATCAAGTGCCAATATAATAGTATTGCACAAGAATACAGATGCACACATCTTGTTTTGATTTTAATTTAATGACAATAAAATTCATGCAATACTTCAGACTAATAATACAAGCTTTTATGTAATGCATTAAATATTCTCTACGCCCTTTATAATGGATTCCAAACAGCACTCAAGAATGCAGCATAATGCCTGAAAAGCACCATTGCATTTTTTTTTGTCATAACAATGCTATTATCCGCCTGGTACTCATTTTACATCTAAGAATGATGGTAGTCTCATCCAGGGACTCAACTTTCTACCACCCAAAGCAGGTCTCAAACCTGGGATCTGCAGGCTATAGCTAAGTGCTATATCACTATACCATATTGAATTTTGAATAAAGAAATGTGAAATGATGAACTGAAGCAATAACACATAAACTGGTGTCTGAGACTGGTCAAAGTCCTAGGATTGCATTTTTAAAAGGAATGAAAATTGATAATTCTGCATTCATTCTGAATTGCTTGTGCTTTTATTTCATTCAGTTATCTTCTTAGAAGCAAAATATCAAATAAGAAAAGGAAAATAAAACCCAAAAGATAACCGATGTTTTAACTCAAAACCATCTAAATTTAGCATAGAATATATTTCATGACTGGTTTCAAAATATTTCATATTTAAGCTACTATCAAATGTATAAACAGGATTTATAAGCTGAATATTGTTTTGTGATCCTATGATAATATGTCATATATATATTTATGAAAGAAAAAAGAAATACAACACTTTTTGTCTCTATCCTTGTTGTATCCTGTGTGATTTTGAATATCTAAAAAAGTGTATGAAGGAATGTCAGACAAAATTATTTTTGACATTTTCCAGTATCCCATTATTTCCTCATATCAAAAAGAAGTGAATTAGAAAACTGTAAGTAGTGATTATTGGAAATTTAGTCCTTCAGGGCTATGAGGCTTGGAGTATATCTTAGTTTTTGTAGCGTTGAAGGGTAACAATCGATGACTGTCCTTCAGATAAGAGGTTTAGTCAATTGCAAACTACTTTCCATCAGATCTGACAGATCCAGTAATCAATCAATTCCAATTATGGACAGAGTTCAGGAGAGAGAAAAAAAAAACCCCATCTCAACTTTGGATCAAAACATGTCAAATTGCTTTTGATTGGGTGGAGCGCACTCGAGTAGTCAACACCTAGTGGAAAGGTATATAACCATTCCCCTCAGACAGCTGTCCGAATGAAAACAATAGCAGTTAAACGAAAACCAAGCAAATGGTGTTACCACCAATGGTATGCATTTAAGTAAAATCACTAGTTTTACATGCCTGATCAATTATAACATCACAGAAAATTATATGTAACTTTTATTAACCTTTACAGTTTGAGCGTGCAAATCTAGTTATTTCTTATCACACAGTAGCAGTCAAAAAATAAAAAATGACAAAGGGCAAGAGAGTAATGTAAATTTCCTTCATCCTATTGTTTGTCACAAATACCGCGTTTTGATTGGTCAAATATCTATTGGTTAATTGAGCTATCCAGGCCCCCAAATTGAGTGTGGGATGTTTAATTGTTTTAGAAAATGATTTCATTATATAATAATCAATTATATTTGTTTTTAAATTAGTTATTCTGGAGAAGAAAATAAATGTACTTATGATTAATTCCATTTGATAAATTATGATGATCGATATTAATATATTCATTGTTATAAGTTCTTTAACCCTAGTCCTTTTTTATTTATTTCTAGGCGGCGAAAATCCACATGAATCATTCCCATACAGAACCTTTAGGTAAGAACTTAATCTTGAGGAAGAAAAAAAATAATTGAAATTTTCTCTGTACAACAATTATTTTTTACAAAATTTAAATCAATTCATTCACCATAATTTATCTACAAGCTGTCCACAGGGCTTTGACTAAGGCTTTACCATTTCTTCTCTCATTACTCTGAATCCACTACAGCTTGTCAAAATGGTAATCTGGATGGGGTCCCTTGACCTCCCATGGTAAATACGAGGGCTTTTTTTGCTGTGTCTTCTATCCCCCTCTATCTGTTTTCCGTGTTGCTTTTTGTCTTTGTCTTGGAATGGGATTGCTTGGTTTTGTCCTGACCCTTTCTGGAGTCCTTGTTCCAACTTCAAGTACTGCAAGGTTATATCCATTATATACTAATGTCAAAAGTGACACCGGGATTCAACAAAACCTTGGAAACCTCGGTTATAACAAACATTCACCTCCAGTCCCATTGTAGCCAAGGTACACTGTGATAACCGAGGAATATAAACATACTTATAAGAATCTTTTGTATGTGTTGGTGAGTTAAATATGTTTTAAAAGTTAAGGAAATTGGTAAGGTCATTGTCATGTCTGAATTTTGGTGCACCACTTTCACTTCAAGATTTATGATGTAGGTAGCAGTGTAGGGGTTGATGAGAGAGTAAGAGCGAGTGAGTGATTTGCTATTATCATAGTGATACTAAGCTTCTAGAAGCTGTTTTCAATCATTTTTGTTCATTGGTATTATCATGGCGCATTATGCCAGTCTATCCCTACAAAATCAAATTATTACCCTGCTATATGCCCTGAAATTATTTAATGCCAGTCTGCTAGTTTCACATCAGCGTTGAGTGGTATAATGTTTGAGTAAATTGCCTCATTGCTCTTCTTAATCCTTTATCCATTATTTTGTTGATTCCAAGATCTTTGTTTTTTAAGTAATTTCTTTCCTTAGTCTTTCTACTTAAGTTTACAGGTCTATTTTTAAAATTTCAGTTTTGTATTGCTATTAATGATTTATATATTTTCTGTATATCCAGAGGATGTCAAATTTATCTCCCACTCGGCATCAAACAACACAGCCATCACTGAATTGTCACCCACCTTGCCAGAGGGAAATGGAAAATCCCATCACTGGCCTCATATGATTAGCGAGCAGGAAGTAAAAGGAGATGATGGTGATAGGTTCGAATTTTTCTTTTCCTATCACAGTTTTGAAAATTAGGGTTGGTGGAGTACAGCTCTCCAGTTGTTTTAGAATTTAGCTTTTTCTTGGGTTAGAGCACCCATCTCTGATTACCTTTTAAATCTTGTTTTCTCTCTAATATCTGGAAATAGAATGCTTATCTAATTGTGGGCATTATGTCTGGGTGAATCAGATGCTGAAGATTGAATTTGAAGTCTAAATAAATAGATTTTTGAGTCAACTTTATATAATTTTATTGATGATAGTCTGTGTAATTTCATACATAAAGTGTAATAAATTCAAACAGAACAGTTCTCGGCATTTTGGTTTTGAATTTAATAAATTGTATAAAGCTGAATAAAGCATTGCTAAGAGGACAAAAAAATTCCCAAATCAGTAGGGAGAAGGCGTACAAGGAGTTAAAGGTAGAGAATGCTGGAGGCTGCCCGAAGCCTGAGATCGTGACAATACTATCGAAAGAGTGAAAATGGAGAGGAAGTTAATTAGTTAATTAGTTTATTCTTCTGCTGATGAAGGGTTTGTACCCGAAACGTCCATTGTCTGTATTGCTCCCATCCGAAGCCTCTATATTTTCACTCTTTCGTTAGTAAGAAGTGAATGGATGACATTTCTAAGAAGCCTCAAATAGTGTATTGATAGATGCCAATTTCTTGAAGAATACAGATGATTGGAGAGTCACAATTACTAATGACAAATAATCTAAAGGCTTTGTGGAGTTTTTTACTTTTAATCATTTCTATTTTAACTCTTCTTTCTTGTGCCCCCAGAGAATGGTTTTGATTTTTAATTTAATAATTTTCATCGTTTACTCCTCCATCTAGTGTTCCCAGTAGTGAGGGATTTTGTCCCAAACTTACTCCTTTAGCACTAATGATTGTCCTGGGTGATATGTTTCACAATCTATGTGATGGTTTGGCCATGGGAGCTGCCTACTCAGCTTCAACAACTGTAGGCATTAGTACATCTATAGCTGTCTTTTGCCATGAATTTCCCCATGAAATCGGTAAGTTGAAATAAAAAATTGTTCACAGTAAAAAGAAAAAAAAAAAAATCTATATATAGTTGAAATTATTGAAATATATAAACAACAAAAACTAACAAGTGATTCAAAGGTTATTGTGTAGTCAGAAGCTCATACCCTTTCGCTTTTCGACGAATCATTCTGCTTATTAGTCTTCATTCTGCGATTCCGCATTCACAGCAAACATTCTGCTTTTCAACTGAGGAAACTTATAATTAAAAAATTCTGTAACTTAAAAAAAATGTGAATTATGGCGCATTTCCTCATCATACGTTCAATGTCATTGAACACACATTTTGTGTGTCTGATTAGTCCCTTCATAGTGTGTGCAGTTGATGTCAGATAATAGTATATTTTAGGGAGGGGAGGTGGTCAATGGCCGAAGTATTATTATTATGTTGGCTCCAATATGTGAGGTAATGACCTGGGTAATATTTTTTGTTGGCTCCAATCGGTAGTATTATTGAGTAAAGTCAGTTTCTGTCCCTATTTAGTTTTAACCCTGTTTATTTATGTGTGTGTGTGTGCCGGCATGCGCATTTGTTGTTAGTCAATATCAGTAAATTGATTCCACTTTTTGGTCTCAAATTCCTCTTTTTATGTATTCTGATTCCTCTTTGGGGCTATTGGGGGTAGGAGCCTCTGTAAAATATTACTTAAATTGACATATTTGGATTTGGCCATGGGTGCCAGTTTTCCAGTTCATGTTGGAATTCCGGTTTCGCGATATCTCGAAGTCAAATACCTCCAGTTTCAGCGTTTTGAGTAAAATAACCTAATAGCATTGGTAAAAATTAGAAAACATCATTCAGCCACCTTTTCAAAAAATGTTGAGGGAGTACCTTTGGTACTCTCTGTCTCTCTGTGTTCTTTGGCTCCCCTAGAGAGAGAGACAACCGCACTGTGAGTATTTCACTTTGTATTATAAGTTGGTTTTAAAATCAAATTAATCTCCTCATTGTGTCAATATGTTTCCTGTGTAATCATTTGATAATGGTATAAAAACGGTGATGAAATAAGAGTAAAGTTTAGGCCGCATTTTCAGTAGGAACATTTTCAGGTTTCTCAAAGTGTCGAGATTTTGATTCAGGTTTCAGCACTTCTTCCTGCTGGCACCCATGGATTTGGCTCACTGGTAGATCAGTATTGACTGAGAAATCCAAAGACCTATGTTGCAATTCTTTATTTATTTTAGTGTGTTGTTGACCATTTTTTGTCAATCTGGGCAACCGGGTTGAAATATTTTACAAGTTTTGAGTGGGAATCCAGAATACCGCAAAACTAAGATTTGATAGGCTTATATTATTTCCTAGGTTAAGATATTTTATTCAAGTTTCAACCCTTTCTTTTGTTTCATTCATGTATTGTTTTCATTACCGTGGTGAATAATTCTTTTTCAAAATGCACAAGGTGGTTATGAATTTAGATAGTGTAAGGTCAGGATTATTGTATTCCTAAAATATTTTCAAATGTCTTTATATTCATTAATTGCTGGCAAAATGTTATGGTTGTTTTAAGCAAGTGTTTTATGCTATCACTTGGTCGTGGTGGTTTAAAGCATTTTAAAACTACCTGTCCTTAACTCTTTAACGAAGCGTTGGACAAATGTCCAATGAGCTATGACGCTTGCAGATGCATCAGACATATATACCTGACAGGTTTGATGTTTTATTGGCTCTCACTTTTAGCCTTCCCGATTGATACGAAATTGAAAAAGAGATGAATATTGACCACTTGTTTACTTTTTTATTTCGAGTGTACTTTCAATTAAATGGTAACGAAAAGTGCACAAAAAGTACCGTCCAAACAATATTGCCGTGAAAGTTATGCACATAATTTATATAAAGAAAGAATTCTTTAACAAAGCTAGGATCTGCATCCTCTAAATATAAATACCAACTTTAATTTATCTATAGAAATAATAAAATAAAGTACAGCTTTCCGAAAAAGGCCCAAAATCTTGCATCATTGAGATTTTACAGGCCATAACTCTATACCTGCAATGATTTAAATGTACCTTGTGTTCAAGTTAGTAGACAAATAGCCTGAAGTGAAGTCAGCAATTTCAAAATTATTTTAGACAATCCAGATCTGATAATATTGTAGTGTGATTCTTGTCATGCAACAAAGTCAAGGATGTTGAGGGTGGTCAATAAAATGATATGTGACATTGATTGCCAAACCCTGGCACTTCAGTAAGGCATTTCAATGCACATTATTCGAATCTGGTCTTTATTCACATTCCAATACTGTAGATGGCTGTGAAATGAGTACCTTGCCAATAATATATATTATTGTCTTTTATGAAAAAAAAAAGTAATAGGTCTTAGAGGCATCGCATTTCATCCTATATGTTAAGTGTTGCTGTTGCCTTGAATAGCCTTTTGAGCACATAAAGCTTACTGAAAAAAATAAGGTGTCTTGTCTAACAGTTTACTTGTATGAAATGGAAATCTAGTTTTGCTTTGCCTTACCAAGATTGAGAATAAAGTGAGCATTGTAAAGCACATGGAGAGTGATTAAACCATGAAATGCACTTTATATGTAAATCATTTTTTACAAACTCTTTTGGCACGAGTATCAACCAAATTAACAGCATATCAACTGCTACTCCTCACTCCACTGAAATCAAAATATTTCTGCTTCATGCCTCTTTGACCTGATAATTAGTTCATTTTTAAAGTAGGTCCTTCAGAGGTATATGGCATGTGGAGAGTTTATCAAGGTCTCAATTGTGCTTAACAGACAATATCAAATGATAGCTTCCTTTTGGATAGAATGCTAGTCTATAGCAAAGCTTTTCACCGGGTCGAATTGATCCAGCTTTCGGAATGCATCTAGGATTTACACTTATCCTTTTGCTTGTGAAGTTGGTGCTTTACCAAGCTATTTGGAACTCCTTGGTTCTTATTTCTTTTCTTTTTCTTTTTAAAAAAAAATCATTATACGTAATAAAACTATTTTTTATTTGTTTTTTAACAGGTGACTTTGCGATATTGATGAAATCTGGTCTGAGCAAAAAATGGGCTGTCATACTGAATTTTGTCTCTGCTCTTACCTGTTACTTGGGAGCGGTGATTGGGATGTTTGTAGGAAGCAATGTTGGACAAGCTCCAATGTGGATCTTTGCTGGTGTTGCTGGAATGTTCCTTTACATTGCATTGGTTGATCTGGTTAGTATGTTCCTTTATTATGACTTTCTTTTATCCCTTCTCATCCCTTATCCATTCCTTGCATAGTTTCAATCAGGATTATATTGAAAACATGTCAGTGATCTACAGAGAGGGAAGATGTTGATTCAACCCAGATGCTCAGGAATTCAGGGGAGCCCGTCGTCAAGCCATGATCGACTCCGTATTAGTAGGTACCACAAACTGGCCTTAATTATCGGCGACAAATCGGTCGGTGGACGAGTAAAACGGCAAAATCCGATGTTTTAAAATGCAATTTTTGTAATTTCCCGTCACTGCTACGTTGGTGAATCTTACATCAATGTAACCGTCATTAAATTCTCTTTACAATGAACTTATTTTTTATTGAATTAACAGAACATGGCATAGTTATTTTTATTGAAATGTGTCGCTTGTCATTTCCGTCAAAATGCGATTTCTGAAGCCATGTCGCGTCAATTTCAAATTACCTATATTTTTCTAAATTCGTTTACTCCATCATGAGTGATCCGATTTTTATGCGGTTTGTTTCGTTAGAATCGGATTGAGTTTTTGTACAACCGGATACCTCTTTCATTTCCTTCCTCCCGGTAGAGCGATCGTAGCTGTAGGGTGAACACGAGCGTCTTAGGTTTTTGAATGTTTATTCCGGCATTTTTGAAAATAATGATTTCAAACAAGAACCAATGTAATCCTGATTATATGCTCTAAAAACCTGTATAGGTTTTAAGGATGTACTGATTATCATGATCCGGTAATCTTAAAAAATGTGACCCCACTCCAACTGGACGAAAGGCCGGCTGTCCGCCGTTATGGCTGATCATCAACCCGACAGTGACACTCCTGTCAACAATGCATCGGTTTGTCTTCAAGACGGACAATTGGACCCAGCAATTACAATTCCAAATACAATTATACGTAAGTATATCTATATAATATTTTGGTTTTCATTTGTATCAATGTTTGAGCTAGTTTTGTAAATATTTAAATTTAAATTCTGTTGTCCACAAATCAGTCAAGTCAGCCAGGGGTTTCCTTACGACTACGAACTTTAACCCTTCATTTATTAATCTTATTGGTTATTAAACATACATTTGGTGTTATTTAGTAATAATGGGTTGTAGTCTTTATCTTTTTATACCAATTTAACTGTCTCTGTGCTTGTGAAATATAGGAAAATGACATTCTAAATTTATCTAGGTCAAGTTCTATTTTTAACTTAAGTTTATAATGGAGGGTTTCCCAGTGTGTGTAATGTAAACAAGATCATTTCTGAGGATTTTAGTTATCTTGTCTTTCTCATTTAGATTTGTTTTATTCTCTGTAATGTGTTATTTACAAATGTTTGTTATTGTTGCATCCTGTATATTTATCTTGGTAAATTTGTGTCTTGTTTTGGTTTATTGTTTATGTTTATCTTATCCAAATCGTTTTGGTTTAGACAGTTTAAGTAAGTTGAATTGAAACTCTGGACAATTTTTTAATGTACTACTACAATCCTTTAGTTTAGCTAATCCATTGGTTATCATGAGCTCCAAATTGTGATAGACAATTAGGCGATCTGGCAAAGCTCAAAATACCAATCCATTGTGGCTCCAACTCCAGTAGAAATGTTGTTTCGATAGAAGCCTGACTGTTTGCTTCTACCGTGTCTGGGATTTATGGAATGTTGCTTCACGTTAGTCAGCACATAAACCTTTAATATCTAAACATTGACCATTGTTGAGTGGAGTGAATGAATTGTTTACCTAACCACTTCAAACTTAATCTTTAGGCTAACACTTTTATGCTTGCTTTACTCTACAGAGGATGAAAGTTACACCATTCTTAAAAGCATCTTTCTTATGGAGGGTAGAGGAAGGAGACCAACAGTGCCTGCATTGACCTTGACTAACAAAGTTTTGGTTCAACTGTCAGCTTTAAGGGAAGAAGCACATGCATCATGGAATTTGGTAAGTAGTATTTTTCTCTCCTGTCATTTGTGAAACCCTTTTAACCTGTAAGTTAGTTTTTTGGAACTCGATTGTGCATCATTTATTGTGATGTAATCGTATGACTTAAGGCTCTGAGCCTGACCAAATATGTTGATTGTGGGTTCGAGTCCTACAGGGCTGCCACGAAGACTATGATTTAATGCAACAAGCTGCTTGGTGATAACTTGAATCTTATGCCCTTTGTGTTAGATGTCTGTTGCCAAGGAAAATGTAAGTGGTTTAAAGAGCATGTCACTGCATGACAATGTGGGATATGCACAGAGTAATCGTTTATTTATGTTTCTTGATCCACTGATAGTGACATACACCATATATTTATCTTCATTCAAATTTCTGGTGATGTGATTTTATCATGTATCAGGAGCAGATTTTGCCCTTTTTATATTACGATTCACATGAATAAAATCTTTATCACTATTTATTTACTGGCATTTGTTTCTTCGCACAGTCTACTAATCATATTTTGAAATGTATCTTCGAAGATTCATGGTGAGATGCTTTTGATTTTGTTTACTTTTAACTCAACTCCTATCCGTGATATTTATATTATTTCATTAAATTCTCCCACAGGTCTTGACGTGGTTTATGAAGATTTTTCCGGATGAAAGAATAACTGAAGCGCAGTTACAGTACAAGATTCAAAAGACAGTCTCGTCTTATGATAGTCTGCCCGACAACATTGAGGAACTTGCTAAGTTCTTATCCATGTCTGCCCAGGAAAGTATTGTCCCCGATCACCTGACCAGCATTGGACTTAACAAATCTATTCTTCTCGATGAAGTGTCTAAATATTCTCCACCTGTTGGATTTACACCAACTGTAAACACTATTCTTTCCTTAGAAGTTGTTAAAAACAAAACAGGATTAGGTGATTCATTTTTGATAAGATGGATTCAGGCCCTTTGCTGTGATTCAAATCCAACTCCATCACAAGTAAAACAACAGCTTGTGAAAGCAAAAAAGGATAAGTTAAAACTAAAGCATAAGCCGGATAAACTTGCTGACCTTCTTGCCAGACGACTGTTTGACAGTGGAACTTCGAATACTATTTCTACTACAAAGTCTTTACCTGTTACTGTTGTTGAATGTAATCATAATTATGTACATGAAATGAAACTACTGAAGATGCACTGTGATAGTTTAAGAAAACAATGTGATGAGTTTAAGAATGTAATTACTGAATTGGAAGGTGAGAGAGATATGTTAAAGGAGAGATTGTGTTTATCTGTAAAAGAAAAAGTGATTGTTAAAAAAAAAGGTAAGAATGTTGGAATTCAATCAACAACCATTCCTTTGTTTAAAGTTGCTCAATTTCAAGCTATGCTTGAGGAGAAAGATAAAATTATTGATTCTGTTAAAAGTGAGAGAGATGACATGGAACATAAAATGGATTTATTGAAAAAAGAGAAAAGGGCTGAGCAGCAGTTAAAGTCAAAATATAAAAAGAATTGGATGATTTTAGAATAACTGCCACCAGTATTTTGGAGTTAGAAGCTGAACACAATGATGTTAAGTTGAGAGATTCTAGATATAATCAGTTTTCTGATGATGTTAGACTTACCTGTATGTCACTCATGGGTGAAGCCAATGTCGCTGCCCAACATTGTAGCTTAGTTATTCAAATTGTTTCTAAATATTTATTCAAACGTAATTTTGATCTTTCTTTGTTGCCTTGTGCATCCACAGTACTTAATTTTGCCAGTGAAGCAGCTCATATTGCTCATCATCATGTTGTCGATGAAATTAATAAAACAGATCATTTTACATTTGCCACAGATGGCACCAGTCGTGATAAAAAGCATTATATAGAGCGACATATAGTTTTAGATAATAAGTTATCATTGTCTTTAGGATTTTCTGAAGTAGCTTCTGATAATGCCCAGACCCTTCTAGAAAAAACCATTGAAATTTTTGATGATATGAGCCAAATTTATTCTTCTACCAACAGTTCAAGTAAAGATAACATATTTAAATCCATTATTACTAAAATGAAATGTATTATGTCAGACAGGGCATCTGTGATGAAATGTTATGGTAAAAAGTTAGCAGCTTATAAGAATGATATCCTTGGTGAAGACAGTACTACACATTTTCTTTTTTGTAACGCCCACTTTCTTCTGGGTTTGGTGAAAGCGACAGAGGATGCTTGTAGTAAAATTGAGAGTGAGGTGGGAAAATTTGGAAGAGATTTGAATTCTTCTTTTCAACGATTTGCCAATGATGAACAAAATGCAGCCTTTAGACTTATCAGGTTGACATCAGATGTTTTGGGACCAAGAGGTGATGAAAAAATGGGAGTAGGGAGGAGTGGCTTGCCTTTTGTTCATCAATTGGTAAATCGTCGAAATTTACGAGTTTCCGCTCGAACAGATTTAATAATTTGTTTGAGAATGCATATGCCATTATATTTCATTATCATGACATTAAATCTTTCCTTACTGACTATGTTACTCATTCAAATTTGAAGCTGCAGAGTATTTTTCTCGATCTCAATGATGATGGACTTATTTCAATGATCACAGCCATTGCTTTGTTTTCTAAACTTTTCACAACCCCATTTTGGCGGTTGATGAATAGTGATGTCCCTTATGGACAATTTCCTAAGTATGTGAAATTGATGAAAGACTTTTTAGATCAATGGAAATCCGAAATTTCATTTTCTCTGTCATTTGTATTTGATGATTCGTTTTGTAACAATGATGATCATGACCATGTTTTGACTGATGTTATATCTTCCTCCATGAAATGTGATAATAGTTTGTTGAAGTCAACGTACATTGAAATTTTAAAAGAGTCTGAAATTGTTCTTAAGCGTCAGCTTGATGACTTTCTAGAGGATGGCATTTATGGGGGTGAATTGGACCAAGAGACCCAGATGCTTTTAAACTCAAGTCCTTTAACAAATTTAGTTGGGGAGAGAATATTTGGAGATTTTGATTTTGATCTATACAAACGTAGGCATGCCTCTCTTCATCTCAGGAGTACTTTAAATATGTTAAAGAGGAACAAAACATCTGTTTGGTTGGGTCGACAGACGACGTCTCAAGTTACAAATTTATTGATTACTGCTAGGAGAAATGCCCCTGCTCTTAAGTTACAGAGTAAAATTAGACAGCAACGGGTACAGCAAGATATCATAGAGAGGATGCAGGAATGCAAGAGGCTTAAAAGAGGAAAAGAATTAAAGAAAATGCAGGATAAAACTTCCATTTTAGAGAGTATAATTGGGCAGGGGGGTGTTGTATCTACTAAAGAGGAATTAGATAGACTTGTAGCATCTCCTAAAGCTTTAGAAAACCTTAGATGTCAATTAAAATATCGTAAAGTTGTTTTACTTGAACAAATTAATTATGGTGGTAATTTAAGCAGTTTGTATTTTCGCATCTGTCAGCATTTAGATTTTGAACCATCACCGCTACCAAAGAAAATTAAACTTGATGAGAGTTAGGGATCATATTTATATTCATAACATCTGTATCACTCATACTCATACCATTGTTTATTATTCCTTATTACACCATAGAATGCTGTGTTTTATGTTGTATGTCATTTAGTAGAGACTTAATAATTGCATTGACAAGTATTGTTTTCTGAGGTCGAAGGAATTTCTCTTAAAAATTCCTTTGTTTTATTATATATTTGTAGTATGTTGCTTTTAATTGTAGTTAGCATTGCCACAGAATGTCAGAAACCAATGAACAGTTTCATACAGAATGATTCAGCTGATACAGAATTCTCCAAGTACTCTAGATAATAACACAAGTGGTTGAAATCTCTTTCAAAGCAAGCATTTTAAACCTAAAAACCAACCTCAATTCTTCATACAGATAAGGTTATTCTTTAGAATCACTGTTAATGTTTCAAACCACTGATTTCAGAGAGTTCTCTGATATTTGAGAGCCATGTAAATTGTCTTGAGAATGGTGATGATTATTTGAATGTACTATGTCTATATTACTTTGTATTTTATGACATGATTGAAATTTTGTCTGGATATTTTTCTTACTTTTGTCAATGTAATATTCTAACCAACTCTCTTGTACTTGATCATATTTTAAAAGGTATTTGTAGTATCTTGCTTTTAATTGTAGCATTACAAAGATATGTTGATTGTCTTTACCATGGTGTTTATTTGAATGCTCTATGTCTATTACTTAGAATTTTAAGAATATTTGGCTCTTCGAGTTCGCAAGTAATTTTTCTTACTTTCGTCGACATATTATTCTTACCTAACCTCTTTTAATTGGTCATATCATAAATTATATTTGTAGTATCTTGCTTTTAATTGTAGCATTACAAAGATATGTTGATTGTCTTTACCATGGTGTTTATTTGAATGCTCTATGTCTATTACTTAGAATTTTAAGAATATTTTGCTCTTCGAGTTCGCAAGTAATTTTTCTTACTTTCGTCGACATATTATTCTTATCTAACCTCTTTTAATTGGTCATATCGTAAATTATATTTGTAGTATCTTGCTTTTAATTGTAGCATTACAAAGATATGTTGATTGTCTTTACCATGGTGTTTATTTGAATGCTCTATGTCTATTACTTAGAATTTTAAGAATATTTTGCTCTTCGAGTTCACAAGTAATATTTCTTACTTTCGTCGACATATTATTCTTACCTAACTTCTTTTAATTGGTCATATCATAAATTATATTTGTAGTATCTTGCTTTTAATTGTAGCATTAGAATGAGATTTCAATTGCCTTTATAATGGTTTTTATTTGAGTATTATATCTCTATTACTTTAATTTTTATAGCGTTTTTGTTTCCGAGAATGTTCAAATTTTAGTGTAAATTGCATATTACGCGGTTTTTTCTTGTTTTTGGCTTTCGCATCACATTGTCCAACCTATTGTGAGAAATATATGATCATTATCTTCTCAAAAAAAATTCAGCATGTACAATATCTTTATGTTAATTGTTTATGAAATTTATAGCTCCCTCATGCATCCCATTTAAATTTTGTGATCATGTGAATTTGCCACTTTTGCCTACTTTTCATGAAAATTCTGTTTTTTTTCTAAGTCCAGTGTTATTTTTTCCGAATTTGTATCAGCTATATCTTTGTCAATGTCCATGCTAGAGGGAAATGATCCATTTTTTATATAAATTGATGTAATGTATTTCTGTAAAATGTATTGCATTCATTGATATCTCTTCCGATTTTGTTTTGCTATGACCTTGAAAAGAGCCCATAAATGTGGTTTCTCGGATTAATTGCAAATATTTGAATTTGAATAAATTTGAAAAGCCATAACTTTTTCGTTTGTTGTCCGATTTTGTTGAATTAAAGTTTGCTTTTCATGGTTTTTTGAGAACTATTCAAAAAACAACATGGATTGTTTGTTGCTCTCAAACTAAAAATCACTTTGTGGTACCTAGTATTAGTCACTAGTAGTCGCCAAAATTGCAAGGATTGCCTTATAATTTTCTTTTTTCTTTAAAAAATGTATCACCCAAAGGCGCACCTGTAAGCATCAAATCAAGATTACAACTCGATGTTCCTCAACATTTACATAAGATAATGGCACCATCTGTCACTCTATTATTATCCACATTAGATGAAAATATACTGACATACATTGGAGGCTATATTGTTAGCAATTTGTGTTCATTAGTACCGGGCTATGAAAGGAAGGTGGACACCAGTGAGGAGTGAACCTGGAGTTATGAGAGATGGATACCACTGGGGAATGAACCAAGGACTATGGAGGCGGACCCTAGTAGGGAGTGAACCATAGACCATGGGAGGTGGACACCAGTGGGGAGTGAATATGGGACCACGAATATGGATACCAGTGAGGAGTGAACCCGAGGCTATAAGAGATGGACACGACTGGGGAGTGAAAGCGGAACCAAAGGTTATGGATTCTAGGAGTGAACCCGGGTCGATGGGAGGTGGACACCAGTGGGGAGTGAACCCGGGGCTATGAACTGTTTCACTTGTTGCAGTGAAAAAATTGCCTTCATTCTAAAATCAGTCAAACACTCCGCCACAACTATGCTATTTTTAGCTGCCACTGCTCCAGATCGCTGGGTGGGGATCCTGACCTCCCATAGTGGGCAGGGAGGTACATGCTGTGTCTTCTATCCCCCCATACCCGTTTTCCAATTGTTTCCTGTCATTGTCTTGGAATGAGATTACTTAGTTTTGTCCTGATCCTTGCCGGAGTTCCTTGGCTGGGAGGGAGGCAGTCTAATGTATAGTTATAGTTTTGGGAGATGATATTTTTTTCCTTGTAAATCATCTCTCTGTTATGCATTGTATTTGAGTGTGTTCCTCTAAGTTGGGACCTGTGCTTGTGTTGTGATCTCAAACTAAGTACTTTGGCGGTGTGCTCTTGGAATCTACATCTGTTCCCTATTTGAACCAGTTCCCCTTTGTCTTACCTTTTCTTTTGTACTTTAATTGTAATTCTAGAACTTTTTACTATCCCATTTTCTTCCTTTTTACTGGCGCTGATATGACCGTAATGTGTTGCAAGTGCCGTAAAACACTTAAAAACAAAAACAAAAACAGCTCCAGATCGAAGCACTGTCGATGTGCAATCTTGCTCAAGAATTGAGCTAGTGACATCAAAGTCGAGGAATATCTGTGCTATTTTTAGGACTCTACGAAAGCCAGACTAACTGTTTTTGAGTTTTGCTCTTTAAACAAATTTTTTTTTTCAACTCAGCATTACTGATTACTGTCACTGTTTTTATTTTAAAATTATTTTTTTTTATGATTGGCAAGGTAGGAATGTCAGGATGCTGGATGGTGTGTGTCCACTACTACTAAAAGCACCACATCACCATACTTACCACTACTGCAACAGTCACCACATCATCCCTACCACCACTTACGATAACCATCACATCACCATCCCTACCACCACTACTATAACAACCACCACATCATCATCCCTGACACCACTACTGCAACAACCACCTTCGCATCACCATCCCTACCACCACCACTACTACAACAACCACCACATCACTATCCCTACCACCACTACTACAACAACACCACATCACCATCTCTACCACTGCTACTACAACCACCACCATCCCTACCAACACTACTAGTACAACCACCACATCACCATCCCTGCCACCACTACTATAGCAACCATCTCCATCCCTACCACCACTACTACAACAACAATCAGATCACCATCTCTATCACCATGTTGATAGTGTAAAGGTCTTGAAATTCATCTCTTCGCGCCAATTTGTATTGTCTGATTGCGAAAAATTATGGTAGGATTTTTCCTTGGGCTGATAGGATTTTTTACGGTCTCTGATACCTGGACACCCTGCATTAGATTAATATAGTTATACTGTGATAAATGAAAATGCGGTTGTGCGAAGTGAAAGTTACCAGAATAGGCCTTTTGTTTACATTTTGGAGTTGAAACTGGCCTATGATTTTTGGATCCCGTTTGCCTCAATTTAAAAATACGAGAAGATTTTGTTGATCGTTCTGCCATTGAGAATGGTGTTTTTAAAAATAAATTTTACATGTTCTTGGAAGACAAGGACGGCAATGGTGACTTTCTCTCTCTGATTATGTACAGATAGTTTCAGATTCATGCATCTGCTTTTTCATCATAATTGGAACCAGAGGTTTGCTTATGGTAACAAAGTAGGATTGAATGATTGCTATTTTGCACAATTATTTGAGTTTGAAAAAGTTAGACTTTTCATTTTTCCACCATTTACAGGTCTGTGCTTGCCCACAAAAATTTCCTCTGAGGATGAATAAAGGCAATTTCCCTATTTCATGTCTGTTTTTTAACTTGAGTCACTATGGTGAATAAAAGTGCGTATATAACCTAAGGGCATGCGGAGCAATATGCATGGCCACACACTCAGTTATTGATCCTCCTTTTCTTCGAACAAGTTTCATTAAAACATTTCATGGGAGTCTATCTTTCACCCATCCAATGTGGTTTAGGTTTTATGACCATCACAATCTTCAATGACATTTTACAAACATCTTTTTTTTGCTCTCTCCAGATTCCTGAAATGACACATATCTACATGGTGCCTGGAAAACGTTGGGGTGTGTTCTTGGGTCTACATGCTGCTGGTTTATTTACTGGATCACTTTTCATGTTCATTTTAGGCATGTATGAACATGACATCCAGACAGCTTTGAATTAGTGTAGGTTTCAATGAAGTAAGTTTAGTCCTCTGTAGAGAGTGAAATACACATACTACATTTCGTGCTTTGGGTTTGAAGTTAAACGGATGACATCTTGTGTTTTCTAGCCTTGATGGGTTCTTAACATTGATCTTACTTCGGGCATATTCACACCTTAAATGTCTTATATGCCGTCATGCTACGAGCATAGTTTATCAAAATCTGGTTCTGGTCAGTTTATCTCTCACCCTTTTCTCTTGTTTAGCCTTTGCTTGGTCAGTTCTGTCCTGTCACCATACATACTTCCCCAAAAAATTGTTATATTTATTCTGATTGGTTGAAAAGTCACTAGTATGGCTATCGAAAAGTGGGTAATGGATTGAATTTGAAATGTGCAGATAGTGTTTAAAGAAAAGAAATAATCATGAAAAAGATAATAGAAATGGTCAAGACGAGGTAATCAATATCAATAACTCTTGGGACAACAATTTCGAATCCACTGATTACCAATTCATGGCACTATCATTTACTTCAATATAAAGAGCATTTTTCATTTTTGTTGAAAATACAAAGTTGAGCTCATTTATATGTTGGGTCTATAAGAAATGAACATGATGTCATCAGTTTAGAAACAGAGGAGCCAAAACACATTGTAAACATTTATACACTTCAGTGAAACAGGATTTCAAGAAAATGGTCTGTGTAGCCTATGTTTTTTTTTCTGCTTTGGTCTATTGATATATGATTTTGGAAAAATATTATGCTTTAAAATTAGTTCGAAGTTTTGGAGTTAGTCATCTTAAATTTATGATTGGAATTTTGGCCATTAATTGAGCAGAGAAAGAATAGATGACCCTTGTTTTTATACATTTGTACAGTTGAACCTCAGTAAAACAGTGATGGTCTTGTTTTACAGAAAATTTAATATTAGTTTTGTCATTGCTTGTTTTTAATACAGTAGAGCATGCCTATAGCGGGACTTTTGGTCCCAGCAGAAAAATCCCGCTGTAGGCAAGCTCCCGCTATAGGAAAGCAGGGGAAAATGTCCCAAAAATATACACGATTACCTCCCTTGAATGTCAATAAATTTAACGTGACCCATGAGCCTTGAAACTGAAATGGACTATCTTTGGTTCACTTTTTTTTTTTTTTGTTTTTGTTTTGTTTTGTTTTTTGTTTTTTTTGGGGGGGTTTTTTTTTTGTTTGTTTTTATGTGTGTTTTTTATTTATTGTTTTTTTTTATTTTTTTAATTTTTTTTTTTTTTTTTGGGGGGGGGGGGGGGGGGGGGTCTGAGGTTTAGGCTAGAAGGACTGTACTGTAAGGTGTGCCCCTTCCTCCCCCAGAACGTCTCATGGGCTTGGGGGAATCACACCTGATGGTTGTCTTTCGAAACAGGTTTGAAGAAAGCCTTGATGCTTGACTGTTTCTTTGACTTTGTGACGATCTTGCCAAACTTCTCTCCATGTCACTCAATAGCGTAAGTTCCTCTGATGTCTTCTCGTGTTGCTGAAGATAAAGCCTCAGCGTGTTGACGGCATTCTCTGCTTCTGTGTTGGACACAATGGTTGGCTCCATATCAGTGTCAGTTTCTTCCTCTTCGTCCTTTTCCTTACTAGCACTAGCAGTAGCAGTGGATGCAGTCATAACTTCTGTTTCCTGAGCTGCGAGCGCTATCTCTTTGAGGCTTAAGTGTTCCGATGCGGGAATGTGACTGTCCACCTCAACATACTCTCCAAATGTTTGTTGAGTGATGCCGAGAGCTTTTGCTGCTTGGTTGAAGAGGTGTATCGCTTCATGTTCCTCTGCGCTGTCAGTTACAGTAGAGGGGTTGGTTACAATTACAACTTCACTCACACTGTCGCCATCCTCTTGTGTGAAGCCTGCCTTCCTGAAACAGTTTGCGATAGTTGCTTGTTTCACATCATCCCAAGCGGCAGCGGAGTAGTTGATGGCATCGAGGACAGTCATTTTGTAGTGTGCGTCATCGGATCCACTTTCATCAAGAAGTGTGATGAATCTTCGGAGAACCCTTTTTCTGTAGAGGCACTTGAAGTTCTGTATTATGCCCTGGTCACAAGGCTGTAGAACACTTGTAGTGTTCGGAGGAAGAAAGACTAGTTTCACTGCTCTCAAGCTGTCCAACCGAGGATGAGCACTGCAGTTGTCCACAATGAGCGCTATACTACGGCCTTCAAGGAGAAATTTTCTGTCTAACTTTCGAAGCCATTCCTCGAAGATTGATCCCGTCATCCAAGCATTTTTGTTCGCTTTGTAGGTCACAGGAAGAGTTCGGATGTTCTTCATGCATCGTGGCCTTTCAGATTTTCCAATGACAAGAAGGGGTAGCTTTTGACTTCCATCCATGTTGGTTGCCAAAAGGATTGAAATTCTTTCTTTTGGAATCTTTTGACCCGTGCAGGTGTCTCCTTTCATTGCCAGTGTCTTGTTGGGCAGGCATTTGTAAAAAAGCCCAGTTTCGTCTGCGTTGAAAATATCCTTCTTGTTGTATTCCTTCATAATTTCTTGCAGCTCCTTTCCTCTCCACTCCACTGTTGTTTCTATTGGTGCCGAGGCAGCTTCTCCACTGATTACTTTCAGGCCAATGCCGTGCCTGAGTTTAAATCTGTCGATCCAACCTCTGCTCATCAGAAAGTCTGTCAAACCAAGCTCCTGTGCTAATTCCTCGCCTTTCTCAAAAAGGATGGTGCCTGAAATAGGTGTGCTACAGGCCCGAGCTTGATGAAACCAAACGAGGAGGCAGCGGTCCAGTTCTTCTTGTCCTGTGGTCTTGAGACGTTTTCTGTCTGGGTTGAATTGTCCTTTACTGATTGCTGACAAGATTGCTTCTCTATCTCTCAAAAAGGTATAGAGCGTTCCAGATGAAATCTCATAATCCCTGCAAATTTGCGATTTCGTCTTCCTTTTCTTGTCTACTTCGTTGATTATTTCAGCTTTCAATTCGAGTGAGAAACATTTCCTCTTTCCTTTGGTAGCCATTGTTTCCTCAGGATTTCTCTTGATACGAGTACTTAAATAGTAAAAATAATACGATTCGAATGAGTGCGAGTGATGCGTATGCTGGAGCAGCAACAATTGCAATGAATGAGGAATGGCACAAGAGGGCTGATCTGGATTAAAATGTACACACCACCGCGTGCGTACAAGCCTCTTCTCTCTAATTGGCCAAGGGCTTTACACACGGCGTTAGCTTGTGCAACGCATCTCTTTTAACCCTCTTCTTACCAGCCTTTTTCAAGATTTTCCCCAAAACTTCACATCCAACTAACACAAAAATATATTTCTTATCACTCAGACATAACAGCAGTAAAATTCTTGCGATACATAGTTTCTTTAGCAAAACATTCTCTACAACACACTGTTTATTTTCTTTAAACTTTATAATGTACAAAAGAAATTTGAATAATAAAACTGTTAGTTGTATCGTAACGAATGTGACGATTTTCCTATAGTTGGTAAGGAGAGGGTTAAATCAAGTTGCCCAACTTTTAATCACCGCAAGACTGACCAGTCAACGCATACAATCATACAAAGAAATAGAGCGAGCGGCAAAAGAAGTGCGGGTAGACACGAGAGGTGTGAGTGAAGACACGAGCGAGACAAAGGTAGACGGAGGCGTGTGTGTTAGAGAGAGACAATGCCAAGTCTACGTCACTCGCTGAGTCGCGGCGCGTGAAAAATTTAGCCGATCGATAAATTCTTGCCCTACAGCTCGCTCAATTTTTCCCGCTGTAAGCAAGTTCGGGCCTTTCCTTGACCCGCTAAACCCAAGCACAGGTAATTGAATTTATATAGTAAAAAAAAGCGGGGTTTGTGTAAGGTCCCGTTGTAGCGATGGTCCCGCTGTAGCGGGTGCCGCTATGGTCATGCTCTACTGTACTTTCTTTTGTTTCTTTAAAGCCCTTTTCTCGTCATTTTTATTAATGACATTATTCTCTTTTTTTTTGGGGGTGATTATTTTTTGTTGTCAATTTTAATTCGAAGCTTTAAGTGCAAGATTTGTTCTTGAAATATGCTTATTAATTCAATGTGTATTACAGAATTTACATTCTATTTTTCTAAAAAAAAATTATTTTAATGACACTTTGCCTATTGGCAATGCTTTTCATTATTACAAATTTAACGTTATATTAGATGTAATCAAAATGTTTAAATACTACCAAACAGCATTTTACCCATAATATTATATTGCACAAATGAAGAAGAATTTAACTCTTTTATTATCCGCTATTCCATCAAATGTTCTGTTGCGTAAATGACGACTAATCAAATTTAAGCGGATGTCTTTTTTTTATTTTGAAAGTTGTTTTGATATCTTTATTTCAAATATTTGGATGTTTTGAATTTATTATTTCTAACCTTACATTTTATTAGAAAAGAAAAGACCAAAAATGAAACATTAACGCCCCAAGCAAAATAACACAAACTTTGCTGTTTCATTTAACTGCAAAGTTCATATACTGAGGCATTATTTACACTCTATAACTGTCTGTACTGAGATGTAATATAGTGCAGCACAGAAATCTAGAACAAGTTGGGATCAGGCTTATTTCATCGAGATTTCCTTGAGTATTTTACAGGAGAATGTGAGTGAAGTAAAGGTGGATGATCTTGAGAAGGCCTTATTATAATGTTTAGATTATCTCAAACTGTGTCAAAAACGGGGTTAGCTTCACAGTGACCATCTCCCATGTAGTGCAATCTAGGACAAAACTATTAACTAGGGAAAAGTGTGCAAATTAATAATGAAAGCATGAAATTCTTATGGATGATAGTGCATCTCAAACTAAGTTGGACTGATAGTGTGCTCCTGGAATCTAAATCTGTTCCCTATTTGAATCATTCCCCTTTGTCTTACTTTTTTTTTGGGTGCCTTTAAGTGTAAATCTATAATTTTTTGACTATCCCATTTTCTTCCTTTTTTCTTGCGCTGAAATAACCTAAAAAATGTGTTGCAAGCGCTGTAAAACCCTTAAAAAACAAACAAGACATTAATTGTAAATCTATAATATTTTTTTACCATTCTATTTTCTTCCTTTTTACTGATGCAGAAACTGGTTGGGGATCCTGACCTCCCATAGCGGGCAGGGAGAGGTACACACCGTGTCTTCTATCCCTTTATATCTGTTTTCCAACATGCTTTCTGTCTTTGTCTTGGAATGAGATTACTTAGTTTTTTTCCTGGCCCTGGTCGGAGTCCTCGCTGGGAGGGAAACAGTCAAATGCATAATTATTGTTTTGGGAGATGATATTTTTTTCCTTGTAAATCATCTCTCTGTTATGTATTAGTATATTTGTTATTTTTAAATGTATAATGTAAGCATTTGAGTGTGTTCCTCTTTGTTGGATTTTGTTCTTGTGTCCGGATGAGACTTCTAGGTGATCTCAAACTAAGTACATTGGTGATATGCTCTTGGAATCTACTTCTGATCCCTATTTGTTCCCAGTTCCCCTATGTCTTACTTTCTCTTGGATGCTTCAATTGTAATTCTAGAACTTTTTACTATCCCATTTTCTTCCTTTTTACTGGCTCTGATATAACTTAAATGTGTTGCAAGCTCCGTAAAACCCTTAAAAACAAACAAACAACAATCTGATGCAGAAATTACTGAAATATATTGCAAGCTCCGTAAAACCATTAAAAAACAACAAAAGCACAGTTGTTATATAGATATTTTCCTTATACTTAAATTTATAGTAGGTGCTGGTAGTTGAAGTTGGTTAGTCCACTCAGCTTGAATATTTTTTATTTGACCATATTAATGTTTCCTATTCCTTTATCATCATTTTCTTTTTCCAACCTTTTGTTTTAACGACTTGTTCTACTTATGCTGAATGTTCTTGCAAGCATATTATTATGATAATATCAAATCCATCTAATTTGTTTTTCATTATTTTTTGTGTGTTGACCCCAGTTAGAGAACTGGGTGGGGATCCTGACCTCCCATAGCGGGCAGGGAGGTACATACTGTGTCTTCTATCCCCTTATATCTGTTTTCCAACATGCTTTCTGTCTTTGTCTTGGAATGAGATTACTTGGTTTTGTCCTGGCACTGGCCGGAATCCTAGCTGGGAGGGAAACAGTCAAATGCATAGTTATTGTTTTGGGAGATGATATTTTTTTCCTTGTAAATCATCTCTCTGTTATGTATTATAATATTTGTTATTTTTAATGTATAATGTAAGCATTTGAGTGTGTTCCTCTTTGTTGGATTTTGTGCTTGTGTCTGGATGAGACTTGTAGGTGATTTCAAACTAAGTACATTGGTGGTATGCTCTTGGAATCTACATCTGATCCCTATTTGTTCTCAGTTCCCCTTTGTCTTACTTTTTCTTGGATGCTTTAATTGTAATTCTAGAACTTTTTACTATCCCATTTTCTTCCTTTTTACTGGCGCTGATATAATCTAAATGTGTTGCAAGCGCCGTAAAACCCGTAAAAACAAAAACAAAACAAACCAGTTAGAGAATGGGTTTATGACCGTTAACTTTTAGGGAGATTACACTAGTCAATTATTGCATTTGGTTTGTTCAATCTGGCCATTATGATAAAATGTATTTGTACAGCCCTCTACTGCCGTCTACAGCTGAATAAGGTGATTTATTATTGTTTCTATTATTATTATAATTATTATTATTATTATTATTATTATTATTATTATTATTATTATTATTATTATTTTTGGGGATCTTGATAGCTCAGTTGGTAGAGCACTCTGTCTGTTCAATCTGGTGGAAAGTACTTTGTGATAGACTATAGTCCTTTTCAAAGGATACCAAATAATTGGTATTGTCTGTTTCACACTATAGAGACCGGGATATACTCCGGCTCCATGGGCCTATTGGCTCTGAAGGACTACTTAGATTATTATTATTGTTCCTATTATTATTATATTTTATTTTTATTATTATTATTATTATTTTTATTATTATTATTTTAATTTTATTGGCATTATTGTTATTTAGTATCTAGGTGTGATTTTTTGTCCTCCCGCAGTGGGCAAGGAGGTCTCTTGCTGTGTCTTCTATCCCCATTTGACTGTTTTCCAACTTGCTTCCTGTCTTTATCTTGTAATGAGATTGATTTTGCCATGTGCCTGCTTGTAATGAGATTTATTTTGTCCTGTGCCTGGCCGTAGTTTTTGGCTTGGAGGGAAACAGTCAAATGTATAGTTATAGTTTTGAGATTATATTGTTTTCATTGCAAATCATCTAAACAGTATATGTTTTGATTTGGACATAAGGATTTGTAAACATGAGTGTTTTCGTCTTAGTGGAATCCTATGCTTGTGTCCGGATGAGACTTTAGGTATCTCAAACTAAGTGCACTGATAGTGTGCTCTTGATATCTACTTAGTATATTCCCTATTTGAACCAGTTCGCTTTGTATTACTTTTTCTTGGGTGCTTCTGATTTAACTTTTACATTTTCTTCATTTAAAAAAAATGCTGATTTGACCTAAAACATGTAGGAAGTGCTGTAAAACCCTAAGAAACATACACACATACATACATTGAAATACTACCAGGAAATTATTCATTGTTTATTATTTTGATAGAATTAAGATGTTGAGGATTTAAAAAGTGTGCCATTTCTAATAACATACATTCGTCGTTATCAGTCACTTTTCGTGTTTAATGTATCTACTAGTGCCTTATTATGATTTTTTATGTTCACAAGCAGTTATGATTAGACACTTAGAATGTGTATCAAATTGAATTAATCAAATGAGTGTATATATCAAATCAACTTTTAAAATTTGATTTCATGTCAATTAAACATTTTAAACTAGATGGAGTCTTTTGTCCTCTCATAATGGACAAGTTGGGTGGGGTTCCTTACCTGTCATAGTGGACAGGGAGGCACTTACAGTATCTTCTCTCCCCCTGTATCCAGACCTGCCTACTTACTTGAAATTAGAAAAATTCGTAGTTTTCAGGGGCATTAACATAGTAGACATTATAGATACTTTTAAGAACTACTAATGTGTGTTTATGTAAATTAAATTAATGCTTTGAATTTGTTTATACGTTTTCAAGAAGTTTATAGATTTAAAGATCTTTACAGAATTCTCAATTAGGACCTGAAAATTTGTAGTTATACAATATTTTCGTAGTAGTAGGCAGGTCTGCTATACGTTTTCCAACTTGCGTTCTTGGAATGAAATTACTTTGTTTTGTCCTGGCCCTGGATGGAAATAGTCAAATGCATGGTTATGATTTTGGAAGTTGATATTTTTTTCCCATTGTAAATCATCTTAATGTTGTGTAACTGGTATATATATATATATTTTGTTTCGAATATCATGATTTGCAAACATTTCAAGTGTGTTCCTCTTTGTCTTTTGTCTGGATGAGACTTTTAGGTGATTTCAAAGTAAGTACACTGATAGTGTGTTCTTGGAATCTTCTGTTCTCTATTTGAACCATTCCCCTTTGTCGTACATTTTCTTGTATGCTTTTAATTGTAAACTTTTTTTACCATCCCAACTTCTTCCTTTTTACTTCCACTGAAATGGATCTTTCAGTTTTCCTTTTACTTTTCATGGCGTAAAAATGATGCAAAACTATTAATTTCTATTCCTCTCCCCCCTCCCCCCCCCCTTCCCAGTTTTGTTATTAAATTAAAATAAATAAAATAAAATTCCCTTTATTCATCCCATAGGGGAAATTTGTCTTTAGGGTCTATTCCAAGGGAAGTCTGGAATAACCCAGGCACCAGCCACAGTGCAGCGCCGCAAATTGAGCTAGGGCAGGTGACTTGCTCAAGGCCACACAGCGCAGTGGCGGGTGACTGAACTCGGCACCTTTTGGGTACGAAGCAAAGACCATACCGCTGAGCCATGATGCCCCTGTGCAGCAGTAAAGCTGTAAATGCAATGTAAATAATATCTTTTTTTTCTTCCTAATGCTCATTTTTCTTATTGATGTCGCTACATTTGCCAGAGATTATTGTACACTTTTCATTTTGTTATTTTGTTTTATTCTTTTATTTTGGTCCGCTTGTTATTGCTGTTGCTGGAGATCCATTTAGACAGATGAAGGAATAAACTCTGGGCACCTCCCTTAGTGGGCAGGGAGGCACTTACTGGGTCTTCTATCTATCCCCTTATATCTGTTTTCCAACATGCTTTCTGTCTTTGTCTTGGGATGAGATGACTTGGTTTTGTCCTGGCCCTGGCCAGATACCCTAGCTGTGAGGGAAGCTGTCAAATGTATAGTGAGAGTTTTGGGAGATGATATTTTTTGTCTTGTAAATCATCTCTCCCCTATGCACCGTATTATGTTTTGTATACATATTATATATAATTTGTAAACATTTGAGTGTATTCCTCTTAGTGGGAACCTGTGCTTATGTCTGTATGGGACTTTTAGGTGATCTCAAACTAAGTACTTTGATAGTGTGCGCTTGAGTCTACATCTATCCCTATTTGAACCAATTCCCCTTTTTCTTACCTTGTCTTGGATGCTTTAATTGTAATTCTAGACCTTTTTACTATCCCATTTTCTTCCTTTGCCGCTGACATGACCTAAATGTGTTGCAAGCACCACAAAACCCTTAAAAACAAAAACATAAAAACAAATCTAAGGCCTCTTGCAATATTTTACAAACTTTGTTGTTTCTTATAACTGCAGAGCTTTTTACGCGGAGGCAACATTATACACTTTAGCTGTCAGTACTACAGGGATACCCTTTTTCCTGTTAAAGTGGGAGGACCGGCTTATTTGAAATCTTCCAGTAATTGAAATTTTCTGACTATCAGTTGTTTTCATTTGTATTTTTGTTTGAGACTTTAATTATTTGTTGTTTTTTTTTTGTTTTTTTTTTCACTCAAGATAGTTGTATAAAGGCAACAGTTAAGGGGGGAGGGGGTAGATATTTAATCTTTTATTTTATGATTTAAGGGTAATACCATTTGATGAAGAGAATCTTTGGATAGAATATTTATTTGTGATCATTATGGCGAAAAAAATTCAGGCTTTTTTAGCTTTTGGCAAAGGACATCCCTGATACTGAGATAAATTAGTTTTACCTGGATTTTATTTTTGTTTGAATTTATATTCTTATTGCTTCTCCTTGCCGCAAATAAAACAAAATAACATAGACCATCTCCAATGTAGTGCACGCCGGGACAAAATTACCGGGTCACTTGTTATCTAGATGGACTGAGTACTTTTGTACACAAAGGGAGGTAGAAAATCCTGGGTTGGGAATCACAGCATGACCACTGTTATCACATGATTTTTTTTCACTTGTTAATCACCTCCCGGTTATGTGTTTATGTCAATATATGATTTATATTATGATTGAATCTTGTAATGTATGTATGTATTACATATATTAATGTTAGTAATGTACAATAGGTATATTTCTTCCTGGGTGGGGTTCCTGACCTTCTGTAGTGGGCAGGGAGGTACATACTGTGTCTTCTATCCCCGTATATCTGTTTTCCAACTTGCATTCTGTCTTTGTCTTGGAATGAGATTACTTGGTTTTGTCCTGGCCGAGTCCTGGCTGGGAGGGAAACAGTCAAATGCATAGTTATTGTTTTGGGAGGTGATTTTTTTTTTTCATTCTAAATCATCTCTCTGTTATGTATTATGTTTATTTTGAATTTATAATGTAAGCATTTGAGTGCATTCCTTTTAGTGGGGACCGTGCTTGTGTCCATATGAGACTTATTGGTGATCTCAAACTAAGTCCATGGATAGTATGCTCTTGGAATCTACTTCTGATCCCTATTTGTTCCCAGTTCCCCTTTGTCTTACTTTTTCTTGGATGCTTTAATTGTAATTCTAGAACTTTTTACTATCCCATTTTCTTCCTTTTTACTGGCGCTGATATAATCTCAATGTGCTGCAAGTGTCGTAAAACCCTTAAAAACAAACAACAATATATTTTTTTCATAATAAATTTCACAAAGATCCAGGTGAGGCCTCTAAAAACTAAACCAAACTGACTTAAATCTTTTGCTGCGAAATGCCTTTAAAATGTTGGAATTACTGTAAAACCTGTAGAAACTAACAAATTATTCATTTTGTTCGTCTTAATGGGGATGCCTCGGAAGATCCAAGGTCTGTGTGGCTTGGGAGGGCAAGTCTTACTGTCTCATCGATACATTCCCTCTCCATTTAATTTTGGACTGGATGCACAGACAGATCTTTCTGATCTGCATCTTTTCCTCTATTTAAACTTGTCCTATTTTGTCATAACTATTTGCAACTTTACTCTATACCCATCTTGCCCATCACCTTTCTCACTCCCACCCCCTCCAGTGCTGATATGACTTTAAAATGTTGAATGCGCTCTACTTGTGCTCAGGTTTTAAATGAGTACCTGGCCATTAACAGCATTGTCTCTCAAAAAAAATAAGATAAAATGTAATAGCGCCTAATAGATGCTTGTCTCATCCTACATGTTTAATCTTACTGTTGGCTAGGGACCCATTGTAAAGGGCTTTGAGCATGTTAAGTGGATACTGTACTATATAAATGCTCCTGTCAAAACAGAATGTGCCTGGATGATTGACGTGGGTAGGATGATGGTCAGTAATTGGTTATAGATAAACATTCATTCCTTTATTGCTGGGTGGGGTTCCTGGTCTCCCATAGTGGGCAGGGTGGCCCTTACTGAACTTACTGTGTCCTCTATCCCCCTTTATCTTCTTTCCAACTTGCTTTCTGTCTTTGTCTTGGAATGAGATTGCTTGGTTTTGTCCTTTCCCTGGCCGGATGCCCTTGCTTTGAGGGAAACAGTCAAATGGAGAGATAGTTTTTGGAGATGATATTTTTTTCCTTGTAAATCATCCCTCTGTTATGCACTGTATTATGTTTTGTTTACATATTATATATGATTTGTAAACATTTGAGTGTATTCCTCTTAGTGGGGGCCTGTGCTTGTGTATGGATGAGAGTTTTACTAATACTAAAACTTTTAGGTGATCTCAAACTAAGTACTTCGATAGTTTGCTCTTGGAATCTATATCTGTTTCCTATTTGAACCAATTCCCCTTTGTCTTACTTTTTCTTGGGTGCTTTAATTGTAATTCTAGAACTTTGTACTGTCCCATTTTCTTCCTTTTTACTGGAGCTGATATGACCTTAATGTGTTGCAAGCGCCGTAAAACCCTTAAAAACAAACAAATTCCTTTATTATATTCAATGTTATTCAATAATATTTGCATTTGTCTATTGCATTTTTTTTAGTTAGTAGTTAGAATGGTGGAACGTGCTTCTACTGATGTACCAATGTGAAGTCCACTCTTTGAAAGGTAAATTGCTCCTGAGCTAATGGCATGGTCGCCTTGAATGAATTTGACATGGGTGTGAATGAGTGCCGTAAGTAGTAGTAAATATTAAAATGTAGTACAAATGTGGGCAGACAACTTTAAAAAAAATATTTATGCATTTGGTTTGATATACTCAATAAGTAAGAATTACATTCAACATTCATTATTTTAAAGTATAATATCCAATCCTTTGCTGGTTTAGAGTTCAACCTTCGTTATCCGTTTCAATTTAGACACATTTAAAGAATTATTATGGATATGAATTAACTCCATAAAGATAGAAATATAATCTATCTGAAAATTTGTATTGAATGAGTTTTAAGTGTTATGATATAATGCTTTCAAGGGACTTTTCGCTTTTTCAAATTATGGGCTTTTATATTGGGACATCTTGTTTTTCTTTTTGCTGATTATACACAAGAAAATAAACTTCACTTTTTGATGGAATATATATTCGTTCCTCATTTTCATGTTTTATTTCATATTACTATTTCTATTAATCCGATGGGGTCTTTTGACCTCACGTGGTGGACAGAAGGTCACTTCCGGGTTGGGTTGCCGACTCCCATAGTGGGCAGGGAGGTACTTGTTGTGTCTTCTATCCTCCTGTGTCTGCTTTCCAACTTGCTTTGTGGCTTTGTCTTGGGATGATTGCTTTGTTTTGTCCTCCCATAGTGGGCAGGGAGGTACTTGCTGTCTTCTGTCCCCCTATATCTGTTTTCCAACTTTCTGTCTTGGAATGAGATGACTTGGTTTTGTCTGGCCCTGGTCGAAGTCTTGGCTGCGGGGGGGGGGGGGGGGGGGGGGGGGGGGACAGTCAAATGCATAGTTATTGTTTTGGGAGATGATATTTTTTTCCTTGTAAATCATCTGTGTTATTATTATATTTGTTATTTTGAATGTATAATGTAAGCATTTAAGCATTTGAGTGTATTGTATTCCTTTTTGTTGGATCTTGTGCTTGTGTCCGGATGAGACTTATTATAGGTGATCTCAAACTAAGTACATTGGTGGTATGCTCCCATTTTCTTCCTTTTTACTGGCCCTGATATAACCTAAATGTGTTTGCAAGCACCGTAATACCCTTAAAAACAAACAATAAAACTTGTGCTGGTGTCTGGGTAAGACTTCTAGGTAATCTCAAACTAGTACACTGGTAGTGTGTACTTGGAATCTACATCTGTTCCCTATTTGTACCATTCCTCTTTGTCTTACATGTTCAAGTCATTTTAATTGTACATCTAGAATATTTTTACTATCTAATTTTCTTCTTGTTTACTGGCACTGATATGACCTAAATGTGCTGTTGCAAGCGCCGTAAAACCCTTAAAAACAACAAAAGCAGGTGACTTGTGTCTTCTGTTACCTTTTTTTCTCTTTGTCAAGCTGCTTCCTGTCTTTGTCTTGGAATGGGATTACTTGGTTTGTCCTGGCCCTGGCTGGAGTCTTTGGCTCGGAGGGAAACAGTACAATGTATAGTTACAATTTTAGGGAGGTGGTATTCTTTTTCTGGGTGGGTTTATTTTGACTTCCCATAGCGGGCAGGAGGTCGCTTTCTGTGTCTTCTATCCCCCAATAAAATGTTTTCTGAGTTTGCTTTCTTTCTTTGTCCTGGACCTGCCCGGAGTTCTTGACTGAGAGGGAAAGAGTCAAATAAATAGTATATTATGTTTTGGGAGATGACATTCTTTTTTTTCTTGTAAATCATCTCTCTGTTTTATATGCGATTACATTTAATTTTTGGAATTGAATATATAATGGTTTGTAAACATTTAAGTGTTATCCTCTTAAGGGGGGACCTGTAGTCAAAAATCCATTTTTGATTGTAATGCTAATATTGCTATTCCCTTGTTATTTTAAGGTGGTAGGAGGTCTAATTTGATGATTAACACCAAAAAAATAGGCTAAAAATGGACCAAAAATCCCAAAATTTCTTACAGTAATGCAGCCAAAACCAACGAATAGATCTCTTCCAAATTTACACACAATGTTTCTTACAACAAGAGCTATACCATGACGTAAAGGTTTAGCAATAGTCCTGAAAATAAATTTTTAAGAATTTTTTTTTCGATTTCGGCTGAAAATTTGGCGCGGAATTACAGTAAAAATTCGATTTAAAAATTCATAAAACTGCTCAATTTTAGTTTACCCCAAAACCCCTACGTCATGGTACAAAACACATTATAAGAAAGATTCTGACCAAATTTGAAGACAATCTGATGGAAAATAATCCAGATATGAATGTTAGAAAATCAGAAAATGACGCAAAATGGAGTTTTGAGAAAAACGCAAAATTTGTCTTTAATTTGATAATAAAGTTAATTTTGCAGACAAGCAAAGGAAAACATCCATCAAAATTTCAAAGTATATTCAATATAGAACAAGAAAACAGTTAAATTTTGTACATTTATCAAATTCTGAAAAAATTATGATCGATTCGCTAACCCATACCCCTAAGAAAAAATTTGCGGAGAAATTGAATGATATCAGTTTTTTACAAAAAAATTAATTTAGCGATCAAATATGCTTTATATTTATAAAATTCATCAATTAAATCTCATAAACTAATAATGTGATGTATAATTTGATGTTAAACACCCAAAAAAAGCTCAGAATTTTTTAAATAAAATTTTTAAGGGGTATTATAGGCTAAAATTAGACGTAAAACCCTAAAATTTCTAACATAGATGCACCAAAAACTAGCATATAAATTTCTTTCAAATTTAAACACAATGTTTCTCACATAAATAGCTATATCGTGATGGAAGAATTTATCAATAGTATGGAAAATAAAATTTTTAGAATTTTTATTTGATTTTGACTGAAAATTTGGCGCGTATCGACAGAAAAAAATGAATTAAAAAATTTATAAAATTGCTAAATATTAATTTACCCCCAAAAACTTCCATCATGATGTAAAAGACATCATAGAAAAGATTCTGAATAAATTTGAAGATGATCTAAAGGAAAATGGCTAAGATAGGATTGCTAGAAAATCAGAAAATGACATAAATCGGAAATTTGAGAAAGCGCAAACTTTTTTAATAATTTGACATTGAGACTGATTTTGCAGGCAAGTAAAAGAAATGATCCATCAAACTTTCAAAATATGACCATTATAGGACAAGAAAACAAGAAAACTTTATAATTTAATCTAAGTCTAAAAAATTTATAATCGATTCGCTAACGCATACCCCTAAAAAAAAACAAAAAACTATAAAATTCAATTTTTTCCGTATTCAGAGATAAAATAATTTTGAGGTCAAATATGATTTATATCGTATGAAATCATTATTGTAATCACAAAAACTAATTATTTACTGTATACAATAGATTATAAAGAGATTTCTAGATATATTAAAAAGTCTCGAAATATGATTTCGTAAAATATGATATGGCGCGCTACCCTCATTTTTCAATGCTGCTTGAGAGACAAGTCATATAAAATTAGATATCTAGTCAATTTTAACTGCAAAATCAATTCTATTTTAGACAATAAAACAGCTAAATGATGCAAATAGATATAGCTCAGAATTAAAAGCAATTTGCTTTCCCAAACCCCTTGGAAATAAATTCCTTTCGCCTCAATGCAGGAAAAATCAACACCACTTGTTTGCCACCGCTTTTTTAGTACCGTAGTTCCACAAAGAGGGTTGATCTTGCTCTGGTTGGTAAAAAAAAAAGATATATTTCATTAGCAATTTTTGGAAATACATTATAAGTCATTGACATAAAATGCATCTGTCAAAGAAAGACCAATAAATAAAATGGTCATCATTCACACCAACACAGTTGAAATTTCATTGTTTTTACATCCACAGAACAGAACTCTTGGCGACAAACAATTTTCTGTTATTAAGTTAATATATTCAATAGTAATTCATTTCAAATGATGTTTTATCATTTTCATTTAGAAAAATGAGTATTTATGTAATAGAATGAGCATTCTATCTCATGTTATCTTATTTTTTACTATATTACTACTTGTCGCTACCATCACTATTTAAATGTATGCAAGTAATGCAAGACTGTGTGCCTCTGTGGTTGATATCAACATTCCTTTACTCGTGTGTGTTACTATGACCAATAGTACACTGTGTGTTGTGTGTTAAGCCCTTACACAGGTAGTCTCTCGATGTAGTACTATTTTTATCTTCGGCTGGGTGTGACTTCTCGGTCTGATACTATATTTTTGTGTGCTTTCTTTCTTTCATCACTTCACATCGTTATAACTTCATTTTAACAACTATGATCATTTACAAATTTATATCACTAATTCTGGCAAATCATAGCTTTCTAGCCACCTACCTTGAGTCATAAATCTACTTTGTTCTTCTGTACACTTAATAATTGCTACTTAAATATTTCATACAGCCATAACGTTAACGCCTTTGATTACTAATTACGAGCTAAACATTTACTCTTTAACTCTGCAATTCACTGTGATTGATTTTGTAGCATAACTCTAGTTTAGACTTATTCGTTCCTTCATACATGTCCCATGTTATTTGCATTAATTTGTTTAAATCATGAAGATGCACACAACTCGATCGAGTTTACTCACTTCAGGCTACGCATCACTTTACCTGGACCAGTGACGTAGTTGCTTTCCCTGACGTCCGCGCTAAATCTATTTTTAACTGCTATAGCTAATATTATGAGATGATTCTGCCATTGATTCTTTTCATTCATTCATTGATCCATTCATTGCTACACGCCTATAGAATACGATACAAAAGAATGATCTGTTCCATTGTTCCTGAATAAAGACTTCATCATTATACATCCTGGCCTTTGTTGTTTGATCGCCTCCACTACCCTGGAGTGGATGGGCTAGGACTCGGGTAGACTATGGTGTCTCCGGACTTGACTGTGGTGTGTGCTCTTCGCTCATGAAATCAACTCCCTACTTCTACTTCTGACACATGAAGTCATGCTACTATCACTAACAGTAGTACACTAAACTGTCACTTCATTGTCTCGATCTATCTTCCTCACTTGAGCACCACCGCCGCAGTTACAGTCTGGAACTCTTAAGTCGACCCCGGGACCGAATCCATCCACTCCCACGGCCTCTACACTCTGCCAATAATACTACTACCACTCGCCGGCATCAACTACCCGGTTGTCTCCATCAGTATCACACTCGCCGGCATCAACTACCCGGTTGTCTCTATCACACTCGCCGGCATCAGCTACCCGGTTGTCTGACTCTATTACAAATTTGGCGCTGCGAGCAGGATCTCAATTTCAGAAGCCACAGCCTTTTGGAGACCTGCTTATTTATTCATCAGTCAGACATCCGCTTGGAATTGGAACAAATTTACTCTCCAGCTGCCAGTCCCTGTCCACCAACCTCGATGTTTTATTGCGACAGACGACAATCGACGTCAACTTGCCACTCGGCCCCTTTACAGCCGAATTTATAACAAGACGGCCGCTACCGGCTACCATACACGTCGAGTATCCTGTCCAACCCGAGATGACCAGTGTGACTGTGTGACTGCCAAACCCGAGAGGACCCATGTTCCTGAGCCCGAGATGCCCCGTGTACCTGTGCCCGTGATGACCCGTGTCTCAGTGCCCGAGATGACCTGTGTGTCTGTGCCCGAGATGTCCTGTGTGTCTGTGCCGTGATGACCGTGTGCCTGTGCCCGTGATGACCTGTGTGTCTTTGCCCGTGATAAACCGTGTGCCTGTGCCCGTGACGACCTGTGTGTCTGTGCCCGTGATGACCTGTGTGTCTGTGCCCGTGATGACCGTGTGCCTGTTCCCGAGATGACCTGTGTGTCTGTGCCCGTGATGACCCGTGTGCCTGTGCCCGTGATGTCCGTGTGCCTGTGCCCGTGACGACCTGTGTGTCTGTGCCCGAGATGACCCGTGGGTCTTACCAACGTGAATTAACCAACCAGATGGAGCCTCGTCCCTATTACTGCCATGCAACTATCCAAAGGCATCGTCGTCGAAGTGGTGGCCGGTGTTCCTAAAAGTCGCGTCTGTGAAAGTGAAACCACGTCACAGAATCCCGCCTGCACACATCTGCCCAGACGACATCACACCAAATGCAAGGATCTGCCTGAGCTTGACCACCACGTTGGTGAGATAATCCATGTTTTGTAGGTTCCTCATGTATATTGATTCAATATCTCGTTAGTTCCCATTAATTTTGAAATAATATGCTCATGATTCATAATAAAACATACAATGTAATTATGGAATGTTTAAACTATTGCTTATATTATAACAGTGTAGTTCTTTCTACCTTTACCGCTAACAAGCGACGTCCACTTAATATTTCCATGTCTATATTCCATATGAGCCTCCTCATATATTTGAGACGTTCGTATTTCAAGTTTTAACGCTTTTCTCATCTTATACTTATACCGCTATGCTGAAGCGACGTAGATTTACATTGATTGCATTTCTTTCAAGTTGATTTCGTACATTGAATCCTCTCTGCCTAGTTGACCATTGATAATTAAATGATTTGTTCCATGAGGACATAGAACGGTTCGAGTTGGGGGATATGTAATAGAATGACCATTCTATCTAATGTTATTTGATTTTGTACTCTATTACTCTTTACTACTTGTCGCTACCATCACTATTTAAATGTATGCAAGTAATGCAAGACTGTGTGCCTCTGTGGTTGATATCAACATTCCTTTACTCGTGTGTGTTACTATGACCAATAGTACACTGTGTGTTGTGTGTTAAGCCCTTACACAGGTAGTCTCTCGATGTAGTACTATTTTTATCTTCGGCTGGGTGTGACTTCTGGCCTGATACTATATTTTTGTGTGCTTTCTTTCTTTCATCACTTCACATCGTTATAACTTCATTTTAACAACTATGATCATTTACAAATTTATATCACTAATTCTGGCAAATCATAGCTTTCTAGCCACCTACCTTGAGTCATAAATCTACTTTGTTCTTCTGTACACTTAATAATTGCTACTTAAATATTTCATACAGCCATAACGTTAACGCCTTTGATTACTAATTACGAGCTAAACATTTACTCTTTAACTCTGCAATTCACTGTGATTGATTTTGTAGCATAACTCTAGTTTAGACTTATTCGTTCCTTCATACATGTCCCATGTTATTTGCATTAATTTGTTTAAATCATGAAGATGCACACAACTCGATCGAGTTTACTCACTTCAGGCTACGCATCACTTTACCTGGACCAGTGACGTAGTTGCTTTCCCTGACGTCCGCGCTAAATCTATTTTTAACTGCTATAGCTAATATTATGAGATGATTCTGCCATTGATTCTTTTCATTCACTCATTGATCCATTCATTGCTACACGCCTATAGAATACGATACAAAAGAATGATCTGTTCCATTGTTCCTGAATAAAGACTTCATCATTATACATCCTGGCCTTTGTTGTTTGATCGCCTCCACTACCCTGGAGTGGATGGGCTAGGACTCGGGTAGACTATGGTGTCTCCGGACTTGACTGTGGTGTGTGCTCTTCGCTCATGAAATCAACTCCCTACTTCTACTTCTGACACATGAAGTCATGCTACTATCACTAACAGTAGTACACTAAACTGTCACTTCATTGTCTCGATCTATCTTCCTCACTTGAGCACCACCGCCGCAGTTACAGTCTGGAACTCTTAAGTCGACCCCGGGACCGAATCCATCCACTCCCACGGCCTCTACACTCTGCCAATACTACTACTACACTCGCCGGCATCAACTACCCGGTTGTCTCCATCAGTATCACACTCGCCGGCATCAACTACCCGGTTGTCTCTATCACACTCGCCGGCATCAGCTACCCGGTTGTCTGACTCTATTACATTTACTTTATTGATCATTAATCAAAAATGTAAAGGCGCTATGGAGATTTGGAAACATTACTAACCAGTGTCAAAAAGTACATGCAGACACTCTGCTGTGCTGGCCCAGATGATGGTTTGCTGGTTGATCAGTTTGTCACAGGAGGGCCTCAACACACCTTTCCAGAATAGCCCTTGAGCCAGCATCTTTATTTATTGTCAGGACACCAGTACAGTCAACTGAATTCTTTCATGTTAGCTGTCGATGAAAACAAAAAATTAAATTAAATTCACTGCAGTGAAAATGGCACATATGCCAATGCCATTGCTAAAGTTTAAAACAACAACAACAACAATAATAATAATAAAATAATAATAATAATAATATAATAATAATAATAATAATAATAATAATAATAATAATAATAATAATAATAATAATAATAATAATAAAATAAATAATTTGGAAAAAAAAAATTATATAACATTGTCATTATCATTATCCTAGACATTTCAAACACTACTAAAACTGCTACCACTACAGACCTTATCATTATCTATCATAGATATTTACTCTCTCTCTTTCTCCCCCTCTCTAAAACTATCTCTCGAACATAACATTCCAAACCCAATTTTCCGATATAAATCCCCCCCCCCCCCCCCCCCCAAAGAAAAAAAATTGAAAAGTGTGGACGATGTATGCAGTATCAGCCAAAATAAAGATAATTACAATAACTGAATGAAAAGTATTTTTTTTAAAAGGGTCCTGATCCTGAGACTGAGAATGTCTTTTCTTCTTGTGAGTCGCACGAACTTCATGAACCCTCTTGACAGTCTTGATCTTGACAAATTTGGAAACATATTGACTGGGAATCGAACCTTGAAACATCTGATCAGGTCTAGGTTTTATCGCCTGACATGGAGGGCTGATTTTGTTCGGGGAGGGGGGGGGGGGGGAGTAGTATTTTATTATTGTTTGGCCCTGTTATTTTTCATAAAATAAAGTTAACTTGCGATAACAACGAGTGTGTCAGCTGATGCACAGTCGAACAAACACACAATCTCACAAGGCATGTTTAGTTATAAAAATAAGCAATAAATTAAAATGTGGTGTATTTCTTATGCTTACCTTGTAAACTGAGTATTCTGTGACTTGAATAGAGTGAAGAATTACCAAAGTTCATCAAAATCAACTTGTAATGCGATGAGTGAGGTCCGAAAGCGAATGAATTCATAATATTATAAACAAAGGCAGGGACAGTCAGGGAGCGGCCATTGACGCTATCGTGGTGCATTGTGGGTCACTATTGCCACGTTCGAGGATAAATTTAGATCGGAATCATGTTTTGTTACTAAATTTAGACGCACCGTGACCTGACCTCTCGAATCAACCAATGAGAGCTCGTGACATTGTATAAATGGTATTCACTATTTGACCTTGTGATAATTCATGTTTATAATCATGATGTCGATGTTGCCAGATTGAAAAAGAGAAATGGCTAAGCTTTCCATCGATATGCGCCATGACCGGGTGGATAGGCTTTGAATAGCTGTTGTCAAGACCCAAACATTTGACAATATAGACCTTTAGAAAATAAAACGTGGATACCTACGTTATAAAACTGCATCAAAAACACGTTTTTAATTGAAAATATGAAATTTTCTTTATATTTTAGGATTCTAGAATAATTAAACTACCTGAAAAGTGGACTAGCCCAATTTGGCCGAAAAAAATTTTTTTAACCAAAAATGACTACAGGTCCCCCCTTAATGGGATTCTGTTCTTATCTCTGGACGAGACTTAGGTAATCTCAGACTATGTGCACTGAAAGTGTAATCTTGTAATCTACTGTTATTTGTTATCAGTTGTTATTTATTGTTATCTCGACAAAGATAAATACCGGTCCTTAAGATCTATCAGATCCATGGAACGGAGTCTAATCTAGTCTCTCTCGTATTACAGCATTAATGACTGGTCACTTTCTTTTTCTTTTTTTTTTCTTTTTGGGCCGAAGGGGGGGGGGGGGGGGGGGGGGGGGGGGGGGGGCTCAGAAATAATCTCCACAACACCATAAGGGTAGTTTAACGCAATATAGTATAGACAGACATCAACAGAGCTACGGGGGGAAATATCTTAATGGAATTATTCAACTATTATTAACTTGTCTAAGATAGACAGTTCAACTAGTAGAGCAGTAAGCTTACAAATGAAAGTACGAATATTTGTCTCAGGTGCAGTAAAGTTTTTTCCTGTCTTTTGTCAAGGAAACAGTGATTTGGTAGTTTGGTAGCTGGGATTGTTTGATGTAATATTATAACTTGAGATATACCATTGTCCTATATAAAGATTAACAAGCAATTGTTGGTTTCCTTTAAACACTACAGAGCCCGTGATAGATATTGGCTTCAGTATACTTATGGTTCAAAACACTTACGGATTACACATAACAATGCAAAGATAATATGACTAACTAGATATGTCAATAACATTACATTCTTGTACTTTCACTTCAAATTATTTTAACTCAATAACCATCAATTAACCAACATTTTTATTTTCACCATGATAAAATAGAACATATTGATTATCACATAACGTGAAAAAGATCGAATCTAATCTGTACGGTGACATTTTAATGCTTTAGTACTTTATTCAATGTACTTTTGGTAAAACATTAAATCTTAGGTGCCTTTTTAAATAAATCATAGTAATTAATTTCTGTACGAAATTGTTTTAGTTTAAAAGCAGTTTTTTTTAAAAGAAAAAAAGATGAATAATGTAATCTGAAGAATATTGACTTGAAGTCGTCCAGAGCCGTATGAAGCCATCCGGAGCCGTCCGTCGGTTGATTTTTTTTTTTTAATGATTTTGTCTTACGATTTTTTTAAAAGTAATATTTTTGGAGAGGCTGCCCAGTTTGTCACGGCCGAGTTTGTCACAGGCCCAGTTTGTTACAGACCCTGTTTATCACAAGCTCCAAACTTCATTTGTTAGACTGTAAATCTGATGAACAAAATAATGTGCAACTACTTAAGTTTTCTGTTGTCCTGCATATAAGAAATTAAGATACCAGTTTATTTGTTTCACTCTAGAATATTTTTGTATGTCTTCTTGTAACTTCCAGTTGCAGTGAACACGTTTTTCAGACAAACTGTGTTGATTTGTATGCACAATTTTAGAAGAAGCATAAGTATGTCTTAAAAGAAGACTTATGAATAAGGTCGTTTTTTTTTTTTTTTTTGGTTTCATTTAAGTATTTGAGTGTGATGATAGTAATGATTAGAGCACTTTAACACTGTAGTCGTAGCTTAAGTTTTTCGTCCTCCACCTTCTATTTGGTGGTGAAGAGATATTCCTTCTAAAATGTCAATTCAGCTTCTTTCGTTTTGTATGCAAATCATACCGAATTACTCTATACATTTCGACAATGAATGTTCTTTCGTGAAAACAATTGAAAAATAATATTCAATTCATACAATCAATCAATCATCCATACTCTTTTTTTTTTAGAGTGTCAGCGATAACTCCCATCATGCACAGGTCAGAGTCGAAGCAGGGTCGACCTATGACAAACTGGGTCTGTGACAAACTGGGCCTGATAAACTGGCATGCTTTCCCATTGTGGGCTGTGACAAACTGGGTCTGTGACAAAGTGGGCCTGTGACAAACCGGTATGCTTTCATTTTGGAGCCGCCAGGAGGTTATTGAGAGCCACCTGGCGCCATCTGGAGCAGTTCAGAACTGTTCAGAATGAACACATCTTGTCTATCACATCCCTTCCTTTGTGGCATTGTATAAGCGTACAACTTCTGGCTTTCTGTCCTCTAGATATGGACCTATATTATCCCAAGAGGCGTCGTGGTTCGTTTTGCTTATGAGTACAACATACCTTTTGTGGTTGGACTTGCATCCAACAAGAGTGGGTTTATTTCTGAAGGCAAATATTGCATCGCCTTTTGATATACCTTGTCCTTGCTGGAACTTAGGGGTAAGAATTACCCCCTCCCCCTCCTCCCCCTCCTCACCCCCCCCCCCAAAAGAAATACAACAAACAAACAAAAACAAACTCTGACTGTGCCCACTAGGGTGGTGTTGTTAGGGAACAGGTGGGCTCCCAGTTCGAAGTAGGTGAAAAAAGTGTCCAGTGGTAGGTTTCTTCCCATTTCATAAAAGGGCTTGGTCAGCCGAATGGCAGTGTACCGTCGCGTCAACATTGGTTTCTGGGGACCTCCAAGTAGTGTTCACCACGTTGTCCGAGTCACATATAAAAAAAAAAAAAAGAAAATGAATCCCATATTCATTAGGCGTAGATGGGATGTATTGAAGGAAGGGACATCGTCCTTAGCTTAAGCTGCTCGTAAACGGTGAATAGAGAACCGGGTTCATTTTCTATCCGCAAGTTTCTTTGGATTTCGTTCCAGATATCTCTCATTAATTTCTTCTTCTTATATTTAAGAAGTTTGAGGGTCTGGATAATTTGATTAGGTTGTTGAAAAAGAAACCACATTGTAACTTCATTTACTATATTCTTTATAGTCGAACGACTTCGGAGTCAAATATTCAATAAATTTGCTACCAACCACCTGAACTAAATTATTGGGATAAAAATTGAACCAATTTAAACACCATATCCACCGATGAGGTGAAAATCATATGTCACGTTTAAATAAACAGTTCAGACTTCTAAACGGGATTCAAACCAAAGACCCTAAAGTTATAATACGGTGATGCTACTGAGACTACAGTGCATTGACTGATATGTATCCCACCACCGTCGTTACCAGACACCTTGATGTATAAAGTGTTTGATGTCGTAAAGATTCCTCTAATGTTGGCGTCTCAAGGTTTCGTTTGATCTGGCGGTGTTTTGTGAGAGGCGAGGGGTAAAAAAAAGATGGGGGCTGAAACACGCGAAAATATTGGAAAAGCTCTTTTTTAAAAAAAAAATGCTTTAAGATTAGTAAATAAATAACAATGTGAAATTGAATCTAAGCTTCAATTTAATAGGTACGAAAATATATAAAATGGACATTTCGGGTTTCCCCTTTATCAACAAAACAGGATGCATGAAACACTACGGAGGAATGAGATGATGTGGTCGTGGCGGTGTTAAAGATGAACACACAAAAACATTGATGGGTAGGAAATAGTATGCTCCTTTTACGAATTTAAAAAAAAAAACCCAATAGAAATGTATAAAAGGTGCGCAATTAAGTAAGTCACGGCATGAACTCGAGACTGGACCTCGTTTAAATACTATACTACTTTTATTTCTTGCCCCCCCCCCCGACTCCCCGGCCATCCGTCGAGCTTCGAGCAGCACCGTTTACATTAAGATTAGGAATTTGTGTATTATTGCCCAGGAATTTGGACTTTTTTTTTTTTTTCGAAACTTTTTTGGAACGAATTTGGCAACGTTAGAGACTGTTAGAATTTGAGGTACAGTCATTGAGCATTAGTGCTGGGATTACCCGCCCAAATCATTACCCGGGTAGTAGTCTGATTACCCGGGTACCCGCGGGTACCCGTGGCAGGGGTGACTTTTTGTCCCAAAAAATTGTGTGAGTGTGGGGGGGGGGGGGGGGGGGGGGGGGGGGGGCTTTTTAATTTTTTAATTTTAAAGATTTATTTATTATTTATTACAACAAATGAAACTAAACTGAAGTAAGAAACAAGGATAATTAACTACAATGAAAAATAAAAAATAATAATAAATAAAATAAAAGTACCTGAGATTCCTTTAAAAGATAAGAACTAATATAATATAGTCTTAATCTGTTGATTCCAATTTTTTAATTTATTTATTATTTATTACCAGAAATGAAACGAAACTGAAGTAAGAAACAATGCAATTGAAAAATAAAGGAGGAAAATCTTTTGAAAAAAGGTCATGTAAATGTAAATATGTAAATAAAATGGAACTGTGTTTTCAGTCCACCAGTGGACTGAATACACAGCTGTGTTTTCAGTCCACCGGAAAAGATTATAATTATACGGGCTAAACTGTTTGACCGAGCGCGAGAAGGCAAGGTGGCCGGCTGTTTTTGCACAGCGTAACTGTAACGGGTGTGTCTTTTTTACGAAACCCGACAAAACCCGACGAATCCCGACAAAGTTATGGGAAGTAGGTAGCAGTGGGGAGTGAACCTGGAACTCAGGGAAGTGTACACCATTGGGGAGTGAACCTGAGACTATGGTTATAGGCGGGTTTCGGCGGGTTTCGTAAAAAAACAATCAGTGCTTTTCTACGAAACCCGCCGAAACCCGACGAACCACGACGAAACCTGACAAAATATCCGACAAAGTTATGGGAACTAGGCAACAGTGGGGGGAGGGGGGGTGTTCCTGGGAATCAGGGTGGTGTACACCAGTGGGGAGTGAACCTGGGACTATGTAAAAAGGATATCAGTGGGAAACACACCTGGAACTAAAGGGAGATGGATACCATTGAAAGTTGAAGCCGGATATGGGAGTTGAGTACCAGAGGAGAATGAACCTGACACTATAGTTGGTGGGCGCCAGTGGGGAGTGAACCTGGGAATCAGGGAATTTCACACTAGTGGGGAGTGAACCTGGGAATATATAAAAAAGATATCAGTGGGAAATAAACCTGGGACTAAAGGGATATAGATACCATTGAAAGTTGAAGCCGGATATGAGACTTTGGTACCAGAGGAGAATGAACCTGACACTATAGGATGTGGGCGCCAGTGGGGAGTGCACCTGGGACTATGTAAACAGGATATTAGTGGGAAATAAACCTCGGACTAAAGGGAAATGGGCGCCAGTGGGGAGTGAATCTGGGAATCAGGGAATTTCACACCAGTGGGGAGTCAACCTGGGAATATGTAAAAAAAAAAGGTCAGTGGGAAATAAACCTGGGACTAAAGGGAGATGGATACCATTGAAAGTTGAAGCCGGATATGAGAGTTTTGTATCAGAGGAGAATGAACCTAACACTATAGGAGGTGGGCGCCAGTGGGGAGTGTACCTGGGACTCAGGGAAGTGCACACCCGTGGGGAGCTAACCTGGGACTGTGGGAGAGGGATACCTGTGGGAATCGAAGCCGAATATAGGGGTCGGGTACCAGAGGAGAATGAACCTGACACTATAGCTGGTGGGCGCCAGTGGGGAGTGAACCTGGGACTATGTAAACAGGATATCAGTGGAAAATAAACCTCGGACTAAAGGGAGATGGTTACCATTGGGAGTTGATGCCGGATATGAGTTTTATATCAGAGGAGAATGAACCTGACACTATTGGAGTTGGGCGCTAGTGGGGAGTGAAACTGGGACTCAGGGAATTGCACACCAGTGGGGAGTTAACCTGGGAATATGTAGAAAGGATATCAGTGGGAAATAAACCTGGTACTAAAGGGAGATGGATACCATTGAAAGTTGAAGCCGGATATGAGAGATTGGTATCTCTTTTTTACATATTCCCAGGTTCACTCCCCACTGGTGTGAAATTCCCTGATTCCCAGGTTCACTCCCCACTGGCGCCCACCAACTATAGTGTCAGGTTCATTCTCCTCTGATACCCGACTCCTATAGTTCGGCTTCGATTCCCACAGGTATCCATCTCCCATAGTCCCAGGTTAGTTCCCCACGGGTGTGCACTTCCCTGAGTCACAGGTTCACTTCCCACTGGCGCCCACCTCCTATAGTGTCAGGTTCATTCTCCTCTGATACAAAACTCTCATATCCGGCATCAACTCCCAATTGTATCCATCTCCCTTTAGTCTCAGATTTATTTCCCACTGATATCCTTTTTACACAGTCCCAGGTTCACTCCCCACTGGCGCCCACCTCCTATAACGTCAGGTTCATTCTCCTCTGGTACCAAACTCTCATATCCGTCTTGAACTTTCAATGGTATCCATCTCCCTTTAATCCCAGGTTTATTTCCCACTGATATTCTGTGTGCATAGTCCCAGGTTCACTCTCCACTGGCGCCCATTTCCTATAGTGTCAGGTTCATTCATTCTCCTCTGGTACTGAACTCCCATATCCGGCTTCAAATTTCAATGGTATCCATCTCCCTTTAGTCCCAGGTGTATTTCCCACTGATATCCCTTTTTACATAGTCCCAGGTTCACTCCCCACTGGTGTACACCGCCCTGATTCCCAGGATCACCCCCCCCCCTCCCCACTGTTGTCGGATATTGTCAGGTTTCGTCGTGGTTCGTCGGGTTTCGTAGAAAAGCACTGATTGTTTTTTTACGCAACCCACCGAAACCCGCCGATAACCTTAGTCTCAGGTTCACTCCCGACTGGCGTACACTTCCCTGAGTCTCGGGTTCACTCCCCACAGTTGTCTATTTCCCATAACTTTGCTGGATTTTGTCGGGTTTCGGCGGGTTTCGTACAAAAGCACTAATTCTTTTTTACGAAACCCGCCGAAAGCCAGTCCCAGGTTCACTCCCCAATGGTGTACACTTCCCTGAGTTCCAGGTTCACTCCCCACTGCTACATACTTCCCATAACTTTGTCGGGATTCGTCGGGTTTCGGCAGGTTTCGGCGGGTTTCGTAAAAAAGACACACCGACCTTAACCGGGTGGGGTGAGTTAGGTGTTCGAGCTCCTTTCTCGGCATAATATTTTCTTTCTTTCTTTCTTTCTTTTTTTTTTTTTTGTACTCCCTTGGCAAAAAATTCTTTATTTTCAACTTCAACACGTTGACACCATTCCTGGTGACTTGAGAAATTTGAACGACATTTAACAGTTTTTATTTACTTTCACTCGCTTTTAATATTATTATTTTTATTTAGAACACAGTGAGATGTCAAAATGTATTGCCTTGTGCATTCCGTGTACGTAACAATATGAGTCAGGAGAAAAACGAAACAAAAACGAACAAACAAAATAAAAATAAAAATAAAAAAAAGAAACAAAACAAAACAAAAAAATGTTAAGAGAACAACTTTATAGTTATAGGCTCTTGAATATGTTTGAGGGATCGTCAGAGAGAGAGAGAGAGAGAGAGAGAGAGAGAGAGAGAGAGAGAGAGAGAGAGAGAGAGAGAGAGAGAGAGAGAGAGAGAGAGAGCGAGAGGGTGGGGGTGGGAGAGATTAGAGATAGAGAGAGAGATAGATAGATAGGGCTAGTAGAAAGGAAGAAATGGGATACCAGTAAAAAAATTCTTAATTTTCAACTTCAACACGTTGACACCATTCCTGGTGACTTGAGAAGTTTTATTGATTTACTTTTACTCACTTTCAATATCATTATTTTAAATCAGAACACAGTGAGACGTCAACATTTATTGCCTTGTGCATTCCTTGTACGTAACAATATGACTCAGGGGAAAAACTAAACAAAAACGAACAAAAAAAAAAAAAAACAACAGCAAAACAAACAAAAACAAAAAAAAAAAAAAAAAAAAAAAAAAAAAAAAAAAAAAGAATACAAAAAGTTAAGAGAACAACTTTAAAGTTATAGGGTCTTGAATATGTTTGAGGGAGCGTCAGAGAGAGAGAGAGAGAGAGAGAGAGAGAGAGAGAGAGAGAGAGAGAGAGAGAGAGAGAGAAGGAGGCAGAGAGAGAGAGAGAGAGAGAGAGAGAGGGGGGGGGGGGGAGAGCTTAGAGAAAGATAGAAAGGGCTAGTAGAAAGGAAGAACTGGGATACCAATACCATTCAAAAACACAGGCGTGCTCGAGGTCAGTGATCGATGTGAAAAGTGACCAAATAGAACCTTACTTGGGCAAACCATACTAAAACTTTGATCTCCTTGGAAAAATCATCGGTTTTGATAATCACAAAAACCCCAACGGACTCGGAAACATTAAAAATAGTTATATAATATGTTAAGGAAGATGATTCTACATTCTTTTAAGGACTCTATTGTTTTTAAAGGTTTGATGGCGCTTATTGAGGTTATAGAGGTCATTTTAGGGCTAGTAGAATGGAAGAAGTGGGATACCAGTAAAAAAATAAAAATCCTAGTTTTACAAGACATGATAGACAATGAACAATAGATAGCCCTAGGGGGGTAAGGGGTACAGGCGTGGTCGAGGCCAGTGATCGATGTGAAAAGTGACCAAATTAAACCTTACTTGGGCAAACAATACTAAAACTCTGATCTCCTTGGAAAAATCATCGGTATTGATAATCACAAAAATTCTAACGGACTCGGAAAAATTAAAAATAGATATAAATGTTAATTTAAAATTAATTATAGAAACATTATTCTCTGTGTAGTAATTTTGGTCAAATTGGTCAGGCCAATGGCTATCTGGCAGCCACTGTAAGAAACTCGGGCACCGATTTCGTCGAGCAACTCTCAATCAAGACTTTCCGAGAGTAGGTAGATAAAACGTTGT